>NC_139217.1:471070930-471670930 GCF_055691185.1 Crinia signifera | reverse complement strand
TGTTGAGTACCCCGGGCAGATGGCAAATCCCTGCGGGAACTAGGCTTCACCTGTGGCCGCCGCGTTCGAAGGAGCGAGTTAAGCCCGCTCCAACTCCGATGCAGCTAGGTCTATGAGTGGACAAGGGAAAAGCGATCGTCAGGGGTAACTCAAAAGGAAAGACTAACTACTGGGCCTAACTGAAAATAAACCCCTGTCTGCCGGCACCAGGCCAATAACGGGAATGCGACCCAGTCGCAGACACAAGGAGGACAGACGGGGAAACACCACAAGATAACAATACAAAACTAGCAAGCGAATCCCCAAAACCCCCAAGCAGGGATAGAGAAAAAAGGAAGGACCAGGAAGAGTGTAAATGACCTAAAGAAAGATGGTATGAATAAGCCCACGGCGGGGCAGGTCCAATACTCCAGCAGGGGAGCTGGATGGAGAGCAGCACAGCCTGATAACAAAAAAGGAACGTGGAGGCTCCAAAGACAAGTACCAGGCTCCAAATGAGCACTTACGTGACCCAGGGGGCACTGAGGCAGCTGATCAGGTCCCTGGAGAAAGCAGGAGAACCAGCATTCATCAGGATAGACAGGCAGGGAGACCAGGAACCAGCAGGAACAGATCCAAGGGGCAGAGAAGCACTGGGATGTGCCAGGGACCGGGAACGCGCTGGGAGACGCTATAACCGGCGTCTGTGCCCAGCAGACGCCGGCTTCTTATTCAAATTTGGCGCCGCCTGCATGACGTCAGGCGCGCCGTGCGAGCGCTGCTGCTGGGCGGAAGTTCGGGGACGTTGCCTAGCAACGCCCTGACGCCCGGACTGAGAAGGAGACTTGGAACGCTGCCAAGCAGCGTCACCAGCCTCACAGCCCCGCGCTCCATCCGCCGACCGTCCGGGTACTGGAGATACCGGACGGCGGCGTGTGACAGTACCCCCCCCTTGAGGAAGGGTTAACAAACCCTTACCCCCAGGTTTATCAGGGAACTCCCGAAAAAAATCCTTTTGAGATTGGCGCATGAAGATCCCTGTCAGGAACCCATGACCTCTCCTCTGGACCGAATCCTCTCCAGTGTACCAAGAACTGCAAAGAAGCTCTCACGAACTTGGAGTCCAGAATTTTCTCTACCGGGAACTCCTGTTGTCCCCGCACCATCACTGGGGAGGATCCAGCGCCACTCCTGCGAGGAAACTTTTGAGAAAAGAACACCGGCTTAAGCAGGGAGGCATGGAAAGTATTGGCTATCTTTAGGGATTTGGGTAGAGACAGGCGAAAGGCTACCGGATTTACCCTCTTGATGATCTGAAAGGGACCGATAAATCGAGGCCCCAACCTCGCTGAAGGTTGGTGAAGTTTGATGTTACGGGTCGAAAGCCAGACCCAGTCACCAACCTTAAAATGACAAGTACGTCTGGACCTGTCTGCCGATACCTTCTCCCTTAATGCGGCCTCCTTGAGAGCAACGTGAATACTCCTCCAAATGACTCTAAGTCGAGAGGCCGAAGAAGAACCCGAGCCGGACGCTTCAGGACTTAAGGAGTTGGCTCGCGGATGGAACCCATACACTGCAAAGAACGGAGAGGTCCTGGAGGCTGAATGATGAGCATTATTATATGCAAATTCCGCAAGCGGTAAGAAGCTTGCCCAATCATTCTGTAATTTGGACACAAAGCATCTCAGGTATGGGTTGAGTGACTGGTTCAATCGCTCAGTTTGTCCATTGGACTGTGGGTGGAAAGCCAAAGTCAGACTGGTCTTAACTTTTAATGCTGTGCAGAAGAGCCTCCAAAACTGCGCCACAAATTGTGGACCGCGATCAGAAACAATATCTGAGGGTAGACCGTGCAACCTAAAAATATGCTGCAGGAGCAGAGTTACCAACTCCTTGGCTGATGGCAATTGTTTCAAAGCCACAAAGTGCGCCATCTTAGAAAACCTGTCTATAACGACCCAAACAACCTGACAGTGAGCAGATACAGGTAGTCCTACAATAAAATCCATTGCCAAGTGTGACCAGGGTCTGACAGGAATGGATAAAGGGATAAGTTCCCCGATAGGCCGAGACCTAGGGACCTTATGCCGAGCACAACCTTGACAGGATAATACAAATTCCCGGGTGTCTCGTGACATGCCAGGCCACCAGGCGACACGGGAAAAAAGTTTTAAGGTTTTGAAGACCCCTGGATGCCCAGCCAGTTTGGAATCATGAAACTCAGAAAGGACCCTGCGTCTAAGAGATGGCGGAACATATAACTTGTTGGTGGGGGTTTGGGCTGGCGCCTGACTCTGCGCTTGACGGATGAGACCTTCCAGAGTCTGTTGGGCTCCTGCATAGATACAAGACGTAGGCACTATGGAAGTCTTGCTGGCCTTGTCATCGTATTGGGGAAGAAAACACCGAGACAGTGCGTCAGCTCTGATGTTTTTTGAGCCCGGTCTATAAGAGATCACGAAGTTAAAGCGCATAAAAAACAGCGCCCACCGAGCCTGTCGAGCGTTAAGCCTCTTAGCTGTCTCAATATATTGCAGATTCTTGTGATCCGTGAGAACGAGAATCTGATGAATTGCTACTTCTAACCAATGGCGCCACTCATCAAAGGCCCATTTGATGGCAAGCAATTCTCTGTTTCCAACATCATAGTTGGCCTCTGCCTGTGAAAACTTCCTGGACATATACGCACAGGGATGTAAATCCAGTGATTTCGGATCCCTTTGGGATAACACTGCTCCCGCCCAGACTTCGGAGGCGTCCACCTCCACAATAAAGGGAAGGTCAGGATCAGGATGTTTCAGAACAGGAGCCGAGACAAACGCTTGTTTCAGGGATTCAAAGGCCTGCTCCACTTGAGGGGACCACCGAGATGGATCAGCACCTTTTTTGGTTAAAGCCACCAATGGCGCAACAATAGAAGAAAAAGAATAAATGAAACGTCTATAATAATTGGCAAAGCCAAGAAAACGTTGGATTGCCTTCAGACTGGTAGGTCGGGCCCAATCTACCACAGCTTGAAGTTTCTTGGGGTCCATTTGAAAACCCTGAGAGGAAATAATGTAACCCAAAAAAGAAACCTGTGTGACTTTAAACTCACATTTCTCTAACTTGGCAAATAACTGATTTTCTCTCAGTCTTTGCAGGACCTGCCGAACCTGACTTCTATGTGATCTCAAGTCTTGTGAGAAAATCAAGATGTCTTCTAAATAAACGACTACAAACTGGCCCAAAAAATCACGAAGGACATCATTGATAAAGTCCTGAAAAACAGCGGGCGCATTAGAGAGGCCAAAGGGCATAACCAAATACTCATAATGCCCCGTCTGAGTACTGAAAGCTGTTTTCCACTCGTCGCCTTTCTTGATTCTAATGAGATTGTATGCCCCTCTGAGATCAATTTTAGAAAATACAGTAGCGGATCTTAATTGGTCAAAAAGTACCGTAATTAAAGGAAGGGGATAGGTGTTTTTCACCGTGATTTTGTTTAAGGCACGAAAATCAATACAAGGCCTTAAGGAACCATCCTTCTTGGCCACAAAAAAAACCCCTGCACTGAGAGGGGACTTTGACGGGCGGATGAACCCTTTCTTAAGACTCTCCTGTATGTAATCATCCATCGCCTTCGTCTCCGGGATAGATAAGGCGTACAATCTACCCTTGGGCAAAGGAGAATTGGGAATTATCTTGATGGCACAATCGTATGGACAATGGGGCGGAAGACTATCAGCTTTCCCTTTGGAAAAAACATCTGCAAAGTCCTGATAAGGGGAAGGTATCCCAGAGAGGGAGACGGAAGCCACCAAGGCCGAAGTATGAAGACAATGCTGTTTACAGTAAGGACTCCAATGGGCAATCTGCGCCGAACTCCAGTCAATAATGGGATTATGTTTAACTAACCATGGATATCCCAAAACTATGGGAACGAGAGGACAAGAAGTTAACAAAAATTAAATATGCTCCCTATGAAATAATCCAATAGTCATCGAGACTGAGGGAGTCTGAAAAGAAATAGCCCCATTGGACAAGATATTACCATCCAAACCTCGAAGAGTAACGAGGCCTTGGAGTTTTAAATGAGGAATACCCAGTTTCTGGGCTAAACTAATATCCAGGAAATTTCCGGCTGCACCACTATCAGTAAATGCAGTGCTGGAAAATTGATGTTCCTGAACAGAAATGCTACAAGGTACTAATACAGAATCGTGAGAGGAAAATAATTGCAGGCCTAAGTGAACCCTCTCCTCGTTCACTTGGCCAAGGCTTTTACTGGCCTATTGGGACAGTTCTTAAGGATATGCCCTTTATTGCCGCAATATAAACAAAGACCTGAAGTCAACCAACGATTTCTCTCCTCCGGAGAGATACGAGTCACCCCAATTTGCATGGGCTCGTCAACCTCCTCCGGAACAGGAGGAACATAGGGAAGAGACCGAGCTTGAGCGCCCTGCTCCGACCTCCGCTCCCGGAGACGACGGTCAATCTTAATAGCCAGTTCCATCAGTTTATCAAGGGAACTAGGTACGGGGTACTGGATAAGGCTATCCTTGAAAATGTCGGACAGGCCACAGCGGAATTGACTTCGTAAGGCAGGGTCATTCCACCCGCAATCATTCGACCAACGGTGGAATTCTGTACAATATACTTCTGCTGGGTTTTTCCCTTGTTTAAGGTCTCGCAGATGAGTCTCCGCGGAAGCCTCTCTATCAGGGTCATCGTATAGCAACCCTAAAGAACTAAAAAAGCTGTCAACCGAGGATAAGATCGGACTGTCAGAAGGAAGCCCAAAGGCCCAGGTCTGCGGGTCCCCCTGTAATAAAGACATAACCAGGCCTACCCGTTGAGACTCTGAACCAGAGGATTGGGGTCGAAGTCGGAAATACAACTTACAACTCTCCCTAAAGTTGAAAAAAGCCCTCCGATCCCCAGAGAATCGATCGGGCAGGTTCATCTTTGGTTCTAACACCCCTGACTCTGGAGGACGCATCCTCTGCTCCTGGGAGGTTATCTTTAGGGACAGATCCCGGACCATTTGGGTTAGCCCCTGGAGTTGATCCGAGAACGTCTGAGGAGTAGGATTCATAGGATTCCCACGGCAATTCTAAACGAGGAATTTGTTACATAAACCTCCTTTATATAACCTGTTTTGGCCGGTTATAATGTTATGCTTGCCGCTAGGCACAGAGCACTGGAAACCGGAAACAAGGAACGGGAGGTCAGGCGTGAGCCCGTAGCCGGGACCGCCGGTTAGGACGGCCACAGCGAACCCTATACTAACTCTGTTGAGTACCCCGGGCAGATGGCAAATCCCTGCGGGATTCACCTGTGGCCGCCGCGTTCGAAGGAGCGAGTTAAGCCCGCTCCAACCCCGATGCAGCTAGGTCTATGAGTGGACAAGGGAAAAGCGATCGTCAGGGGTAACTCAAAAGGAAAGACTAACTACTGGGCCTAACTGAAAATAAACCCCTGTCTGCCGGCACCAGGCCAATAACGGGAATGCGACCCAGTCGCAGACACAAGGAGGACAGACGGGGAAACACCACAAGATAACAATACAAAACTAGCAAGCGAATCCCCAAAACCCCCAAGCAGGGATAGAGAAAAAAGGAAGGACCAGGAAGAGTGTAAATGACCTAAAGAAAGATGGTATGAATAAGCCCACGGCGGGGCAGGTCCAATACTCCAGCAGGGGGGCTGGATGGAGAGCAGCACAGCCTGATAACAAAAAAGGAACTCGGAGGCTCCAAAGACAAGTACCAGGCTCCAAAGGAGCACTTACGTGACCCAGGGGGCACTGAGGCAGCTGATCAGGTCCCTGGAGAAAGCAGGGGAACCAGCATTCACCAGGATAGACAGGCAGGGAGACCAGGAACCAGCAGGAACAGATCCAAGGGGCAGAGAAGCACTGGGATGTGCCAGGGACCGGGAACGCGCTGGGAGACGCTATAACCGGCGTCTGTGCCCAGCAGACGCCGGCTTCTTATTCAAATTTGGCGCCGCCTGCATGACGTCAGGTGCGCCGTGCGAGCGCTGCTGCTGGGCGGAAGTTCGGGGACGTTGCCTAGCAACGCCCCGACGCCCGGACTGAGAAGGAGGCTTGGAACGCTGCCGAGCAGCGTCACCAGCCTCACAGCCCCGCTCTCCATCCGCCGACCGTCCGGGTACTGGAGATACCGGACGGTGGCATGTGACAGTATGTGCCGCTATACACAGGCCGTATGTGCCGCTATACACAGGGCGTATGCCTCTATAAACAGAGCGTCTGTGCCGCTATACACAGGGTGTATGTGCCGCTATACACAGGGCGTATGTGCCGCTATACACAGGGGTATGTGCCGCTATACACAGGGCGTATGTGCCGCTATACTCAGGGCGTATGTGCCGCTATACACAGGGCGTATGTGACGCTATACACAGGGCGTATGTGCCGCTATACACAGGCGTATGTGCTGCTATACACAGGTCGTATGTGCCGCTATACTGAGAGCGTATGTGCCGCTATACATAGGGCGTATGTGCCACTATACACAGGGCGTTTGTGCCGCTATACACAGGGCGTATGTGCCGCTATACACAGGGCGTATGTGCCGCTATACACAGGGTGTATGTGCCGCTATACACAGGGCGTATGTGCCGCTATACACAGGGCGTATGTGCCGCTATACACAGGCGTATGTGCCGCTATACACAGGGCGTATGTGCCGCTATACACAGGGCGTATGTGCCGCTATACACAGGGCGTATGTGCCGCTATACACAGGGCGTATGTGCCGCTATACACAGGGCGTATGTGCCGCTATACACAGGGCGTATGTGCCGCTATACACAGGGCGTATGTGCCGCTATACTGAGAGCGTATGTGCCGCTATACACAGGGCGTATGTGCCGCTATACACAGGGCGTATGTGCCGCTATACTGAGAGCGTATGTGCCGCTATACACAGGGCGTATGTGCCGCTATACTGAGAGCGTATGTGCCGCTATACACAGGGCGTATGTGCCGCTATACACAGGCGTATGTGCCGCTATACACAGGGCGTATGTGCCGCTATACACAGGGCGTATGTGCCGCTATACACAGGGCGTATGTGCCGCTATACACAGGGCGTATGTGCCGCTATACACAGGGCGTATGTGCCGCTATACACAGGGCGTATGTGCCGCTATACACAGGGCGTATGTGCTGCTATACTGAGAGCGTATGTGCTGCTATACTGAGAGCGTATGTGCCGCTATACACAGGGAGTATGTGCCGCTATACACAGGGGTATGTGCCGCTATACGCCCTGTGTACACAGGCGTATGTGCCGCTATACACAGGGCGTATGTGCCGCTATACTGAGAGCGTATGTGCCGCTATCCGGGTACTGGAGATACCGGACGGTGGCATGTGACAGTATGTGCCGCTATACACAGGCCATATGTGCCGCTATACACAGGGCGTATGCCTCTATAAACAGGGCGTCTGTGCCGCTATACACAGGGTGTATGTGCCGCTATACACAGGGCGTATGTGCCACTATACACAGGGGTATGTGCCGCTATACACAGGGCGTATGTGCCGCTATACTCAGGGCGTATGTGCCGCTATACACAGGGCGTATGTGACGCTATACACAGGGCGTATGTGCCGCTATACACAGGGCGTATGTGCCGCTATATACAGGGCGTATGTGCCGCTATACACAGGCGTATGTGCTGCTATACACAGGGCGTATGTGCCGCTATACTGAGAGCGTATGTGCCGCTATACATAGGGCGTATGTGCCGCTATACACAGGGCGTTTGTGCCGCTATACACAGGGCGTATGTGCCGCTATACACAGGGCGTATGTGCCGCTATACACAGGGCGTATGTGCCGCTATACACAGGCCGTATGTGCCGCTATACACAGGCCGTATGTGCCGCTATACACAGGCCGTATGTGCCGCTATACACAGGGTGTATGTGCCGCTATACACAGGGCGTATGTGCCGCCATACACAGGCGTATGTGCCGCCATACACAGGGCGTATGTGCCGCCATACACAGGCGTATGTGCCGCTATACACAGGGCGTATGTGCCGCTATACACAGGACGTATGTGCCGCTATACACAGGGCGTATGTGCCGCTATACACAGGGCGTATGTGCCTCTATACACAGGGCGTATGTGCCGCTATACACAGGGCGTATGTGCCGCTATACACAGGCGTATGTGCCGCTATACACAGGGCGTATGTGCCGCTATACACAGGGCGTATGTGCCGCTATACACAGGGCGTATGTGCCGCTATACACAGGGCGTATGTGCCGCTATACACAGGCCGTATGTGCCGCTATACACAGGCCGTATGTGCCGCTATACACAGGCCGTATGTGCCGCTATACACAGGGCGTATGTGCCGCTATACACAGGGCGCATGTGCCGCTATACACAGGGCGCATGTGCCGCTATACACAGGGCGTATGTGCCGCTATACACAGGGCGTATGTGCCGCTATACACAGGGCGTATGTGCCGCTATACACAGGGCGTATGTGCTGCTATACTGAGAGCGTATGTGCCGCTATACACAGGGAGTATGTGCCGCTATACACAGGGGTATGTGCCGATATACGCCCTGTGTACACAGGCTTATGTGCCGCTATACACAGGGCGTATGTGCCGCTATACTGAGAGCGTATGTGCCGCTATACACAGGGCGTATGTGCCGCTATACACAGGCGTATGTGCCGCTATACACAGGCCGTATGTGCCGCTATACACAGGCCGTATGTGCCGCTATACACAGGGCGTATGTGCCGCTATACACAGGGCGTATGTGCCGCTATACACAGAGCGTATGTGCCGCTATACACAGGCGTATGTGCCGCTATACACAGGCGTATGTGCCGCTATACACAGGGCGTATGTGCCGCTATACACAGGGCGTATGTGCCGCTATACACAGGCGTATGTGCCGCTATACACAGAGCGTATGTGCCGCTATACACAGAGCGTATGTGCCGCTATACACAGGCGTATGTGCCGCTATACACAGGGCGTATGTGCCGCTATACACAGGGCGTATGTGCCGCTATACACAGGGCGTATGTGCCGCTATACACAGGGCGTATGTGCCGCTATACACATGGCGTATGTGCCGGTATACACAGGGCGTATGTGCCGCTATACACAGGGCGTATGTGCCGCTATACACAGGGCGTATGTGGCGCTATACACAGGGCGTATGTGCCGCTATACACAGGGCGTATGTGCCGCTATACACAGGCCGTATGTGCCGCTATACACAGGCCGTATGTGCCGATATACACAGGGCGTATGTGCCGCTATACACAGGGCGTATGTGCCGCTATACACAGGGCGTATGTGCCGCTATACACAGGGCGTATGTGCCGCTATACACAGGGCGTATGTGCCGCTATACACAGGGCGTATGTGCCGCTATACTGAGAGCGTATGTGCCGCTATACACAGGGAGTATGTGCCGCTATACACAGGGGTATGTGCCGCTATACGCCCTGTGTACACAGGCGTATGTGCCGCTATACACAGGGCGTATGTGCCGCTATACTGAGAGCGTATGTGCCGCTATACACAGGGCGTATGTGCCGCTATACACAGGCGTATGTGCCGCTATACACAGAGCGTATGTGCCGCTATACACAGAGCGTATGTGCCGCTATACACAGGCGTATGTGCCGCTATACACAGGCGTATGTGCCGCTATACACAGGGCGTATGTGCCGCTATACACAGGCGTATGTGCCGCTATACACAGGGCGTATGTGCCGCTATACACAGGGAGTATGTGCCGCTATACACAGGGGTATGTGCCGATATACGCCCTGTGTACACAGGCTTATGTGCCGCTATACACAGGGCGTATGTGCCGCTATACTGAGAGCGTATGTGCCGCTATACACAGGGCGTATGTGCCGCTATACACAGGCGTATGTGCCGCTATACACAGGCCGTATGTGCCGCTATACACAGGCCGTATGTGCCGCTATACACAGGGCGTATGTGCCGCTATACACAGGGCGTATGTGCCGCTATACACAGAGCGTATGTGCCGCTATACACAGGCGTATGTGCCGCTATACACAGGCGTATGTGCCGCTATACACAGGGCGTATGTGCCGCTATACACAGGGCGTATGTGCCGCTATACACAGGCGTATGTGCCGCTATACACAGAGCGTATGTGCCGCTATACACAGAGCGTATGTGCCGCTATACACAGGCGTATGTGCCGCTATACACAGGGCGTATGTGCCGCTATACACAGGGCGTATGTGCCGCTATACACAGGGCGTATGTGGCGCTATACACAGGGCGTATGTGCCGCTATACACAGGGCGTATGTGCCGCTATACACAGGCCGTATGTGCCGCTATACACAGGCCGTATGTGCCGATATACACAGGGCGTATGTGCCGCTATACACAGGGCGTATGTGCCGCTATACACAGGGCGTATGTGCCGCTATACACAGGGCGTATGTGCCGCTATACACAGGGCGTATGTGCCGCTATACACAGGGCGTATGTGCCGCTATACTGAGAGCGTATGTGCCGCTATACACAGGGAGTATGTGCCGCTATACACAGGGGTATGTGCCGCTATACGCCCTGTGTACACAGGCGTATGTGCCGCTATACACAGGGCGTATGTGCCGCTATACTGAGAGCGTATGTGCCGCTATACACAGGGCGTATGTGCCGCTATACACAGGCGTATGTGCCGCTATACACAGAGCGTATGTGCCGCTATACACAGAGCGTATGTGCCGCTATACACAGGCGTATGTGCCGCTATACACAGGCGTATGTGCCGCTATACACAGGGCGTATGTGCCGCTATACACAGGGCGTATGTGCCGCTATACACAGGCGTATGTGCCGCTATACACAGAGCGTATGTGCCGCTATACACAGAGCGTATGTGCCGCTATACACAGGCGTATGTGCCGCTTTATACAGGGCGTATGTGCCGCTATACACAGGGCGTATGTGCCGCTATACACAGGGCGTATGTGCCGCTATACACAGGGCGTATGTGCCGCTATACACAGGGCGTATGTGCCGCTATACACAGGGCGTATGTGCCGCTATACACAGGGCGTATGTGGCGCTATACACAGGGCGTATGTGGCGCTATACACAGGGCGTATGTGGCGCTATACACAGGGCGTATGTGCCGCTATACACAGGGCTTATGTGCCGCTATACACAGGGCGTATGTGCCGCTATACACAGGGCGTATGTGCCGCTATACACAGGGCGTATGTGCCGCTATACACAGGGCGTATGTGCCGCTATACACAGGGCGTATGTGCAGCTATACACAGGGCGTATGTGCCGCTATACACAGTGCGTATGTGCCGCTATACACAGGGCGTATGTGCCGCTATACACAGGGCGTATGTGCCGGTATACACAGGGCGTATGTGCCGCTATACACAGGGCGTATGTGCCGCTATACACAGGGCGTATGTGCCGCTATACACAGGGCGTATGTGCCGCTATACACAGGGTGTATGTGCCGCTATACACAGGCCGTATGTGCCGCTATACACAGGACGTATGTGCCGCTATACACAGGCGTATGTGCCGCTATACACAGGGCGTATGTGCAGCTATACTGAGAGCATATGTGCCGCTATACACAGGGCGTATGTGCCGCTATACACAGGGCGTATGAGCCGCTATACACAGGGGTATGTGCCGCTATACTGAGAGCGTATGTGCCGCTATACACAGGGCGTATGTGCCGCTATACACAGGGCGTATGTGCCGCTATGCACAGGCGTATGTGCCGCTATACACAGGCGTATGTGCCGCTATACACAGGCCGTATGTGCCGCTATACACAGGGCGTATGTGCCGCTATACACAGGCGTATGTGCCGCTATACACAGGGCGTATGTGCCGCTATACTGAGAGCATATGTGCCGCTATACACAGGGCGTATGTGCCGCTATACACAGGGAGCATGTGCCGCTATACACAGGGCGTATGTGCCGCTATACACAGGGCGTATGTGCCGCTATACTGAGAGCATATGTGCCGCTATACACAGGGTGTATGTGCCGCTATACACAGGGCGTATGTGCCGCTATACACAGAGCGTTTGTGCCGCTATACTGAGAGCATATGTGCCGCTATACACAGGGCGTATGTGCCGCTATACACAGGCGTATGTGCCGCTATACACAGGGCGTATGTGCCGCTATACACAGGCCGTATGTGCCGCTATACACAGGTGTATGTGCCGCTATACACAGGCCCTATGTGCCGCTATACACAGGCGTATGTGCCGCTATACACAGGGCGTATGTGCCGCTATACTGAGAGCATATGTGCCGCTATACACAGGGTGTATGTGCCGCTATACACAGGCCCTATGTGCCGCTATACACAGGCGTATGTGCCGCTATACACAGGGCGTATGTGCCGCTATACTGAGAGCATATGTGCCGCTATACACAGGGCGTATGTGCCGCTATACACAGGGCGTATGTGCCGCTATACACAGGCGTATGTTTCCCGCTATACACAGGACGTATGTGCCGCTATACACAGGGCGTATGTGCCGCTATACACAGGGCGTATGTGCCGCTATACACATGGCGTATGTGCCGCTATACACAGGCCGTATGTGCCGCTATACACAGGGCGTATGTGCCGCTATACACAGGGCGTATGTGCCGCTATACACAGGCGTATGTGCCGCTATACACAGGGCGTATGTGCCGCTATACACAGGCGTATGTGCCGCTATACACAGGCGTATGTGCCGCTATACACAGGGCGTATGTGCCGCTATACACAGGGCGTATGTGCCGCTATACACAGGGCGTATGTGCCGCTATACACAGGGCGTATGTGCCGCTATACACAGGCGTATGTGCCGCTATACACAGGGCGTATGTGCCGCTATACACAGGGCGTATGTGCCGCTGTACTGAGAGCGTATGTGCCGCTATACACAGGGCGTATGTGCCGCTATACACAGGGCGTATGTGCCGCTATACACAGGGCGTATGTGCCGCTATACACATGGCGTATGTGCCGGTATACACAGGGCGTATGTGCCGCTATACACAGGGCGTATGTGCCGCTATACACAGGGCGTATGTGCCGCTATACACAGGGCTTATGTGCCGCTATATACAGGGCGTATGTGCCGCTATACACAGGCGTATGTGCCGCTATACTGAGAGCATATGTGCCGCTATACACAGGGTGTATGTGCCGCTATACACAGGGTGTATGTGCCGCTATACACAGGCCGTATGTGCCGCTATACACAGGCGTATGTGCCGCTATACACAGGACGTATGTGCCGCTATACACAGGCGTATGTGCCGCTATACACAGGGCGTATGTGCCGCTATACACAGGGCGTATGTGCCGCTATACACAGGGTGTATGTGCCGCTATACACAGGCGTATGTGCCGCTATACACAGGCGTATGTGCCGCTATACACAGGGCGTATGTGCCGCTATACACAGGCGTATGTGCCGCTATACACAGGCGTATGTGCCGCTATACACAGGGCGTATGTGCCGCTATACACAGGGCGTATGTGCCGCTATACACAGGCGTATGTGCCGCTATACACAGGGCGTATGTGCCGCTATACACAGGCGTATGTGCCGCTATACACAGGGCGTATGTGCCGCTGTACTGAGAGCATATGTGCCGCTATACACAGGGCGTATGTGCCGCTATACACAGGGCGTATGTGCCGCTATACACAGGCATATGTGCCGCTATACACAGAGCGTATGTGCCGCTATACACAGAGCGTATGTGCAGCTATACACAGGGCGTATGTGCCGCTATACACAGGGCGTATGTGCCGCTATACACAGGGCGTATGTGCCGCTATACACATGGCGTATGTGCCGGTATACACAGGGCGTATGTGCCGCTATACACAGGGCGTATGTGCCGCTATACACAGGGCGTATGTGCCGCTATACACAGGGCGTATGTGCCGCTATACACAGGGCGTATGTGCCGCTATACACAGGGCGTATGTGCCGCTATACTGAGAGCGTATGTGCCGCTATACACAGGGCGTATGTGCCGCTATACACAGGGTGTATGTGCCGCTATACACAGGCCGTATGTGCCGCTATACACAGGCGTATGTGCCGCTATACACAGGACGTATGTGCCGCTATACACAGGCGTATGTGCCGCTATACACAGGGCGTATGTGCCGCTATACACAGGGCGTATGTGCCGCTATACACAGGCGTATGTGCCGCTATACACAGGGCGTATGTGCCGCTATACACAGGCGTATGTGCCGCTATACACAGGGCGTATGTGCCTCTATACACAGGGCGTATGTGCCGCTATACACAGGGCGTATGTGCCGCTATACACAGGGCGTATGTGCCGCTATACACAGGGCGTATGTGCCGCTATACACAGGGCGTATGTGCCGCTATACACAGGGCGGTACTCTTTACCTAGAACGGCGCCCATCGCGACCATCGTATGCACTAAAAAACGGGTGCGATGCGATGCCCGCGATTTCCCATAGGGATCAATGTTTACAATCCCAAAAATACAACAATTCGTAGACCTAAAGATGGAACATTCGTATTTGTATTTACAAATACGAATGTCCTACACCATCGATAGGATACAACAGAAATCACCATTCAAAAGAATGGTGATTCCTGATGTACTAAGCAGCCGTACTGACAATACGGCTGCTAAGTGGTGTAAAACAGGCATGCAAATACGACAGTAAAATAGAACACCATTTTCCTGTTCTATTTGCGTTTTAGCCTGCACGGATCAGTCAGATCCGTGCAGGCTTCAGTGTAAAAAAATAGAAAAATTAAATAAATAAATAAAAAACCGGCGTGGGGTCCCCCCCACAGCCGTAACCAGCACCAGGCTGAAGGAGCCGGGGCCGGTAATTAAAAATCAGGGAACCCGACAAATAGGGGTTCCCCGATTTTTAACAACCAGCCCCAGGCTCCAGGTCCGGGGCTGGTTCCCAAAATACGGGGGACAAAATGACTAGGGGTCCCCCGTATTTCAAGAACCAGTCCCAGGCACAACCAGCCAGCAGGGTAATGTCACAGCCGGGGGGAGACTTTTTATACAAGTCCCCCCGGCCAAAACATTAACCCCCTGACAGGTCAGCCTGGCCAGGGGCCCTGGGGGAGTGGGGACCCCCCCAATGAAGGGGTCCCCCCCCTCCAGGACTTACCTGACCAGGCTGAAGCCTGGTACTGTCCCCGATGCCCCTGGGCGGTGGGCATCGGGCTGATTATGGTGTAAAAAAAAGACTAATCTATTGTTTTTTACTGTGGCACTACAAGTGCCAGCAAGCCTCCCCAGCAAGCTGGGACTTGGAGAACCACAAGTCCCAGCCTGCTGGGCATTAAAGGGCCCGCTGGGTCTTGTAGTTCCACAGTTAAAATAATAGTACACAAAACACACTGACACACTTTTAAAATAAAACTTTAATACATACAAAGCCCACACATACTAATACTTACCTATCTTCTTCCCATAGGTAGCCCTGGTCCTGTGTCATCTTCTGGTCCTCCTGTGTCGTCTTCTGGTCCATGTCGACGTCTTCTGGATCCATGTCGTCCTCGCTGTCGGCGGTCCGGAGTCTGACGAAATCCATGGAGGAAGCTGTGGAAGGAAACCATACTCACATGTCCCAGCGCGACGTAGTCCAGGTAAGGGTCTTGGCAAAAAAACAAACCGAACACCCCGAAACCAGACCGGACAGGGAGACGCACGGTACTCTGTGTACATCGTGCGGCTCCGCCTCCCGAATGCCACTATTGGCCGCCTTGCGGCCTAGCGGCTCCTGATTGGCCGCTAGGCCGCAAGGCGGCCAATAGCGGCATTAGGGAGGCGGAGCCGCACGATGTACACAGAGTACCGTGCGTCTCCCTGGGCCTTATTTTGGTTCACTCTTTCTGACAAAATACTTCTTAGATGGACAAAACCATGTGCACTGCAGGTGGGGCAGATGTAACATGTGCAGAGAGAATTAGATTTGGGTGAGTAATTTTGTTTCTGTGCAGGGAAAATACTGGCTGCTTTATTTTTACACTTCAATATAGATCTCACTTTGAAGTAAAACCCCACCCAAATCTAACTCTCTCTGCACATTTTGCATATGCTCCCCTGCAGTGCACATGGTTTTGTCCATCTAAGAAGGATTTTGTCAGAAAGAGTGAACCAAAATAAGGCCCCCTGTCCTGTCTGGTTTCGGGGTGTTCGGTTTGTTTTTTTGCCAAGACCCTTACCTGGACTACGTCGCGCTGGGACAGGTGAGTATGGTTTCCTTCCACAGCTTCCTCCATGGATTTCGTCGGACTCCGGACCGCCGACAGCGAGGACGACATGGATCCAGAAGACGTCGACATGGACCAGAAGACGACACAGGAGGACCAGAAGACGACACAGGACCAGGGCTACCTATGGAAAGAAGATAGGTAAGTATTAGTATGTGTGGGCTTTGTATGTATTAAAGTTTTATTTTAAATGTGTGTCAGTGTGTTTTGTGTACTATTTTTTTAACTATGGAACTACAAGTGCCAGCGGGCCCTTTAATGCCCAGCAGGCTGGGACTTGTGGTTCTCCAAGTCCCAGCTTGCTGGGGAGGCTTGCTGGCACTTGTAGTGCCACAGTAAAAAACAATAGATTAGTCTTTTTTTTACACCATAATCAGCCCGATGCCCACCGCCCAGGGGCATCGGGGACAGTACCAGGCTTCAGCCTGGTCAGGTAAGTCCTGGAGGGGGGGGACCCCTTCATTGGGGGGGTCCCCACTCCCCCAGGGCCCCTGGCCAGGCTGACCTGTCAGGGGGTTAATGTTTTGGCCGGGGGGACTTGTATAAAAAGTCTCCCCCCGGCTGTGACATTACCCTGCTGGCTGGTTTTGCCTGGGACTGGTTCTTAAAATACGGGGGACCCCAAGTCATTTTGTCCCCCGTATTTTGGGAACCAGCCCCGGACCTGGAGCCTGGGGCTGGTTGTTAAAAATCGGGGAACCCCTATTTGTCGGGTTCCCTGATTTTTAATTACCAGCCCCGGCTCCTTCAGCCTGGTGCTGGTTACAGCTGTGGGGGGGACCCCACGCCGGTTTTTTTATTTATTTATTTTTCTATTTTTTTTACACCTTGCAGCCTGCACGGATCTGACTGATCCGTGCAGACTGCTACAAATAATTTGTATTAGCGGCCGTATGTACGGCCGCTAATACGAATTGTTACACCATCGGAGGGTTACAAAGCAGTCGTATCTGACTGCTTTGTAATTTCCCCTCCGGAACACGACTTTGCATACAACTCAAACAGTCGTATGCAGCCCTAGGGGAAATACCAATACGAAAAACTAGGTTTTTCATATTGGTAAATTTCCCCCTATGTGCGCTGTCTGCGTGCCGTCTGCTGCACAGCGTCTCTGTCCGCTGCCAATGTACACCATGTGTGCTGGCAAATAAGGTGGTCTCCTCTGCTCCTCCGGTGGATGGAGCAGCTCCTGCGGGGTCTCCGGACCCGCCGCCGCCGCCATTGTGCAGAACAAACATACTTTCCCTCCACATTCGGATCTGGCTGCAGCGGTCTTGAGCTGGTGTCACCTAAGCCGGACCAGCCAATCCCTGTAAGCCTGCTTCCAGCATCATCACCCGGCCAATCGTTTTCCACCTGCAGGTATAAGAGTGCTGGGAGAACTTCAGTGCCTTGTCAGTGCTTCCTTTTTCTTCCTTGCAGATGGATGTGTGCTACTGCTCTCCAGGATCCCAGCGCCTGTGTTAAGCTACCCATCCTAAAGAGACCAGCGCCTAAATTCTTCAGTGGTGCCGTCTGTGCACCAGCATTGTTTCAGGTATGACCCTTCTTTATCTTCACCATCGATTGTCCGTCTGACATCAAACGCTTCAGCATTCTTTAATATCGATAGTTGACTCTCTAATACTTCTGCATTCTTCCGTATTTATATATTTATTCTTCAAGTTCTACAGCGATCGTTCATTCCACATCGGTACCACAGTGTCCTGAACAGTCAGTATTCTCCCGTACATCTTTCCTTTCATCAAGACCCATTCACGGTATATTATTTGGGACTTTTCTTGTCACTTCAGAGTGTCGAGTTCATGTCATTGACTGTTCCTTATTGATTGCCTGTGAAGAAATGATATTGATTACAACTGTTAGCATCTGCCGTTGTTATCACCTGACATGCTTAATAAAGACTTGTTGCCACCACTAGGCAATTTTAGGCATTTGCTGAGCCCCGTCGGGATGCCAGTATCAGTATTCTGACCGCCGGCACAATGGTTGCCGGTTGTGAGCTTCTCCTCTGGCTGCCGCCACTGCACCCCTGTGTCCCTGAGCGTTGCTGTCAGTGATCACGCCGTAGGCTCAGGGACAGGGGCTGGCGGTGGCCATCTTCTTCCGGAAGCCAGGTTGAATATAACCCGGCTCCTCTCTCGTTATGGCGCTGGTTATAGCGTCCAGTGCGCCTGTCCTGTATAATACCTCTGTCAGCGTGTTCCTGGTCTGTTCTGCGGTGCCTGCCTGTCAGTCTGCTGTGCGACTCCTGTACTGGTCCGTGTTCTCCATCTCTAAAAATAAGTCATGGGTTGCCGGCCCTTGTTTATTATTATTTTTCTGGTATCATCTCTCTTGCATTGTTGCATTTATCTCTTTGTCTTATTCACCTCAGATCCACCTTGTTTATTGTTACATTCCCTTATCATTGTTGTTACTTATATCTGATTACATCTTCTTGCATTGTTGCATTTGTTGGTAATTTCCTTCTTTGGAGGTATCTGCGCACTCAGGCTTGCTAATCCATCTTGCAGCACCTGGCCTCCTGTGGCAGCCTTGTCACCCATAAGACCTGGCGGCACCGGGGTGGGGGTGGAACTAATCTACCCCCACAAACGTGGCTGTTATAGGTGAAGCCTTAGTTCGCAGGAGGCTAACAGGACAGCCGGGTGTCCGCAAAAAGGTGCCTGCGCACCCCCTGCCAAACACCTTTATCCCATAACAAGCCCAATAAAAAAAAAAATTTAGATGATGGTGTTTGAGTCTATTGTTCCCAGATTATCAGTTCATATATGTACTCCACAATATCCCTGTGCTGAGAATTTCCCTCAGTAATGACTATTTCAGGGTTTCCCGTAACAAATTATTCTGTGTGAATAGGTCTGTATCAAGGATTGTAACAGTTTTGTATATTGAGAAGTCTATAGAGAGTCTGTGCTACTGGTTTCTGGGGTAGTTATAATAGGTCCTAGTTATTATTCTCAGGGAGGGTCTCTGTTTACAATAGGCCTGATTCAGACGTGATGGCTGATGTGCAAAGTTGCAGATGACTGCGGCAAAGTAACCGACGCCACGACAGAAAGAAAACCCTGCCCGTGCAAATCTGCAAATGTATTGTGAATGGATCCCATTCACAAGTGTGCGTAGCTCTTCCACAACTCGGCAACAGAATCAGGCTGATGGAGGCTGACACTGACGTCACAGACCCTCCCTGATGACACCTGGGCGCGCCTGCGCTTTGTCTGACACCTCCAGAAACGTCGGTTACCACCCACAAACGCCCGCTTCCTGTCAGACATAGTGTGAGGGGATTGCATTTAGATCTAGCTAGCGACCATCGAATGATTTGTCCTCCATGCTCACATGCTAGTGTGGAGATCGGTTCGGCAGGTGGGGGGGTTGCGCTGCGTGGGGCAGTGTTTACCTGCTCGGTAGGCAGCCAATAAACACATCCTAGCGAGTAAGGGAAGCTCAGCCCCGGTTACTGTTACCAATCGTTGTCCACGTGGATGGTGAATGAGATGACTTTTTAAGAGACAAAAGAAAAAGAACTTGTTTTGACGGGCTGTCACATTGACCTGCCTTTTGCACGTCAATCATTTGGGCGTGACCAATTGACCGTTTTTCTCTATACTGTGATTCTTTTCATCGGATACCTGAATTCTAAAGTGCGGTAAAGAGATCCTATAACCCAGATTAGCCAATGAGATGCTTGGAGTAACTTGCGCTGGGACAATGACCCTTCTGGCTACAGGCCGCCATTGTCTTAGATTTCCCCCCGAAATGTTCTGTTTTCTTCATGCAGAGAAGAATCAGCGTAATGTAAATGGGTTTGGAGAGGCCGCACATGCTTCCCGCCAGCTGCCATGATAACTCGGGTATAACAAATGGCGCTGGCCGCGGAAAGGTTTGTTTTCCGTGGCACCAGGTGTCCCGGTGAATGCCGGCTGATCAGCGTTGGCAGCTCCGTCAGCGCAGCGAGCAGTTAATTCCTGAGAAGCAGAGAATTGATGTGACAGCTTCTGCTGCTGCAGTAATTAATGTGGACAGGAATCAGCGGAGAAACGTGATACCCTCGAGAGCGGAGATATTAATACAGCGGGTATTAATAGGACTTGCCGGAGATTTCTTGGCGCCGTATCGCACTTGTGTGAACATACGGAGCGGCGAAATCTATGTCTGCTGTGCGGATTGTCCCATAATACAATACAAACACTCCAAAACCACAGCGCATATTGACTTAGTGTCAGTCGGTGCAGAGCAATAGGAGCGATGGGGCCTTCTGTGCCAGCAGATAACTTCAGAAGGAAGATGGGCATGGTAGTTTTGTGCCAACCGGCTGAAGAAGTAACAAGGGCTAAAGTGGAATGTGTTCCAAGGTTTGGGGGTGGGGGCAGCATGGTTCAGGTGTGTGTGTGTGTGTGTGTGTGTGTGTGTGTGTGCAACATAATTAGCAGTATAAAGTATATTAAAAGTGTGCGGTGGGCAGAGCCAGCTAGCGGAGTAGGTAAACCCTGGTATGGCAGTTATGACCCCGGACGAGCTGCCAGTGGACTGGGGTAGGGAGGAGAGAAGTCAGCTGATTTAATATAAGACTTGCTCGTAAGGTGAGACAGGTTAACAGTCTATGGCAGGTGCGGGATATCTGGAAAACGTGAAGCTGGAGATCAGCACAGCAGGATTTCCAGATAGCTTGTAGCTGGGGACACCAGCACTGCAGGAAGACAGGAAGACTGGAAGACGTGAAGCTGGAGATCAGCACAGCAGGATTTCCAGATAGCTTGTAGCTGGGGACACAGCACTGCAGGAAGACTGGAAGACGTGAAGCTGGATATCAGCACAGCAGGATTTCCAGATGACTTGTAGCTGGGGACACCAGCAATGCAGGAATACTGGAAGACGTGACGCTGGAGATCAGCACAGCAGGATTCCAGATGACTTGTAGCTCGGGACACCAGCACTGCAGGAAGACGTGACGCTGGAGATCAGCACAGCAGGATTTCCAGATGACTTGTAGCTGGGGACACCAGCACTGCAGGAAGACGTGACGCTGGAGATCAGCAGAGCAGGATTTCCAGATAGCTTGTAGCTGGGGACACCAGCACTGCAGGAAGACTGGAAGACGTGAAGCTGGAGATCAGCACAGCAGGATTTCCAGATAGCTTGTAGCTGGGGACACAGCACTGCAGGAAGACTGGAAGACGTGAAGCTGGATATCAGCAGAGCAGGATTTCCAGATGACTTTAGGCAGCGGTGTAACTAGGTGCCACGGTGCCCGGAGGAAGGGTATGTTTCGCACACCCCCCCCCCCCCCCCATTTTTTTTGCACTGTAATGCCCATTCCACATACTACAACACACCGTAATGCCCATTAAACACAATGCCACCCACCGTAATGCCCATGACACATAATGCCACCCTCCATATTGCCCATTACACGTAATGCCGCCCACCCTAATGCCCATTACACATAACGCCACCCGCCGTAATATCCAATATTAATTATACCACACAACATAATGCTTATTACATATTATGCCACATAAATCATGCCAGGGGTTCCATGCTCCATGCCAGGGATTCCATGCTCCATGCCAGTGGTTGCATGCTCTAGGCTGCATAGGAGGGCTCTGCTAGGGCAGGGCAGCAGGGGCCGGGGTGGCAACTTAGGGGAGGGCTCTCATGCTCTAGGCCAGGACAGTGGGGGGCAGCAGGGAGCAAAGGGGGCCAGCAGGGGCCAGGGAGGCAACAGCGTGTCATTTGCGGTGCGCGCCTGCGATTCTGCCCTGCACCCCTTCGGCGCCTGGAGCTTGTGCTCCACCGGCTCCACCCTCCCTACGCCCCTGACTGCAGGACAGCAGAATTTAATGAAGCTGGGAACACCAGCACTGCAGGATAGCCTGATAGCTTGAGGCTGGGGATATCAGCAGGTCAGGATAGCCAGATGGTATTGAGTCAGGAAGTGCTGGAGATGGTAACTGCACTTAAGGAGGTGAGTAAGGCAGGAGCTCTTTACATACTGACAGACAACAAAGCACTGACAACTACAAGTGCCTGGAGCTGGGCTTTATACCTCCTGCTCAGTGCTGATTGGCTGGAGTGGAACTCTGCTTGGAATCTGTCTCCTGACTGGCTGTAGCACTGGAGCAGAACCAATAAGTGTCATGGCGCTACCCATGGAGAAAACTGGAGGGGAACGGTGGCGTGGTGTGGCCTGCAGTGATGCACAGTGAGTGGCCAGGTGTCAGAGTCAGAATGCTGCAATGGCAGCACTGGAGCACCAGTTGGGACAGCGGATGAAAGACAGCGCTTGCAGGTATGACAAGGCGCGGCTGGGGAGCGCTGTTAGCCTCCGTTTTGTGACAAAAGCGATGTTTATGCACATCTGCAACATTTTAAGATCTGCACATGTACAGATTTGGGTCTGCCATGCCGCTTGCCGTGCCCCCTCAGCCGCAATGCTGCTGGCATTTGGGGGCGGTAATGGGCATTGTTACAGCAAACAGGGGCTTGTCTGTCCCATTTTCTATATGCACTCCAGGGCTACGCTGATGGAACACATACAGATGGCCTGTGGTCAACAGACCATAAGCACCATCGTGACAGGGACTTGGCAAGTATTTTTACTCCTTATCCCCTAACCTTCCCTACGTGATGACTACATGCCCCCCTCTGCAAACTACCCTAACCTTCACCCCTTAATGCCTAACAGTCCCTCTCTGCAACCTATCGCTAATCCATCGTCCCCTAGTGCCTCAACTGAACCCCCAAACACCCCACCCCAAACCAGAGCATAACTTGGCTGAGGGGATACAGCATTGGAATTCCAGCGCAGGTGCTGCGGCCGCTGGTCGGAATTTCGGCATCTGGATTTGGACTGACGGTATCCAGACCATCACCATGCTAAAAAGCAATTAACCACTAAGTGGAAAAAATCGGGCGCAGTGGGTTATAAGGTTATTTATGTCTGTATATATAGGTCCACAGCTAAGATGGCTGCTCCCAGACACCTAGAAGGACTAAATTGCCTCTCTAGAATCAAAAGAACAAGAACTAAATTAAAAATAAAGAGAGCGCGCACTGTGTTGATCTATTTGATTTTTTACTCAATTAAAAATAGGTATAATTACACAATAGATTTCAATAAAAATACACAATATAAATAATTACATATGCAGATACAAAAAAATAGATATACAATTTAATTTGATTGTGGGCATCCGACATTAATCTTAGACCTGATTAGTAAGAAGTGCCTCTGTTTAAACAGTGGAATCCTTATAGAAAAATCGGTAATAACACTCTTGAGAAGATTGATGTTAAATTCACATTGGACTGTTCATATGAAATGATATAGATATTACCAATCGCTGTCCTCGTCTGTGTGCGGTGTTAATTGCAATCCTCACATCCGTCCGCTTCAACCGGTGTTGCTCTGATGTGAATGAGCCGGTACCGGGAGCAGACTCTGTGATCTGGGTGTCTGTTCGTCCGCTACAACCAGCGTGGCCCCGAGATGGAAAGGGCTGGCGCTGGGAGCTGACAAGCCGCGATGTATGTTGCTGACGACCAGCGTGGCCCCAGGTGGAAAAGGGCTGGCGCTGGGAGCTGACAGGTCGCAGAGTGTAGATGGTAGCCCAGGAATCCTGACGGACAGACGCACCTGGAAGGCACTGGGATCGAGGACGCAGAAGGCGTTGAAGTGAAACAGCAGGTAGCCGAGTCCAATGGTATAGGAGTTAAGGAGTATAAATCACTCAGAGGCGGTCAGGTATCTTTGGAGAGGTCGGATGCCACAGGTCCTTGACGCGTTTCTCCGTCTGCGAATACTGACGGTTTCATCAGAAGGTAGTTTGTTAGTTACCTGCCCAGGTATAAAAAGGTAGTTCGGCCAATCAGCTTGTCGCAGCAATTAAGCCGCACCTGTAGCTTCATTGTGGGTCAGGCAATCAGAATATGTATGTCTGCAATTAAGCTGTACGGACTCAGATGTAGTTTGCATAACAATTCAAAAGATTTATATCTATACTTTAAAAAACTATATATACAGCAGTATAGCAACAATTTTCAATAGTTTTCATTATTTAGTTCTTAAGGCATCAACGAACGTTTAAGGAGAATAATTAAACTAAGTTTAAATGGATCTATTAGCATTTCTTTCTAGCAAGGAGGAACCAGTTCGAGTCTCATCCTGTCTCATAAAAGTATTTTTATTTTTCATCTTAATAAGCTTTAATTCTTAAATTGTCTAACAGTACAAAGACATCCGTATAACATTTATTGGGTGGTCTCAATTATAATGTATATAGATAACCCCATAATGGACTTTAGTAATTATTAGAAATATAGAGAGATTAATAATAATAATAATAATAAATATAAAATAAAATCACTATTATAATCAATACATTGTAACAGGAGAAACGATTTTTTAGAAAATATATATATATATATATATATATATATATATATATATATATATATATATATATATATATAGCAGTAAACCGATCATTTTCTATATATTAATTTATTTTTAATTACGGAGGAAGGATTTATTGGGAAGAGGCAATATAATTACATAAAATAAAATAAGATGTAAATATAAATATAAATACAAAATTAAAGTACAAAAAACATACAATTAAGTGGGGAGGACACCATTATAGTTATTATTTAAGGTCCACATCTAGCAAATTTTCGAATATTCGATCCTATGTTTAGTTCGTACGGGTATACATGGTCATAGGAGTTAAAGATATGTTTATAAACATCCAAATTTATATATCAACACAGGTGAGACATATGGTTTTATCTCAATGTTTATAATTTATATATAGGGATAGGACAGCAGAGGATGTTGTCAGGGAGAGTTTTTTTATTTTTTCTTCTTTTCATATTCAAGACTAATGAAGAGAGAAAGAAATTGTTGGATTTAAGTGAAATAAAATAAGAAAAAATAATAATAAAATCAAAGCAGAGAAAAGAGCAGTCAAACAATCAATCGGAACCTACTTTTATCCCAAAACATTTGATGATCAATGGTACAGGGAGAAACCTGCACCAAGCTATGATTATTCAAATATTATTCAGCTCTATGTTATCATTAAGACCTACTGGGAATAGGGTCCCTAGTGAAAAAATCCAGAAAGCTGGTTGTAGCGGACGAACAGACACCCAGATCACAGAGTCTGCTCCCGGTACCGGCTCATTCACATCAGAGCAACACCGGTTGAAGCGGACGGATGTGAGGATTGCAATTAACACCGCACACAGACGAGGACAGCGATTGGTAATATCTATATCATTTCATATGAACAGTCCAATGTGAATTTAACATCAATCTTCTCATCACCATGCTAAATGCTTCATGCTGTAAGTAGGAGTTCACCTTGCAATTTTCTCATTCTTGATAGTTTCAATAGATTGCTCACCTAATTATTTTCAACCATGCACCTAAGCAGACGCAACGGGTGACACCACGGCGCGCCTGGTCCTCTTTGCGACGACTGTAGTTGTAGCAGTGACATCACTATAAATTTTGGGTACTCTTTACCTAGCACGGCGCCCGCGATTACAATCGCGGGCGTCGGGGGTAAAAAATCGCGGGCATCGCGGGCATCGCGGGTAAATCAAAAACGGGTGCGACGCGATGCCCGCGATGCCCGCGATTTTCCCATAGGGATCAATGTTAAAAGTCAGATTGGTCGCGATTTTAGCGTTAATTGGCTCAATGCCCGCGATTTTTACATAGGAAACAATGTTAAATGGGCCACAGAGCCCTAATAGTCCCCCTGAAGTGTGAAATGGCCCCCACAATTTTTAACGCCACCCCACGATCAACGTGAACCCGAAGCGTGGCGAGCGCAGCGAGCCCGCGAGGGGCGGAGGTACGCGTCCTCCGACCTTTTCATACCCCCACTATCCACGTCGGCGTGGAGTTGAGAATAGAATAGTGTGGCGAGCGCAGCGAGCCACCGAGCCCGAAGCGTGGCGAGCCCCGCGAGGGGACGCGGATACCTTCACAGTTATACGCGTCCCCTCACGGGCTTCACAGGTGTCCGTGGCGACGCGGACACCTGTGAAGCCCGCGAGGGGACGCGTTTACCTGTGAAGGTATCCGCGTCCCCTCGCGGGGCTCGCTGCGCTCGCCACGCTTCGGGCTCGGTGGCTCGCTGCGCTCGCCACACTATTCTATTCTCAACTCCACGCCGACGTGGATAGTGGGGGTATGAAAAGGTCGGAGGACGCGTACCGCCGCCCCTCGCGGGCTCGCTGCGCTCGCCACGCTTCGGGTTCACAATGATCGTGGGGTGGCGTTAAAAATTGTGGGGGCCATTTCACACTTCAGGGGGACTATTAGGGCTCTGTGGCCCATTTAACATTGATTCCTATGTAAAAATCGCGACCAATCTGACTTTTAACACTAAAATCGCGACCAATCTGATTTTTAACATTGGTCCCTATGGGAAATCGCGGCCATCGCGGGCATCGCATCGCACCCGTTTTTTAGTGCATGCGATGGTCGCGATGGTCGCGATGGGCGCCGTGCTAGGTAAAGAGTACCAAATTTTGCAACCAAAAATATTTCTGCCACCCCCCCCCCATACATTTATTATAATTTGTTTACTAAATGCTCAGTTACAGGGGTTACATGCTTGTTGCCAGGGATTTACATGCTTGTTACCATGGGGGTTACATGCGCATTGCCAGGGGGCAATATTAATATATATATTCCGGGAGCAATATATATATATATCGCAACACGGAAACTTCCAGGTAGCTATATACGCTGTCCAATAGGACCTCTAGCATCTATCCATCTGTCCTGTAGAACCTCTAGAATCTGTCTCCTCCAAGGTGGTGGCCATTTTTGGAAGGACATTTTCAGATTTTGACATATGGATGGCCAGACCCAATTGAATCTGAATCTGAATTGAATCGCTTGGGCTGCAGTGACATTACTATGCCACTGAGTTGTAGGACTCTAATGACTGTTAGAAATGGTGAAAATCAGGGCCAAAAGTCCAAGTCAGAAGCTCACTACACCCGTGGACAAGCAGAGCTGCTGCAGGTAGACAATAGACTGATCCGAGCCGTATAACAGAGTGTAGCCAGGAGAATTACAAACCATAGTCAGCCATAATCAGAACCTGGAGCAGCTCGATGTAAGGGGCTAGACCACAATGATCAGGCATTGGTGACAGTGACGTCTCTTAAAAGTGGAGTGCGCTACTTTGCAGACTCCATGTTGCCAATGCTCAAGGGAGCTTCATTCCCTATACCAAGATGGGGGCTGAGGCTGCTGCTGAGCATGTGTGGAGATTCTGAGACTGTGTGAAAGCCCCACAGTAGGAGAAAGTAGTATTGTAATTAGTTCCAATGAGACCTGTGATTACCTTCTGTTTTAGCTGCTGTTCCAGCATCCAGTTCCTCACCGGTTCCGCTCAGACTCCCCGCCATCTATCAGTGTGTATAACAGTGAGTACGGCTGTCTATAGTTATAAGGGATTCACTGGTGTGTACAGAGTCTCTGCTGAATCTTCAAGACTCTACACACATATCTCCAACAACGCCCTGCCTTATATACCCACAGCCTGCAGGTGATTGGCTGTGGCCAGTAAGTGGGAGGAGACAAAGCACAGAATCTACAGCAACTGCTGTGGCTCAATAGCGGACCACTTTTACTCAGGGGCCATCGAAGACTGTACCATCGATGGTCAATGGTTTTAAACTATCAACAGAAAACCAACGATCATTTAGCCATTTCGGCTGGTATTGCTCATTTGCAGACTGGCACCACTGATATTTTTCGGGAAACATCAGATATCGCTATCATTAGCACGACATTGGTCTCACATCACCGATGGGTAAAACATTTCCAATCACTTGTAGACCGTCAGTGGTGGCAAACCATCGATGGGCGATGGCCATCACTACGCACCAGCCAATATAGATATTTAATGCTGCACCATAATATTACATAGTTACCATAAAAAACAACACAAGGCACATCCTGGCGTCTAACGCTGCCCGTATTAAAAAATGTTTATATTAAATAAAAACAGACAATTTTCCCCCATTTCCCAAATAAATATTACCAGTTGGGGTTATCCAAGAATCCTAAAATCAGTATGTGAAAACTCTGGTGTTACATGGAGAGAGTGTCGCGTTCAGCTATGATGTCACAACCAAGCGCTACACTCCCAAACTGAGGATCCAGCAGGGGGCACCAGGGTTACTGTGAAGTGCCAGAACACTGAAACCCCTGGGCAACGAGCAAGAAACTCCTGGCAACGAGCAAGAAACCCCTGGGCAACAAGCAAGAAACACTGGGCAACGAGCACGTACCCCTGGCAATGATCAAGAAACCCTTTCAATTAGCATGTATCCCCTGGCAGCAAGCAAGAAACCCCTGGCGACAAGCATGTAACCCCTGGGCAATGAGCAAGAAACTCCTGGCAACGAGCAAGAAACCCCTGGGCAACAAGCAAGAAACCCTGGGCAATGAGCACGTACCCCTGGCAATGATCAAGAAACCCTTTCAATTAGCATGTATCCCCTGGCAGCAAGCAAGAAACCCCTGGCAACGAGCATGTAACCCCTGGCAGCAAGCAATAAACCCCTGTCAACGAGCATGTAACCCCTGCAACAAGCAATAAAACCCTGGCAACGAGCATGTAACCCCTGCAACAAGCAAGGGTTGGGATCATTTGGTCTACAGCATGTTGGTTGACAAGCATTAGGTCGACACCACTAGGTCGACATGGGGAAAGGTCGACATGGTACAAGGTCAACATGGGTCTAGCTCGACATGGGTTTAGGTCGAAAGGTCATTAGGTCGACACAAGCATTAGGTCGACATGGGGTTTTTCACTGTATTTACCAGAATGTCGACACAGTCGACATGGACACAGCTTCGCTCGCGATGCTTTGGGCACGGTGCTTCGCTGCCCGCGGCACACTATTTTATTCTCCCACCATGCCCAACCTTTTGACTGTCGACCTAGACACTGTCTACCTAATGCTTGTGTTGACCTAATGACCTAGACCCATGTCGACCTTGACCCATGTTGACCTAGAACTATGTGAACTTAATGGTGTCGACGCAATGCTTGTCGACCAACATACTGTTGACCAAATGACCGTATACCCAAGCACGAAACCCCTGGCAACTAGCAAGAAAAAAAAAATCAAATTTCTTTATATGGAGCAGAAACTGTTTTGTCAGGGGGTGCGCAAAATTTCTAGTTATGCCATTTGGGGGTGGGGGCACAATACCAAGGTTCTACCAAGCTTGCGCCAAGAAGGCTCTAGTCTTTATGAACACTTATAATAATAATAATAATAATAATATCATTAATAACCGTGAACTATACTTTTACATGATTACACAGTTAAATTAGTTTCAAAATGATATAAGTAACAAACACAAAGTGAAACTGTAATGTATATGGTGGCAAAGTAGTCCTCCAGGTGTTCGCCTTGGGAGCCGTACTACTGACAGGTGTGCTCCGCCCCGCGCAGGAACACAACCCTAGAGAGCTAGTTCGGTACTACTAATACACCGCCCTCGTTACTCCGGTGCCCCACCCACCATTCGGATAACCACGCCTCCCTATCACCATTGGCTGATTTCCCAGCTCCACGTCAATCATCTCTGTCACCTGTGCGGTGTCCCCTCCCTCTCGCTGTGCCGCCTGTGCACCCCCCTGTCTCTGTGGGATGGGTCGGGCCATCCCCTGGGGCTGCTGGAGGTGGGCTGAACCACGCAGGGAGGAGAGGGGTGTGTGCTGCCGGGGTGATGGGAGGAGGAGGAGCGGGACACGGGAGCTTTCCCGTCACACTCACTCTGGCGGCTATCCGTCCTGTGTGAGGCTCCTGTCAGCGCTGTCCACGGAGGGAGGGACGGCGGTCGGGACCCTGGAGCTGCGGAGAGCAGGTGACAACGGAGCTGAGGGGATTCTTATCCAACTTACTATGACTTCTTCCCTTCACCTCCCATCATGCCTCCTGTTCTGCACTACTACTCCCATCATGCCTCCTGTTCTGCACTACTACTCCCATCATGCCTCCTGTTCTGCACTACTACTCCCATCATGCCTCCTGTTCTGCACTACTACTCCCATCATGCCTCCTGTTCTGCACTACTACTCCCAGCCTGCCCCCTGCTCTGTACTACTACTCCCAGCCTGACCCTTGCTCTGTACTACTACACCCAGCCTGCACCCTGCTCTGTACGACTACTCCCAGCCTGCACCCTGCTCTGTACGACTACTCCCAGCCTGCCCCCTGCTCTGTACTACTACTCCCAGCCTGCCCCCTGCTCTGTACTACTACTCCCAGCCTGCCCCTCTGCTATGTACTATGCTCCCACCCTGTCGTCCTGCTTTGTACCACTACTCCCATCCTGTCATATTGCTCTGCACCACTACTCCCATCCTGTTGTCCTGCTCCGCTGTACTATTACTGCCTGATATACACTACTACTGCCATCTACACTCCCTGACAACCACTACTCCCATCCTGTCCCCTGCTCAGCACTACTACTACTCCCAGCCTGTCCCCTGCTCAGCACTACTACTACTCCCAGCCTGCCCCCTTCTCAGCACTACTACTACTCCCAGCCTGTTCCCTGCTCAGCACTACTACTACTCCCAGCCTGTTCCCTGCTCAGCACTACTACTACTCCCAGCCTGCCCCCTCTTCTGCGCTACTACTATCAGCCTGCCGCTTGCTCTGCACTACTACTCCCAGCCTGCCCCTGCTATGTACTATGCTTCCACCCTGTCGTCCTGCTCTGCACCACTACTCTCATTCTCTTTTCCTGCTCCGCTGTTCCTCTCCCACCCCTGCTGTACTATTACTGCCTGATATACACTACTACTGCCATCTACGCTCCCTGACAACCACTACTCCCATCCTGTCCCCTGTTTCAAACCTACAACTTCTATCATGAACCCTGCTTTCCACTGCTACTTCCATATTGCCTCTTGTTACCCACTACTATTCCCATCATGTCTCCTGCTTTCTACTTCTACTCTCCTGCTCTTTGTTTACTACTACTACTCCCATCATTCTCCTCTCACTACACCCATCCTAGCCCCCTACTCCACATATGACACATCATGCTTCCCACTATTACTACTACTGCTGTCATCCTGCCCCATAGACCCTGCTTCACACTGTTACTCCCAGTGTGACCTCTGCTCCCAACCTGCATCATAAATCATTGCTCCTAACCAACCCCAAGCACACCCACTACTCCCATCTGACCTCAGACCCTTGTTCATCAGCTACATGTCCTTCTGCCCCCTTTCTGATATGCACTGAAAAGCCTTTCTCCCCTAATTATTCTGGTGTTCTGTCCTCCTGTTCCTCCCAGCATCCTTACTGTGCCCCTGCCATCCTGTCTTCCTATCCCTCCCAGCATCCTACCTGTGTCCTGCCATCCTGTATTGCTGTTCTTCCCAGCATCCTTCCTGTGCCCCTGCCATCTTGTATTTCTGTTCTTCCCAGCATCCTTCCTGTGCCCCTGCCATCCTGTCTTGCTGTTCTTCCCAGCATCCTTCCTGTGCCCCTGCCATCCTGTCTTGCTGTTCTTCCCAGCATCCTTTCTGTGCCCCTGCCATCCTGTCTTCCTATCCCTCCCAGCATCCTTCCTGTGCCCCTGCCATCCTGTCTTCCTATCCCTCCCAGCATCCTTCCTGTGCCCCTGCGTTCCTGTCTTCCTATCCCTCCCAGCATCCTTCCTGTGCCCCTGCCATCCTGTCTTGCTGTTCTTCCCAGCATCCTTCCTGTGCCACTGCCATCCTGTCTTGCTGTTCTTCCCAGCATCCTTTCTGTGCCCCTGCCATCCTGTCTTGCTGTTCTTCCCAGCATCCTTCCTGTGCCCCTGCCATCCTGTCTTGCTGTTCTTCCCAGCATCTTTCCTGTGCCTCTGCCGTCCTGTCTTCCTATCCCCCCCAGCATCCTTCCTGTGCCCCTGTCTTCCTATCCCTCCCTGCATCCTTCCTCTGCCCCTGCTGTCCTGTCTACCTATCCCTCCCAGCATCCTTCCTGTGCCCCTGCCATCCTGTCTTGCTGTTCTTCCCAGCATCCTTTCTGTGCCCCTGCCATCCTGTCTTCCTATCCCTCCCAGCATCCTTCCTGTGCCCCTGCCATCCTGTCTTCCTATCCCTCCCAGCATCCTTCCTGTGCCCCTGCGTTCCTGTCTTCCTATCCCTCCCAGCATCCTTCCTGTGCCCCTGCCATCCTGTCTTGCTGTTCTTCCCAGCATCCTTCCTGTGCCACTGCCATCCTGTCTTGCTGTTCTTCCCAGCATCCTTTCTGTGCCCCTGCCATCCTGTCTTGCTGTTCTTCCCAGCATCCTTCCTGTGCCCCTGCCATCCTGTCTTCCTATCCCTCCCAGCATCCTTCCTGTGCCCCTGCGTTCCTGTCTTCCTATCCCTCCCAGCATCCTTCCTGTGCCCCTGCCATCCTGTCTTGCTGTTCTTCCCAGCATCCTTCCTGTGCCCCTGCCATCCTGTCTTGCTGTTCTTCCCAGCATCCTTCCTGTGCCCCTGCCATCCTGTCTTGCTGTTCTTCCCAGCATCCTTTCTGTGCCCCTGCCATCCTGTCTTGCTGTTCTTCCCAGCATCTTTCCTGTGCCTCTGCCGTCCTGTCTTCCTATCCCCCCCAGCATCCTTCCTGTGCCCCTGTCTTCCTATCCCTCCCAGCATCCTTGCTCTGCCCCTGCTGTCCTGTCTACCTATCCCTCCCCGCATCCTTCCTCTGCCCCTGCTGTCCTGTCTTCCTATCCTTCCTGCCCCCCTGCCTTCCTATCCTTCCCCGCACCCTTCCTGCACCCCTGCCGTCCTGTCTTCCCATCCTTTCCTGCGCCCTTCCTGCACCCCTGCCGTCCTGTCTTCCCATCCTTTCCTGCGTCCTTCCTGCCTTCCTATCCCTCCCAGTGTCCTTCCTGCCCCCCTGCCTTCCTATCCATCCCAGTGTCCTTCCTGCCCCCCTGCCTTCCTATCCATCCCAGTGTCCTTCCTGCCCCCCTGCCTTCCTATCCTTCCTCGCGCCCTTCCTGCACCCCTGCCGTCCTGTCTTCCCATCCTTTCCTGCGTCCTTCCTGCACCCCTGCCTTCCTATCCCTCCCCGCGCCCTTCCTGCACCCTGCTATCCTGTCTTCCCATCCTTTCCTGCGTCCTTCCTGCACCCCTGCCTTCCTATCCCTCCCTGCACCCTTCCTGCACCCCTGCCTTCCTATCCCTCCCCGCGCCCTTCCTGCACCCCTGCCTTCCTATCCCTCCCCGCGCCCTTCCTGCACCCCTGCCTTCCTATCCCTCCCCGCGCCCTTCCTGCACCCCTGCCTTCCTATCCCTCCCCGCGCCCTTCCTGCACCCTGATATCCTGTCTTCCTATCCCTCCCAATATCCCAGTGTACTACCTTTGTGCGAATTGTGAGGTAACACCAAGCACAGCCAGGCCCGGTTGTCATCAGTAAATCCATTCTAAATATCCTAATTTATCCTTCCACAGAGTCGCCCTCCCCGCCTCATGCTCCCCGGGGTGGTCCCCACTGACCGAGGCCATGTCTCTGCTGTGCGTACGAGGTGAGTGCTAGCTGTATGTAGAATCTGGCATTACGGAGCGCTGACCCATGACCCAATGACAGTCTTCCTCAGGGCTGACAGTTCTGTGTTGCCATCAGGGTTGGCCGGTATACACCACCATGTTTTTGTGTTTTTAGTCAGTCCACGTAGACCTTGTCTGGGATATGGTCATTAGGTTTACAAGCTTAGGTCACCGTGACGGAAGGTCGACATGCAGGAAAGTCAACATGACTACCTCAGCACTATGGCGTAGTGGGAGAATAAAATAGTGTGCCAAGCGAAGCGAGGCGCCGTGCTCGAAGCATGGTGATTGCATTGGTGCTATGTTTCAGTGTCCATGTCGACTGTGTTGACGTTCGGGACAAAAAAGTGAAAAACCCCAATGTCAACCTTTTGACTGTTGACCTAATGATTGTCGACCTAATGACCGTGTCGACCTTCCTGCATGTCAACCTAGTGGTGTAGACCGAGTTGCTGTCTATCCAATGATCCATACCCACCTGTATACAGGAATGGCCAGGGGCGGATTGACCCGCCAGGAAACCGGGAAATTTCCCGGTGGGCTGGTCAAGATTTCTCCCTGGATGGGCCGCCGACCGTGCTACCAGGGGTGTTGCTGGGAATTCAGTTGTGAGCGGTGTCGGCGGCCATATTTGTTTTGGGCTATGCTGCCCCTCTTTGTGTCCAGGCTGCAGCCTCTGTTTGTGGTCTTCATTTGAGTGAGCTGAACCTATGCAGTAAATTCACCCACGATATAGAGAGTGCATCAGACCATAGAGGTACAAAATCCACCTAGCATCAGCTAAGACTCCACAAACTCCTCCCCTAACAATCCTATAGGACAGGAGAAACTCCTCCCCTAACAATCCTATAGGACAGGAGAAAACAACAACAAACGTTCTCAGTCCATTCAAATATAAATACTAAACTGGTTCAAAAAGACTGATTGTATCACAATCCGTTCCCCTCCGCTCAGCAATGTGATGAATGAGAAGTATGTGACTACACATAGTGCAGGTCACCTGAGAAACCGGAGCTGGCTGGTGTGTGCGCCGCATGTAGTGTACATGTATGTACATATGAGTTCTGCTTTCTCATAGACACCAGTTAGCAGAATGTGTGCATTATACCCAGTAACTCTCCCCCTGCAGAGATTCATGTTACTGGACGTGGCTGAATAACCCCAGGTATAAGGTTGGCGGATTTGGCTGTGCTGTATCTCCAGGTGCCCGCGCTGTGTTTGGATTGTCTGCTTCTATTGTGCAGGTGATGATATGACAGCGGAGCCTTTGTATCTGCCAGGAGTTGGGTTACATTGTACCGTGGCGCAGCCATCGCCATCTCTTGTGTACATTGTGGCGCTCTTGGTGCAGGGTCGTCCGGCATTCAGCTGTTAGTGTCTGGATCTGTCCCGTATTACAGCAGTACAGTTCTGGACCCGGCCCGTCTGATCGCTGCGCAGCGTCGGACCCGGCCCGTCTGATCACTGCGCAGCGTCGGACCCGGGCCGTCTGATCACTGCGCAGCATCGGACCCGGGCCATGTGATCACTGTGCAGTGTTGGACCCGGCCCGTGTGATCGCTGCGCAGCGTCGGTCCCGGGCCGTGTGATCGCTGCGCAGCGTCGGTCCCGGGCCGTGTTATCCCTGCGCGGCGTCGGTCCCGGGCCGTGTTATCCCTGCGCGGCGTCGGTCCCGGGCCGTGTTATCCCTGCGCGGCGTCGGTACCGGGCCGTGTTATCCCTGCGCAGCATTGGACCCGGCCCGTCTGATCGCTGCGCAGTGTCGGACCCGGCCGTCTGATCGCTGCGCAGTGTCGGACCCGGCCCGTGTGATCGCTGCGCAGTGTTGGACCCGGCCCGTGTGATCGCTGCGCAGCGTCGGTCCCGGGCCGTGTGATCGCTGCGCAGCGTCGGACCTGGCCCGTGTGATCGCTGCGCAGCGTCGGTCCCGGGCCGTGTGATCGCTGCGCAGCGTCGGACCCGGCCCGTCTGATCGCTGCGCAGCGTCGGACCCGGCCCGTCTGATCGCTGCGCAGCGTCGGACCCGGCCCGTCTGATCGCTGCGCAGCGTCGGACCCGGCCCGTCTGATCGCTGCGCAGCGTCGGACCCGGCCCGTCTGATCGCTGCGCAGCGTCGGACCCGGCCCGTCTGATCGCTGCGCAGCGTCGGACCCGGCCCGTCTGATCGCTGCGCAGCGTCGGACCAGCCGCTCCCTGTTGGAACCTGTTAATGCTTTGGAGAATGGGGGTATAAACAGGTTTTATAAAGAATCATGGAGCCAGAGCGCGATGTATAATGATCAGTCATTGTAATGAATTACTTGTGTCTGGACTAAACGCTGGCACATAGCCGACCCTCTGCCTAACACTGTTCTGCTGGCGGCTTATTCTGTGTGTGGGGCTCCTCCCATTAATGTGAATCGGACATGGGGCCTTATTTTGGTTCACTCTTTCTGACAAAATCCTTCTTAGATGGACAAAACCATGTGCACTGCAGGTGGGGCAGATGTAACTTGTGCAGATATAATTAGATTTGGGTGGGGTTTTACTTCAAAGTGAGATCTATATTGCAGTGTAAAAATAAAGCAGCCAGTATTTTCCCTTCACAGAAACAAAATAACTCACCCAAATCTAATTCTCTCTGCACATTTTACATCTGCCCCCCTGCAGTGCACATGGTTTTGTCCATCTAAGAAGGATTTTGTCAGAAAGAGTGAACCAAAATAAGGCCCATGGTCACAAGTTTCTCAGGAGCTTGTTCACATCTGTGCTGGTAAAATGGTTGTGGTGTATGAAAGAGAATCTGGTATTGGCATATTGTCAATATGGAGGTTATTCAGACCGGATTGCTGCTCTGTTAAAGTGCTGTATTTTATCAACACTCCCTGTACGTTACCTTGTAATTTGTTTTGTTGTTTGCTATGTACGGCGCTGCGGACACTTTGAGGCGCCTTATAAATAAACATACTACTACTACAGTGCCCTGCGATCAGGTGTACACCGCCACGGCAGAGTGAAATCCCGCTAATTGATTAGCACTGATTGTGAAAATGAGCTGCATCAGGGATTATCTGCAAATACATTCGTAAACAGCTCAGCATCGAATGACTTTCCCAGTGTGCGCAGTCTGTGCATAGCCCAGGTCTTGGTGACTGTGATAGAATCAGGCTGATCGGGGGCGGAGCTGATGTCACATGACTTCCCCTCACACACCTGGCCACACCCCTCACCATGGAATGATTCCCCAGTGTGCGCAGTCTGTACGTATCGCAGGATTTACTCGGGGACTGTGATAGAATCAGGCTGATTGGGGGCGGAGCTGATGTCACATGACTTCCCCTCACACACCTGGCCACACCTATGTATTACCTGCCACTCCCAGATAACAGCCGCTCACCATGTAATGATTCCCCAGTGTGTGCAGTGTGTGCGTAGCCCAGGACTTACTCAGCAGCTGTGATAGAATCAGGCTGATTGGGGGGCGGAGCTGACATCACATGACTTCCCCTCACACACCTGGGCACACCCCTCACCATGTAATGATTCCCCAGTGTGCGCAGTCTGTGCGTAGCCCAGGACTTGCTCAGAGGCTGCAATAGAATCAGGCTGATCGGGGGCGGAGCTGACATCACATGACTTCTCCTCACACACCTGGCCACACCTGCGTATTCCCTGACACTCCCAGATAACATCCGCTCCCCATGTAATGATTCCCCAGTGTGTGCAGTCTGTGCGTAGCCCAGAACTTACTCAGCGGCTGTGATAGAATCAGGCTGATCGGGGGCGGAGCTGATGTCACATGACTTCCCCTCACACACCTGGCCACACCTGCGTATTCCCTGACACTCCCAGATAACATCCGCTCACCATGTAATGATTCCCCAGTGTGTGCAGTGTGTGCGTAGCCCAGGACTTACTCAGCAGCTGTGATAGAATCAGGCTGATCGGGGGCGGAGCTGACATCACATGACTTCCCCTCACACACCTGGCCACGCCTGCGTATTCCCTGACACTCCCAGATAACAGCTGCTCACCATGTAATGATTCCCCAGTGTGTGCAGTGTGTGCGTAGCCCAGGACTTACTCAGCAGCTGTGATAGAATCAGGCTGATCGGGGGTGGAGCTGACTTCACATGACTTCCCCTCACACACCTGGCCACACCCCTCACTGTGGAATGATTCCCCAGTGTGCGCAGTCTGTGCGTAGCCCGGGACTTACTGTAGCGCGTACGATAGAGACTCAGATCGGGGGCGGAGCTGACTTCCCAGACTTTCCCCTCAAACACCTGGCCACGCCTGCGTTTTCCCTGACACTCCCATAAAATGGCCGTTACTGCCCCCCAACGCCGGCTTCCTCTCAATCAACTTGTGAATGGGCAGTGATACAAATAAATGAGCAGACTGGCCTCGCGCATGTGTGGTACAATCCATTCGCATGCGCAGTTCATCAATAATTACCCTGCCTGAGAATTCGCAGCCATGTCATCTGGTCCGAATAACCCCCTATGTCTCTCCAACAGCAAGCATAACTGACACTGCTGGGTTTTATGATTTGAGATTTTTGTCCTGCCACAATACCCTTCATACACTGGATAAACTGAGAGTCTTTTGTGTTATCTTTATTATATTTTGCTAATCTGCGAGAGAATTTACCACTAAGGGCCTGATTCATCTTTGTTCGCATGAAAATGTCTAAAACCATGCTGCACTGCAGGGGGGCAGATGTAACATGTGCATAAAGCGGATTAACGTGCTGCTTTGTAGAACTTTCTAAGCTAGTAAGTAGCACTATGTATTATTAAGACGAGCACATTGATATTAGTGGTGCGGGTGCATTATACTGAGGTCACTGTGCTGGCAGAGTTCTCCCTCCCAGGGTTCCACATGGCTGGCGGCCTATATATATGTGACACGTCATACGTGGTGCTTGGTCATACCTATGTGCCAGTGAATTGTATTGTACACCAGATGTATAGTCAGGAGACGGGTGACCAGACCATGCCATGTTATACACACATTATTGCTTTATGTATGCATCTGTCACATGACGCATCGCCAACATTTCTCAGTATCCTGCAGTTGTATGCGACGTTCCCAGGTGCGATGTGCTGCACCACTAATCTGACGCTATCCGCTAGGACGGGACCTCATTGTCCGAGCGCTATGTTAGCTGACGGGCAGCTTTGTCCTATAGTCTTCTATCCGCAGCCTGACATTATGCTGATAGTGGAGTGCGGAGCGACGGGTTCTGCTACCAGAAATATGGCCTAGAATGACACTGCGGCATTGGGGATTGTTGCCACAGGACGGGAGAGTCAGATAGCTGGAACGCACCTTTATAGCAGTTTCCCAAACTCCACCGTTACAGTCCAGCTTTTAAGGATATCAATGTAGTGTTCACTCTAAGCTAGCAGGGCACTGAACCCTGCCCTGCTACAGGCCCAGCTGCTATAACATGTGCATGGCATCTATTCACGCTGACCAGGGAGGTTGGGTGAAACCCAGCACTTCCATAGGCGCCCTCCCTCCCACAATACAATGACATCGGCAGGCCCGGTCACCAGTGCTCAAGTTTGGATATCCTTAAAACGTTTATTGTAATGGTGGAGTTATGGGAAGTCTGACTTAGCTCCTGACACAGCTCCTCCGGTGATCTGTCCAAGGCTTTACTCAAACCAATAACTTCACAATATGAAATGTGTCCTGTTTGGCAAAGGCCTTTGTCTCGGGTCCAAAAGATGTTTGTGACGGTGACATCCCAGCTGTATTGTGTACTGAGCACTGTGCTGCTGTTACCTGTGCTGTTGTAGTGTCTCAGTCACTGTAATGTTCTGTGTCCCCTGTATTGTACTAATGTGTGTCCTATGTACAGCGCTGCACCTGGTAGTACACGGACACCTCCTCTGCTTCCCTACATCCCAGCTGTATTGTGTACTGAGCATTGTGCTGCTGTTACCTGTGCTGTTGTAGTGTCTCAGTCACTGTAATGTTCTGTGTCCCCTGTATTGTACTAATGTGTTCCCTATGTACAGCGCTGCACCTGGTAGTACACTGACACCTACTCTGCTTCCCTATATCCCAGCTGTATTGTGTACTGAGCATTGTGCTGCTGTTACCTGTGCTGTTGTAGTGTCTCAGTCACTGTAATGTTCTGTGTCCCCTGTATTGTACTAATGTGTGTCCTATGTACAGCGCTGCACCTGGTAGTACACGGACACCTCCTCTGCTTCCCTACATCCCAGCTGTATTGTATACTGAGCATTGTGCTGCTGTTACCTGTGCTGTTGTAGTGTCTCAGTCACTGTAATGTTCTGTGTCCCCTGTATTGTACTAATGTGTGCCCTATGTACGGCGCTGCCCCTGTAGTACACGGACACCTCCTCTGCTTCCCTACATCCCAGCTGTATTGTGTACTGAGCATTGTGCTGCTGTTACCTGTGCTGTTGTAGTTTCTCAGTCACTGTAATGTTCTGTGTCCCCTGTATTGTACTAATTTGTGCCCTATGTATGGCGCTGCCCCTGGTAGTACACGGACACCTCCTCTGCTTCCCTACATCCCCGCTGTATTGTGTACTGAGCATTGTGCTGTTGTAGTGTCTCAGTCACTGTAATGTTCTGTATCACCTGTATTGTACTAATTTGTGCCCTATGTACAGCGCTGCCCCTGGTAGTACACGGACACCTCTTCTGCTTCCCTACATCCCAGCTGTATGGTGTACTGAGCATTGTGCTGCTGTTACCTGTGCTGTTGTAGTGTCTCAGTCACTGTAATGTTCTGTGTCCCCTGTATTGTACTAATGTGTGCCCTATGTACAGCGCTGCCCCTGGTAGTACACAGACACCTCCTCTGCTTCCCTACATCCCAGCTGTATTGTGTACTGAGCATTGTGCTGCTGTTACCTGTGCTGTTGTAGTGTCTCAGTCACTGTAATGTTCTGTGTCCCCTGTATTGTACTAATGCGTGCCCTATGTACAGCGCTGCCCCTGGTAGTACAGACACCTCCTCTGCTTCCCTACATCCAAGCTGTATTGTGTACTGAGCATTGTGCTGCTGTTACCTGTGCTGTTGTAGTGTCTCAGTCACTGTAATGTTCTGTGTCCCCTGTATTGTACTAATGTGTGTCCTATGTACAACGCTGCCCCTGGTAGTACACAGACACCTCCTCTGCTTCCTTACATCCCAGCTGTATTGTGTACTGAGCATTGTGCTGCTGTTACCTGTGCTGTTGTAGTGTCTCAGTCACTGTAATATTCTGTGTCCCCTGTATTGTACTAATGTGTGTCCTATGTACGGCACTGCCCCTGGTAGTACACGGGCACCTCCTTTGCTTCCCTACATCCCAGCTGTATTGTGTACTGAGCATTGTGCTGCTGTTACCTGTGCTGTTGTAGTGTCTCAGTCACTGTAATGTTCTGTGTCCCCTGTATTGTACTAATGTGTGCCCTATGTACGGCGCTGCACCTGGTAGTACACGGACACCTCCTCTGCTTCCCTACATCCCAGCTGTATTGTATACTGAGCATTGTGCTGCTGTTACCTGTGCTGTTGTAGTGTCTCAGTCACTGTAATGTTCTGTGTCCCCTGTATTGTACTAATGTGTGCCCTATGTACGGCGCTGCCCCTGTAGTACACGGACACCTCCTCTGCTTCCCTACATCCCAGCTGTATTGTGTACTGAGCATTGTGCTGCTGTTACCTGTGCTGTTGTAGTTTCTCAGTCACTGTAATGTTCTGTGTCCCCTGTATTGTACTAATTTGTGCCCTATGTATGGCGCTGCCCCTGGTAGTACACGGACACCTCCTCTGCTTCCCTACATCCCCGCTGTATTGTGTACTGAGCATTGTGCTGTTGTAGTGTCTCAGTCACTGTAATGTTCTGTATCACCTGTATTGTAGTAATGTGTGCCCTATGTACAGCGCTGCCCCTGGTAGTACACGGACACCTCTTCTGCTTCCCTACATCCCAGCTGTATGGTGTACTGAGCATTGTGCTGCTGTTACCTGTGCTGTTGTAGTGTCTCAGTCACTGTAATGTTCTGTGTCCCCTGTATTGTACTAATGTGTGCCCTATGTACAGCGCTGCCCCTGGTAGTACACAGACACCTCCTCTGCTTCCCTACATCCCAGCTGTATTGTGTACTGAGCATTGTGCTGCTGTTACCTGTGCTGTTGTAGTGTCTCAGTCACTGTAATGTTCTGTGTCCCCTGTATTGTACTAATGCGTGCCCTATGTACAGCGCTGCCCCTGGTAGTACAGACACCTCCTCTGCTTCCCTACATCCCAGCTGTATTGTGTACTGAGCATTGTGCTGCTGTTACCTGTGCTGTTGTAGTGTCTCAGTCACTGTAATGTTCTGTGTCCCCTGTATTGTACTAATGCGTGCCCTATGTACGGCGCTGCCCCTGGTAGTACACGGACACCTCCTCTGCTTCCCTACATCCCAGCTGTATTGTGTACTGAGCATTGGAAAAAAAGGAGAGAAGAATGTCCTTTAGCTAGGTGCACCTTAAAGAGTCTAAAATATAACTTTTATTTATTACACATATAAAAGGCTGCGTAAATTTAAAACCATGTAACAAACAAGGGTGGGTGGACACACATAAAAAGATGGGGTGGCAGGCAGACGTTTGCTGATAGGAATTAGAATATTTAGATTTTATTATATCTGCAAAGATGGCAGTGTGTAGGGCGAGTTAGGTATTAAACCAGTTATATGTCTGGTACTGTAATACGGGATATAAAGTTCAGCTCCAAGAGTCTGACTAGTCGTCCCTATTGGTTCAGGACTTGTTCGTGGCTCAATTACATTAACACAGTTGCCGTGTTTATGCTAATCACAGGCAGTATTATAACACTGACACAATTGTAGCTATAGTAATTTAGGCTTCCCGATGTGTCTGCTCTCTGTGACACTCATAATTCAGTGTACACTCGGGAGTTAATGGGGGTATTGCGGGGTAAAGGGTATCCCCAACAGTAATTTCTACCCCTATATACTAGAGTCCCTATCTAGGGTACCACTAGTCTGAGCACACTGTAGGGTAGAAGCCCTGATAAGGGCTATCAAGTCTGTACACTACTGGACATCAATCAAAATGCAATCATAAGAAAAATAATAAATCTATCAGCAAGGCAATACTGCCTGCACACCGCTAGCCGGCGCGCTTCGCAGTCAAGCTTCCTCAGGGCCCTGAGGAAGCTTGACTGCGAAGCGCGCCGGCTAGCGGTGTGCAGGCAGTATTGCCTTGCTGATAGATTTATTATTTTTCTTATGATTGCATTTTGATTGATGTCCAGTAGTGTACAGACTTGATAGCCCTTATCAGGGCTTCTACCCTACAGTGTGCTCAGACTAGTGGTACCCTAGATAGGGACTCTAGTATATAGGGGTAGAAATTACTGTTGGGGATACCCTTTACCCCGCAATACCCCCATTAACTCCCGAGTGTACACTGAATTATGAGTGTCACAGAGAGCAGACACATCGGGAAGCCTAAATTACTATAGCTACAATTGTGTCAGTGTTATAATACTGCCTGTGATTAGCATAAACACGGCAACTGTGTTAATGTAATTGAGCCACGAACAAGTCCTGAACCAATAGGGACGACTAGTCAGACTCTTGGAGCTGAACTTTATATCCCGTATTACAGTACCAGACATATAACTGGTTTAATACCTAACTCGCCCTACACACTGCCATCTTTGCAGATATAATAAAATCTAAATATTCTAATTCCTATCAGCAAACGTCTGCCTGCCACCCCATCTTTTTATGTGTGTCCACCCACCCTTGTTTGTTACATGGTTTTAAATTTACGCAGCCTTTTATATGTGTAATAAATAAAAGTTATATTTTAGACTCTTTAAGGTGCACCTAGCTAAAGGACATTCTTCTCTCCTTTTTTTCTAATGTCCATTAATCTTGTCCTGAGGTAGCACACCCCTACCAAACATCTACATAGATTATCGGTACACAGGGGTCCTTTCCATACTTCAGTCCTGTGCGATCACCCCACAACCCCCTCCCTTCTTGTACTGAGCATTGTGCTGTTGTAGTGTCTCAGTCACTGTAATGTTCTGTGTCCCCTGTATTGTACTAATGTGTGCCCTATGTACAGCGCTGCCCCTGGTAGTACACCGACACCTCCTCTGCTTCCCTACATCCAAGCTGTATTGTGTACTGAGCATTGTGCTGCTGTTACCTGTGCTGTTGTAGTATCTCAGTCACTGTAATGTTCTGTGTCCCTGTATTGTACTAATGTGTGCCCTATGTACGGCGCTGCCCCTGATAGTACAGACACCTCCTCTGCTTCCCTACATCCCAGCTGTATTGTGTACTGAGCATTGTGCGGCTGTTACCTGTGCTGTTGTAGTATCTCAGTCACTGTAATGTTCTGTGTCCCTGTATTGTACTAATGTGTGCCCTATGTACGGCGCTGCCCCTGATAGTACAGACACCTCCTCTGCTTCCCTACATCCCAGCTGTATTGTGTACTGAGCATTGTGCTGCTGTTACCTGTGCTGTTGTAGTGTCTCAGTCACTGTAATGTTCTGTGTCCCTGTATTGTAATAATGTGTGCCCTATGTACGGCGCTGCCCCTGATAGTACAGACACCTCCTCTGCTTCCCTACATCCCAGCTGTATTGTGTACTGAGCATTGTGCGGCTGTTACCTGTGCTGTTGTAGTGTCTCAGTCACTGTAATGTTCTGTGTCCCCTGTATTGTACTAATGCGTGCCCTATGTACAGCGCTGCCAACCACTTGTGGCACATTTTAGAATTAAAATGTAATAATATTATATAGAGAACTAGGTTTTGACCTGAAGGATTCGTCCTCACATTTTTGTTTTTGAGTTATTTCTATGTCACACATATGGATTACACATTGCAAACAGCCCAACTCTGGATGTGCTTCGCGTCACCCTGGTCTTCTCCTGGGCCGGGAAACACCCGCTTACATTACACACATGCTCTACCTGAGTGTCCACACGTGTTAGTCGGTGACTAATCGGCCCTGCAAGCTGATCTCCTCGCTAATTACCTGCACTGATTGTTACTAATTATGCCTTCAGGATAGATCTTTGGATTTGTTTTACTGGTTCACTTTCTGGAATTGCTCCATAATAGCCCCATATATCCTTTCCCCATATATCCGGGGTCTATGTACTAAGCCTGGAGAGATATAGGGCATATGGCCACACATCAGACCAACTTTCCTCCAACTAGTTGGTTGGTTGGACTGAAAATCTGGTACTGTATGGGGGCAAATGCCAATAAGCAATTTGCTTACAAACTCAGGGGAATGGACAAAAACATTCAGTGAAATTGTTTAAATAAAATAGGTCCAACTACAGTGCATTGTCTGAAGGCCCCCACACACAGCACAATTTTCAGGCATTTTCTGAGCGATTTTACTAAATCACTCAGAAAATGCCTGAAAATGCATGTAAATCGCTGTGTGTATAGCCCACACAGCGATTTGCATGCGCGCCCCCGCCGTTCTGAATCTGCACAAGATTCAGAACGGACCTGCCCGTCAATCAAGAGCAGTCGCTCAGAAGCTCCTGCTCATATGTGGCCTCGGATGTGAGCAGGGCCTTCTGAGCGACGCTGAACGCCGCCCTGATGTCCCCTGCTCACCGCCCCCTTGACACGCCGGACGCCGCCCCCCCCCTGCTCGCCGCACGAAGATGCTGCAAAGACCCGCCGCCCCACCGCCGCCCCCTGCTCCCTCCCCCCTCCCCCTGCTCGCCGCACGGAGACGGAGCAGGGGGAAAAAGCACAGTGCACTCACCCACTTGCCGGCAAATCTGCTGCCTACCCGCAGCAGCTCCCGGTCCCCCTGTCACCTGTCAGCGAAGTGATTCAAGCCGCCCGCCCGCTCACACGTCCCCCTGCTGCCGCAGCTCCACTGCCACCAATGATAAGTTTCTTTATAGCATATAATATATATATATAAACCACTGCCACCAATGACAAGGCTTCCATATATATATATATATATATATATATATATATATATATATATATATATATATATATATATATATATATATATATATATATATATATATGTATGTATATGTATGTATATATATGTATGTATATATATATATATATATATATGTATGTATGTATATATATGTATATATGTGTGTGTGTGTGTGTATATATATATATATATATATATATATACTGGCCGCAGGAGACATACAATCTAACGGGCTGGCACTCTGGGGTCTTAACAAAACCTGCTGTATTTCAAAGCAAACGACCATAAATAAAATAAAAATACAGCAAGTTTTGTTAAGACGCCAGAGTGCCAGCCTTTCTTTTGCTATTTACACCATATTTTGGAGGGGCACCAGGGCGCTGGGGGGGGGGGGGGGGGCGCTAGTGTGCGGTCCTGGGTCTCCTGGCAGCGGGTCTGGGGACGGGCAGCGGGGGTCCGGGGAGTGGTGTGTTAACTCCGGCTCCTAGCGCTGCTGGGCAGCAGATTTTGAAAAGACTCGCCGGACGCTGATTGGCTGAATTCAGCCAATCAGCGTCCGGCAAGTCTTTTCAAAGTCATCGGCACTTCCCGCCACCAGGCACAGACAGATAGCGCTAGGAGACGGAGTGAGTGAAGGCTGCCGCTACACCAGTCCCTGGACCCCTGGAAGCTGCCTTCCCCCGCTGGCTGCACACAGGTATGTTGGCAGCAGGGGTCCAGGGACTGGTGTAGCGGCAGCTTTCACTCACTCGTCACTCCGTCTCCTAGCGCTATTTGCCTGGAGGCGGGAAGCGCTGATGATTTTGAAAACACTTGCCGGACGCTGATTGGCAACCAAATCAGCGTCCGGCAAGTCGACCAAATGACTGCCACCCCGGGCGCCGAAACACCTAGTTTCGGCCCTGTATATAGTGACACTCCCCCAGGCTTTAGTTCAACCCCTTATTTACATTTTGAATTCTTTTTTTATTCCCCTGAAGTTTCTGTGAGAGATTTGAAATCTCTCATGCTGAATCTGCCATTATGAATCTCTGGCACAAATCTGTGTGTGTGTGGCTCATTATCTGAAAATTCAGTTTTTAGGGAAATCTCTCGTGCTGAATCTCCCGTTATGAATCTCTGGCACAAATCTCTGCGTATGTAGGCCCCTTGAGTGAGTCGTTGTCCATTTTCCGATTTGGGAAACGAATGACTTAATTACGAATTACATTTGCTCCAATCCAGTACCAGGTTTTTATTCCATCCAACCAACTAGTTGGATGGTTGGAGGAAAGTTGGTCTGATGTGTAGCCAGCATTATTCTAGTTCACTCTTTCTGACAAAATCCTTCTTAGATGGACAAAACCATGTGCACTGCAGGGGGGCAGATGTAACATGTGCAGAGAGAATTAGATTTGTGTGAGTTATTTTGTTTCTGTGCAGGGTAAATACTGGCTGCTTTATTTTTACACTGCAATATAGATCTCACTTTGAAGTAAAACCCCACCCAAATCTAACTCTCTCTGCACAAGTAACATCTGCCCCACCTGCAGTGCACATGGTTTTGTCCATCTAAGAAGGAATTTGTCAGAAAGCGTGAACTAGAATAAGGCCCATAATGTGGATAGAGAGCAAGTACCAGGCAGGAAGCTCCCAACTGTCATTTTCAAACCCAGCCTGTAATATGCTGATTGGCTGGTACTGAGGAGCATATTTACTTACAGATAGCCTTGGAGAGAGATTATATCTCTACACTTTATCTCTCTCCAAGACAGTAAATATACCCCTCAACACTAGCCAATCAGCTCCTAACTATCATGTTACAGGCTGGGTTTGAAAAATGACAGGTATGATCTGGTTGGCTGGTACTTTACCTCTCTCCAAATCCTCAGCTGGGCACACACCTATACAATCTATGTTTTCGTGCTGTGTTCGATCAGCCCTACTCCCGATTGAATGCCCCCAAACCACAGTCGATATTGCGTACACACCTGTACAATTTTACTTGCGATGTGCAGTCTCCTCCCGCCCAAACTATTGCAAGAACATGATTGGACCACCGTGCACTCTACCGGTTCTGGTTACCGGACGCTTCTTATGTTACCATTATTACCATAATGGGTGGGGTTAGGGCGTGATTACAATACTGGAACAAAGGCGTCAATCGCGCCCCTTTCACCTTGCCGCTCAGAGGACGGAGAACACAATTCTTCTTTGATCAGTGCTCCATTGTTGCTTTATGTGTTCTTGGGGGCTAAGTGGGTGATCGAGGGGCCGATGTCATATTTCTGTTTGTCGATAAATCGTTTGAATAAACGCATTTTTCAAGCACATATGTTATTACGTCTGATAGATGCGTGGGTAAAATCATTATAGTATACATAAAGCGATCTGACGTGGTTATTTATCAGATATATGTAATATATACTACTTACAATGTAATGTTATAGGAACATGAAGTTATACATATTTAAAAGATTATTATTCAACAATACTGTGTGTTCTTTAAAAATCAGAATCGGCTTTATTGGCCGGGTGTACTTGGGTATACTAGGAATTTGGTTTCGGCGTGTTTTGGCAGATAATGAGAAAGAGGGGCACTTGTTGGTGTTTACATTCGGTGCTGTCGGGGAGACCCCACAGTTAGTGAATGCCTCGGCCTTCCTGTGTATGAAGTAATATTGCAGCATATCGGTGGAACGTGTGCACACGCTGCACTCTTCTTCCGATATAGGCCCGTTCGGCCGGAGGAATCTTACACTGCACATGAGACGCAAGCGGCGGAGGATGACCGTTGCCATTTATTAAACGTAGCACGTGAGTCAGTGCAGCATACGCCTCTATACAACCCAACAGTCGTATGGCCAAGGTCCGGAGAACGGCCAGGCAGTTGTATAGGCCTAATTTGTGATTTTTTAGAGAAATTTCTTGGCGCCAATATGATTTTGAATTCGCCTCTTCTTAGTTATGGGATACATCCCTCTATCCCTAGATAGATATTGGAGATTTATGTGGTATACTCCGAATCTGGGCGCTCTCCTAACGGACATAATCGATGGTGTATGTCAAATAAGATAAAGGCAATGGTACATGGGATATATGCAATTGAAGAATACTCCCGTTAATATATTGTTGGATCCTCCTCTTATCGGTTTTCAACAATGGTTCCTCTTTCTCTCCAAATAGATGTATCGCTATAGAATGGGAGATATAAGAGGAGCCAATGTGTAACTCAAATTGCAGCAACTTCAATTATAGTCTTTGATAATGATGTACTTTAGGCATTCCCCAACTCCCTCTTATAGCATAAATACAAGCATATCCGGGTTTCTTTAAGACTGGGTAGTGTACCCGTACTCACGATCAAGTGGATGGTTGGACACATATAATGGTATCTTTTCAATTGCTTGAAGTAAAACATTTTGTATTCACAATAAAAATTAATTTCATAAAAGTTTTAACATAAAACACAGAGTGAAGGCCGTGTCAATAATAGTCAACACACAGGTTTTCTAAGGATCCGGACCTAGAGGATCCACTGGACTTGTGACTCATTATTCAGAGAAGGAGGTAAGTGTGAGAGTAGAAGTCCGGGTCCTTAGAAAACCTCTGTGTTACTCTATTATTGACACGGCCTTCACTCTGTGTTTTATGTTGAAACTTTTATGAAATGAAAATTTTTTGAAGCAATTGAAAAGATACCATTATATGTGTCCAACCATCCACTTGATCGTGAGTACGGGTACACTACCCAGTCTTAAAGAAACCCGGATATGCTTGTATTTATGCTATAAGAGGGAGTTGGGGAATGCCTAAAGTACACCATTATCAAAGACTATAATTGAAGTTGCTGCAATTTGATTTACACATTGGCTCCTCTTATATCTCCCATTCTATATCGATACATCTATTTGGAGAGAAAGAGGAACCACTTGTTGAAAACCGATAAGAGGAGGATCCAACATTATATTTACGGGGAGTATTCTTCAGTTGCATATATCCCACGTACCATTGCCTTTATCTTATTTGAATTGACATACACCACCGATTATGTCCGTTAGGAGAGCGCCCAGATTCTGAGTATACCACATAAATCTCCAGTTGTATAGGCCTGTACCCAGCATTAGAGCCTTGCTGCAGTTGACAATAAAAAGGTCGACAGGCCATAGGATGACACATGAAAAAGATCGACTTGATCAAAAGGTTGACATAATAAGGTCGACATAAGTTCTTCGCATTTCTTTTCTCCCAGAGCAGGTGGCTGTTCGTACCTTACTATCCAGGTGCACATAGAGTTACATTATAATAGTGCCTCGAATGTAACCAGGCAGTGTCCAAAGCGTGGCCAGCAAAGCGCCACTTATTAGTGTTCTAGCTTTTACAGCGGGCGGGGGCGGTCCCAGGCCCACCGACATCACAGCTGGGGGCTGTCCCGGGCCCATAACCAAAGGGAGCACAGGCCACCCCCTCCGAAGTCGCTGTGCTGCCGGGGAAGCGCCGGGCATCGCCGTCTATGGCGACCCTGGGCTTCCCCGTGAGGCTGTTTTAGCGGGGCGCTGCTAGAGGGGCTTGTTGCATTTTTCCCTTTAAAAATCGGGCATGGCGCCCCGCTAAAACAGCCTAGCGGAAACACTACTTATACGATGTCCGTGTTGACATATATCGACGGACACCGCATTTTTGTCGACCTTTCGACCCTGTTGAACAATAGTTGTCGACTTATTGACTGTCTACCTTCTGTCAGTCCGCCCTATGACCTATTTGTGACGCGGCTGTCTGCTGCTGGCATGCAGGGTTTCCTCTGCACGTTCTGTGGGTGTTACGTCTTACGCGACGAGCCACGAGGTGGATGACTTTCCTTTAGTAGGTCTCTTCCAGTACAGTCTGCACGACTCGGGGACAGAAATAGCCGCTCAGAAATGGTTTTCCCGCAAGACTTGTGAAGCAAACTGCGAACGCGCCCTGTACTGACAGGGACTCGGCGTCCTCGCCCTCTGCAGCCGCTCAGCATTTAGTGCACAGATGCCTCTCCACGTAGATGAGGTGCTGCTCTCGCACCTCACTCCTTCCTTCCCTCATGTGGATATGCTGACACTATATCATAGCTGGTGTGAATCTATATTTAACTTGCCGTTTCCTTCTCGCTAGTAAAGTAGTGGAGTCCTCTGTACACGGGATACGAAGGTAAATTCTATTCCTTCTGTTGCAGTGATTAATAGGTGTCCGTTTCACTGCAGCTTATATATATTATTATTACCGGTTATTTATATAGCGCACGCGTATTCCGCAGCGCTGTACAGAGAATATTTGACTTTTCACATCATCCCATGCCTCAGTAGAGCTTGCTGTATGTTATATATACACACACACACACAATCATTCTATGATTAATTTTTCTTTTTATTTCTTTTTCTCTCTGATCTGTGCATGGTTATGTTTAGGGTGCGATTTTAATGTTTTCAATGATAAAACATCTCGCCGTGGTGTGAATACGACGCGGATTTAAATATAAAGTTGCTGCTCCGCTCGGCCAGTTGTCTCGCGTTACATGGCTTGTTGCAGCAAGGCGACTGCTCTCAGCTCAGACTCCGCCCACAAGTTCGGCGGGCAGTGATACCACAGACACCCGCCTGCTGATCGCTGACAACCAGGGTCTCCTCTAAGGAATGTTATTTTTGTTGCCAGAATTCCGCCATTGTAGGCCGTGGGTGCAGTGTGAGCTGCCGGAGAGCTATTTCTGTCCGTCATTCGGGAATAAGGAGCCTGGTTACGTAGGGATGGAGGTGACTTCGTCTGACATCGTTCTGGGAGGGAGAAGCAGAGTGAATTCACTGATCATAGATGGCTCATTCCAGCCGCAGTGAACTACACCTCCCAGCATGCCCTGCAACTGTGTCACTGTTGGATAATGGTAAATCTGTCACAGGACATGCTGGTATATGTAGTTCTTTCACCCTGATATATTGGGAAGTGAGTCATTGGTAGTGACGGGGTAACTCCCTGGGCCTGTCCTGTATGGCCAGTGGACATGTCTGTTCTGTAAGAGCCCTTAGCACTGCCGTGTTGTCGGGATATGCTCCCGATTTCCTGTGCAGTGCCGGGTGGAGGTCTCTGCGTTCTTAGTATAATGTTTCCTTTGATTACAGTGGGGTCACGCTTAAACTATTCTATTGTACAAAGCTATAAAAAGGGGTATGGGTCATTAGGTCGACAACGGCAAGGTTAGCGGTCAAACGGTCGACATCAGTTTTTCACGTTTTTTTTTTTTTTGTTACGAATGTTGACATTGACACAGTCACAGTATACTGCGTCCCCTTGCTGCGCCAGCCATGCTTCAGGGATACTGTGTTACCCTCCCACCACGCCATCCTCACACTCCGGGGTCACGCTGGAAGACACTGTGATGAGGTTCTCGGTGGCACATCTGCACGCCTTGTGTGACGGCTTCCTCTTGTACTAAATTAATAGGGCCGTGTTCCTAGATGGTTAAATCGTTCTCTCTTGTGTTGGGAGAAGTGTAATCCTCTTACGGTAGAGATCCGGGATGAGCGCCTGTCCTAGAGATGGTGGGGGATTCCCTGCAGGCCTCTGCGCTGGCTGCAAGCTTCTCCTGCCACTGTCAGGCCTGGCGATCGGTGCTGCATGCATAGGCGTCCATTCTGTGGGTGCGCCCAGGCCTGCTGGCTCCTCGCTGCTCACCTGGGCTGCCAGCTGCCATTTGTCACTCCCCCCGCTAGTTCTGTATGTGCGTGTGTTCTCCTCTATACTGAAAATTGGACATCTGGTCGCCATTGTGGTTATTGCTGAAGGTCACAATCTCTATACAGAATAGTTGGCGAGTAATCCTATAACACCGGCGCTGGGGAAGATCTTGCAACTAGTTGTGTTGGACAGTGACGATGCTGATTTTCTTCATGTCATCAAAATAGAGTGTCGACAAAACGCAACTTTTATCCCAGCAGACAATTACTGCTCTTAGTGTCTCCAGCGTGGCCAGTGGTCATGTGACTGCTACGTGGCAAGCCCTTAATTGAGGGCTATTGAATCTGCCACTGTGGCTCGTTCAGGCACCACGCATTAGTGGCTGACTCTGAGGTGGGTATAACGCAAAACACTAGTAACGTTGCTGTAATAGAAGGGGGCAAATATATGTACTGTGTTCGCATGCAGGGTAACTACTGGCTGCTTCTGTGTGTAGCCCATACATCCTTACACTGCAACGTAGATCTCCGCTAGCACACACCCCACCCACATCTCTGCATACCTTACATCTGCCCCCCTGCAGTGCAGCATGATCTGAGCTAGGAAACGCCACACCCACATCTCTATACGTCTTACATCTGCCCCCCTGCAGTGCAGCATGATCTGAGCTAGGAAACTCCCCACCCATACCTACAGCTCTGCATACCTTACATCTGTCTCCCTGCACTGCAGCATGATCTGAGCTAGGAAACACCCCACCTTGCATCTGTCGGTACTAAGCTATTTGCTTAGTGGGCTATTCTGCGTAGGGAAATCGTGTTGCATCGCATGGGCCATTGTAAGTGCCGTGCATTGCGATCTGATTTTCCTATGTAATGTATTCAGTGCTCTTTAATTTATATTGTATAGGGTGTAAAATGCCGTTAGGTATACAATAATGACATACAAAGAGGTTTTAGGCACCCCCCTCCCCCCCACTATCCACGCCACCCCAAAGCGTGGAGAGTGGCGGAGGAACGCGTCCTACGACCTTTTTATACCCCCACTATCGACGTTGGCGTGGAGTTGATTCTATATAGTGTGGCGAGCGCAGCAAGCCACCGAGCCCGAAGCGTGGCCAGCGCAGCGGAATACATGTAAAGTAATCCGCTGCGCTCGCCACACTATATAAAATCAACTCCACGCCAACGTGGATAGTGGGGGTATGAGAAGGTCGGAGGACGCGTTCCACTGCACTCGCCGCACTTCGGGGTGGCGTGGATAGTGTGGGGGTGCCTAAAACCTCATTGTATGTCATTATTGTATACCTAATGGCATTGTACACCCTATACAATATAAATAAAAGAGCACTGAATATATTACATAGGAAAATCGCATTGCATGGCCGTTACAATTTTCCTACGGTGCCGTACGTAAGAAACTTAAGCGCCGTGACAATACACAAGTACCCATCTGTCTCCCTGCACTGCAGCATGGTGTTACCCAAAGTTTACGACTTTTTTGTGCTTTTTTTTTCCACCCCTTAATCCGCCATAAATCCCAACAAAGCAGTTGGTGTAACACTTGTTTCTCTGATCTCTGCAGCATATATGGAGGCGGTGAGGTGTGTTAGACCACCTATACGCCAGGCCTCCCACAGCGCCAATGCTTATACAGACTTGAAGTAACTGTGTAATATAACACATCCCTTTTATGCAGGCGCTGCCCCGTATTCCTGACTAAAGCTCTTTATGTTCTGTGCGACGCTGCAGAGATTTATTACCTGTAGCTACTGAGCTGAGATAATAGATGAATAATTCCCTGTTGCGATGTTTTCGGTCTGATGTCTTACCATTCAGTATTGTCTGAGAGATGAATCCAATTCACGCAGTATAATAGAATTACAGAACGTCAGGTGATGGATCTCATTTCTCTGCGCCTTCTAACCTTCTGCAGCCCTCTTGTGAGCCACGGATCTGAATATATTCATATATTGAGGCCAATCCTCAGCGGGGGACACACTTTATTTTATTTTTAAACTACAAAAACATAAATTTGATTACTGTGCGGCTTAATATCGCCCTGTTCGTATACTGGCTGCTCATACATCTGTGTCTTCTACAACACATGTCTTAATAATGGGTGTCATACATACTGTAGTTGCTTACCCTTCCGGACCCTGTGAGAGGCTCCAGTTTGAAGATCTTATCTCCTGCTGCCCTGCATAGTAAATCAGATCTCCCGGATTATTTACTGCACTCAGGGTTTTACCAATGAATTTGCAAGGACAGTGATTTGCAACAGTCTCCATGGCTGATATCTGGGAACAGCAGTCCTTAATATCGGCTCCCAGCATCCCCCCCTCTTAGTCCCATCGCAGAAGAGAACACATCCTATGTAATGTCTGCTAATGCTCTATAGTGTGAGCTGTGGCTGAGGGTGAGAAGGTTTTATTAGTAATATAAACATAGGGCGGGATATTACTGTGGACATTTTTTCTTAAAGGGGCAATCCCTTTTATAAGGCATGGTTTTGTGTAAGTGATTGCCTTTTATAAAAACATCTGAGTTCGGCCAGCATCCCACACTTCTGTCGGACACAGGCGGCATTACATCCCGTCCATAGAATTTGAAGACTTATCAGAACCACTTGGACGATCTTTAGTGAAACACACAGAAAGGACAAAACAAAGTTTTTTTATTTTTTATTTTATTGTTTTTTTTATTTGTTTTTTACCAAGCCATGACCAAAGAAGTGAGACTTTACACAAGGTTAAATTACAATTGGAATTTATTGCACATAAGTTATTGTATTTATTTATTACCAGTTTCTTATATAGCGCATACATATTCGGCAGCGCTGTACAGAGTGTAGTTGAACATTCATATCAGAAGGTAGCAGACTAGCTTTCGAAGCTTTTGCTTCCAGCGGCTTACTAGTTATGAATATTGTGCTGAGTGAGAAGAAACTAATACACCTTTTACATCACCGCAAACACCCGGGTTTTTCCGTCGTGGACCTGGATCAGCGGCTGTGTGAAAGGGGTTAACCTGTGCCCCTTTACCACGGGACTTATACCCAGGTTGGGTGGGGGGAGGGCACACAGCCTCAGCTGCTTTCTGATGTACTGTGCAGGCAGGGAGGAGGTGAATTGATGCCCATGTGCGGCATCCGGACGGGGGCTGGGGGGGTGCACGGGGCTGGGGGTAGACTGGCAGCTTACATTGGTGCTGGACTTGCCCCCAGCTCGGCGGTCCCGGCGTTTGGAGAGGATGTCCTCTCCAAGTGCCGCCCCCTTTTGCACCGCAGGCAGCCCCGCAGTTTAAATAGTGCAAATCCTGGATCTGTCCTGGCTTGAAACCATGTTCCAAATACCAGGTCGGATCTGGGATTTGGGTGTAAAAGGAGTATAAATATCACAGCAAATTCAGTATTGCAGGCAGCACTGTTATCACTTGCTACATTTCCCCAAATATATAGTTACTAATGTTACCTAGAAGTTTCTTACAATAAGCATAGACACGCCCATATACGGAGTTAGACGCACTCTGAGAGTGGAACATGACACGCCCCCTCAATGCAGCGACATTGTGAATTCTATGACCAACGATGAACTCCCTGAAACCAGGTTTCAGAAGTAGCCAAGTGCGTACTATTACTGTAAACATCCGGAGCAGTTCCTCGTAGTGACTACTCCACCTCCTTCATAAACAGGGATCCTGAGATTATGACGAGCGCTGGCAGAAGGAGTAAGGGAACCGCTAAGAATTGGCGCACTCGTCTGCAGGAACCCCTCAGGCTGTACAGTAACTGGGAGTACGTGGGATGTCGCCGCCTTCGTAGCTCCGATGGTGACCGAACACTTCCTTTGGCTTAGATCGGTGGTTCTCAGCCTGCAGGTTACTTGAATAATGTCCGGTAAAGGGTGTGACCAGGACAGGTCTGCGCCTCATATCGTTCTTGCTGCGCCAACATCAGGTGTATGGTGGCGGGGCTGGCGGACACATGGTCACACACTGAGGTGTGTCGTGTGATCATATCTGTGTGCTAGCAGCTGGAATTAATCGCCAACTTGTCTGCGCGCCGTGACCATGTCACGTAACAGGAGAATTACAGACGAACGCAAAGGATAACTGTTTGTGGGGCTATTACTGTGGTCACAGCGAATAATCTAGTTGTCGTCGTCATGCCATCTGGTAAAGTTACTCATTAAGGCACTTTCAGTCTCTCTGGTTTTGCCATCCGCTGGAGAATCTCCTACATTGTACAAGTGGTTTAGTTCTGCTGAATTCTGCTGTACTGTAGATATTCTTCTTTTTCCATAGTGAACTTACTGAAACCTTACGGGAGAGAACGTTGTGTTCAGGAGACGCAGCGCTCTCCTCTTTCTTCTGTGCGAGCCGACGGCGTTCCTGCAGATCTGTGGAATTCTATAGTGTTGTCTCTATATAATGAGTTCATCTTCATTCTTGTGGCCGGACGGGCTCGGCGGAAAGCCGCGAAGTTTGCAGCTATCGGTACAGATCAATATGGCTAACACAGCCTTATCTCTGGAAGTGGTTATTAAGCCTGGAATTATTTTTCTCCCGTTCGCAAAGAAAGTCTATACTGACTTATTTGGGTCAGATATTTCCGAGAACAGGGTGCGGGCGCTGATGTCTTCACCCGCCAGCGCTGGCTTTGCCACGTCTGCGTTCGCATGGGGGCACCCAGCGGTATTCTGAGCGCACCCACCGTTTTTGTGGGTACGCCCAGGAAACCCCTACCCGCCCGAATGTGTGCGAGAGCCTCACCAACTGTGATAGTCGTCTGGTGCTGCACATGTGCATAATCGCCCATGCACATTCCCAAAACATTGGAACGGGTCCGAATTAGGAAAAAAACGAATAAACCAGAATCAGGCCCGATATCTCCTGCCAAGTTTTGATAATTGGCACCAGTTTGGATGCAGTGTTGCGCTCGTTACAGTGGAGGTGGTATCTCTGGTACTTCCTCTGCTGAGGCCCGGTGTTGCACCATTTTGTCTCTATTCATGGAATTTGTAGTATGCCCATCCTTGGGAGAGTCAAGGCCCCATGCAATTGCACTATGCAATTAACAATATTAATAATAATAATAATAATAATGATTGTTGTATATATTTTTTTTAATTTAGCTTGTTTTGAATGTTCAGTCTCAGCTGTGCAGTAGGATAGTGTGCGCACCTAGGCCCCGCTGCCTCAGATGACACAAGATTCCAGCTTCTCTGCACAGATGACCTAATAGCGTAGATTATCGTCCAGCGCAGGGAATCTGAGACTGTACAGGAATGGCCACGTAGCACCATCGCATCATACACATCTTATCATTCCAACATCAGTGACCGCAGAATAGGTTAAAGCTCCCCATGCTCTTAATCCCCACATTTGGGTAATCCCGGGTGTTTGCTGTACTAGAGGCCGGAGATTGGGAAGAGTCTTGTAATTATGGTCTGATGCGTAGGAGCGAGGTTTTGTTTCATGAGATGTTTAGTAGCAGGCCCCTTGGGTGATGTCAGGGGCCTGGGAGAGCTGAATCATTTGTATTTGGGATGATTCTGAGGTGCACAAATACATGGACAATTTCAGCCAAGTTTCCACCCCTAGATCCTTATAGATCAGTTCTTATACACACCCAGGATCTAGGTTGGCCTTATTCACATGTGTGGTCCGATTGGCGCCTGACTGTCTGAAGCACACAATCTGCTGGATGCATGAGCCATTCACAAGCACCGGTATATCCAGCGAGATCTGTTCTCTTATGGACCCAGTAAGGGGCAGCGTTACAGCCCCCCCCCCCCCCAGGTATGATGCATGTACAGTATGGTGGGTGCCGAAAAAAGGACCAAATTCTAATAGCGCTGAAAAGTTGCCTATTCAGGCCAATGAAAAGTGTAAAAAAATTCAGCTCAGTCGCCGAATATCTTGCCCACAAAAATTGCAATTGTGCTTTAAAATGATTGTTTTCGACCCACTGTATTGTACAATGCTGGGATATTTCCTCTGGCGTCCCCTGCATGCGGGTTACCTAGCTGTCACTATATTCATGTATTATTAAGGATGCAAAACCATCAGCAACCTCTGTGCAAATAGGGGCCGGATGAAAGGCCATGTGGCCCTCGGGCTGCAAATGTGCAAGGGCCTAAAGTGAAGGAGAAGAGGGTGTGACCAGTGCTGTGTGGGTGTGACCAGTGGGGTGTGGCCAGTTACATATTGGTGTGTTCACCTTAAACGAAGTGGTCTGTTTTTTTTTTTTTTGCTGGAGAAAGCCTATAATATAGTTTCTTGCCATGGAGAATAAAGCCCCATCCACACCCCACCATCACCGGTAAATGCATACATGCGCTTTCTGATGCTGGCTGGGAAGGGAGCAGCAATAGGGGGATTGGGGGCCATGCTGCTGCACGGCTGTTGTTAACGAGCACCTCCCTCGTCAGAACATGCAGGACGAGGGAGGAAGTTGTTAGCGCTGCACGGGAGCCTTTTATCCTATAGGATGTACCCCAAAGAAACATTGAGAATAGAAATGTACAAAGGCCCGGGAGATTGTATACCATATCCAGCTGACCTGTGACCAATATTGGGGATGGAAGGGACACTGTAGTGGAACCATGAAGGTTTAAAGACTTTTTTTTTTTTTCCCTTCACCTTACTAATCCAGTCCTGCGCCCTCTGCTTTCATCTCAGCTGAGAGTTAGACACGCCCCTCTGTTGACAACTTCATGAAGGAGGAGGGGCATTGACAACCTGTGTGTGGAAGTGCGGCTGTACATTGTAGGAATAGTGTCTGTGTACAGTCCCCAGTGCTCTGTGTGTTTGTGCTGGTCTCCTCGTGGGACTCGCGGCAGGTGAATAACCCAGGCTCCTGTGTGTGAGGTAATCTGCTGTTCTCATGTTATGGAAACTCTTACGTAATGTCCTTACACCAGCCGTCCCTGGTGGACTTGTACAGACCCCGCTCAGGAGACAGCCTCCTTATTTACAAACCAGCGCGTGCAGTCACATATCCCAACAGGGAATCTTCTCCAGGCAGGTGGTAAATTCTCCAAAACCATTTGTCGGTGTGGATCCCATCATGGGCCTTATTACATGATCTTGCTGGAGCGTTATAACGGGGGACCGTTACAAATTCGCAGTTCGCAATGGCAACCCTTCCGAAAGCTGGCAGGGATAGGCTGCTGGAGTGGAGGGTAGTGTCAGGCACTAGGGTAGAAGGTTAGAGGTTACAGATGTCCACCGCCTTACATTAACATCTTCTGACTGCCAGAACCAAAAGACACCTCTGGAACCGCCAATCTAGACAGATCCTTTATTACCTGTGCTTTATGGTGTGACCAGCGCTTACACTGGGGCAGAGTGACTGTCACTGGCTCGCCTGTCTGTGCAGAGCACCCCTCTCCTCCCACCAGATGCGCAGCATGGCGGCCGGCTTACACAGGGATTGCTCCTTCGCTCTGCCAGGACTTTCCCGGTGATATGCAAATGGGAGCCGGAAATAGAAGCGGATTATCCGAACGTTTCAGATGTCAGCCCGGCCATTAGATAGATTTCCACGTACTCCTTTTAATCCGCTGCCTTGATGTGCTGCTAGTGCCGGCACTTATCTCTGAGCGGGGTGATAATGCAGGAACATCGTCCTCTGGCATGTGTTGGAAAGTCACACACGTGCAGCTCTGACCTGTTCCCGTTGCAGTGTTGGGGTTATGTGCGGTTCCCTGGACTCTGAAATGGGATAAGTTTGGCAAACTCTCCCTGTGCACATGTATGGAGACGTGGAACTCTATGGTCAGCTGGGGGCCTGGGAACTGTCAGTTACTAGCAGCCACCCACTAAGCACGGATGATTTTCAAATTCAACTCTTAAGGGGGTGAAAGGGTTACTGGTTGTAGGGTGATTTGGAAGGAATGGGGGTAGTAGGCCTTAAGCTTTGCGGCTTGGTGAGCGACCTAGCGATTAAACCTTGAACAATGTCATTATTGATATTATTCAGTGATGTCACTGGGACCCCAACATGCATTTGCTGTCTATATAGTCAGAGGTGACCACATGTTCAGGCAACAGGGGGGGGATCGTTGACGACCTGCGGGTACGCGCATCATTAATGATCTAGTTCAGGGTCCTCAAACTATTTTGCTCTGGGACCCCATCAGACATGAAAAATAATGACCGGACCCCAGCAAGTTACTGCAGAAGGTCATCATATCACACGTGTAGTCAGCAGACAGCACATACATGGCAGCATTGTGGAGGCACAGAGTGATGGGAGTCTGATATACCATAACCCATCACCTCACACGTGTAGTCAGCAGACAGCACATACATGGCAGCATTGTGGAGGCACAGAGTGATGGGAGGAGTCTGATATACCATAACCCATCACATCACACGTGTAGTCAGCAGACAGCACATACATGGCAGCATTGTGGAGGCACAGAGTGATGGGAGGAGTCTAATATACCATAACCCATCACATCACACGTGTAGTCAGCAGACAGCACATACATGGCAGCATTGTGGAGGCACAGAGTGATGGGAGGAGTCTGATATACCATAACCCATCACATCACACGTGTAGTCAGCAGACAGCACATACATGGCAGCATTGTGGAGGCACAGAGTGATGGGAGGAGTCTGATATACCATAACCCATCACATGTGTAGTCAGCAGACAGCATCTACATGGCAGCATTGTGGGGGCACAGAGTGATGGGAGGAGTCAGATATACCATAATCCATCACATCACACGTGTAGTCAGCAGACAGCACATACATGGCAGCATTGTGGAGGCACAGAGTGATGGGAGGAGTCTGATATACCATAACCCATCACATCACACGTGTAGTCAGCAGACAGCACATACATGGCAGCATTGTGGAGGCACAGAGTGATGGGAGGAGTCTGATATACCATAACCCATCACATCACACGTGTAGTCAGCAGACAGCACATACATGGCAGCATTGTGGAGGCACAGAGTGATGGGAGGAGTCTGATATACCATAACCCATCACATCACACGTGTAGTCAGCAGACAGCACATATGTGGCAGCATTGTGGAGGCACAGAGTGATGGGAGGAGTCTGATATACCATAACCCATCACATCACACGTGTAGTCAGCAGACAGCACATACATGGCAGCATTGTGGAGGCACAGAGTGAAGGGAGGAGTCTGATATACCATAACCCATCACATCACACGTGTGGTCAGCAGACAGCACATACATGGCAGCATTGTGGGGGCACAGAGTGATGGGAGGAGTCTAATATACCATAACCCATCACATCACACGTGTAGTCAGCAGACAGCACATACATGGCAGCATTGTGGAGGCACAGAGTGATGGGAGGAGTCTAATATACCATAACCCATCACATCACACGTGTAGTCAGCAGACAGCACATACATGGCAGCATTGTGGAGGCACAGAGTGATGGGGGGAGTCTAAAATAACAGACAATTCAACAGATATTTCAGATGCCTTGAATCACTGACTTAGAAAAGTCATCAGCCTGATGTCAGCTACATGGAGTCGCGACCCCATGCTGAGAAGGTCGCGACCCCATGCTGAGAAGGTCAGGACCCAGAGTTTCAGAACTGCTGCTCTAGTTTGTACACAATAGACGATATGCAGGATAATGGTGTGTACTATTGTATATTGTTATCGTGCATGTCATTTGCAAATATTTTAGTGTGTGCCCAGCTTTAGTAAATAGGTGTATTTTAAAGGAATGGGTACTTGTGTACTAGCACGGCGCCCATCACATCGCAGACCGTAAGGCATACGATGGTATGCGATGCAATGTTACGCGATGGCAGCCGATGTTATACAATTTAAAATTGTATACCATCGCATTGTATGCTGTTGTATGGCATATACAATGGTATGTGATTTAAAATTGTATAAGCACCCTAATGGGTGTTTTCAATGTTGAATGTGCCCCCTATAAGATAAGTAACCGTAATGGGTGCAAAGTATGTTCAAAGCACCCCCACTATCAACGCCAACCCGAAGCGCGGCGAGCCCGTGAGGAGCGGCGGTACGCGTCCTCCGACCTTTTCATACCTTCACTATCCACGTCGGCGTGGAGTTGATTTGATATAGTGTGGCGAGCACAGTGAGCCACCGAGCCCGAAGCGTGGCGAGCGGACAGGGAATACATGTAAAGTAATACGCAGCCCCTCGCGGGGCTCGCTGCGCTCGCCACACTATATAAAATCAGCTCCATGCCAATGTGGATAGTGGGGGTATGAAAAGGTCGGAGGACGCGTACCGTCACCCCTCGCGGGCTCGCTGCGTTCGCCACGCTTCCGGTTGGCGTTGATAGTGGGTGTGGCATTGGGGTGCATTTAACATTGTAAGCCCCCATTAGGGTGCTTATACAATTAAAAATCCTATAAGGGCTTATACAGTTTTTAAATCGCATCGGGTGTATGGCATGCGATGCGATTATATGTCATACGACTTAATATCGTGGGCGCCATGCTAGGAAACAAGTACCAAGGAATATCTTTTAAAAGCATGGCAGACTGATGGTGTGATTAGAAGAGAGGAAGAAGGGGTTCTGAAGTGACCAGGGTAGAGGTGAGGCAGCTGTCAGAGGGGGAGCCAAGAGGGTGGGAGTGAGTGTGGACAGGGATGAGGGGAGGTGGTGGTCAGAGGATGAGAGGATTGGAGTGGGCGAGTGAGGACAGTGATGAGGTGAGATGTTGGCAGAGGAGGAGAGAATTGGAGTGTGGACAGGGATGAGGGGAGTTGGTGGTCAGAGGAGGAGAGGATTGGAGTGAGTGAGGACAGGGATGATGGGAGGAGGGGACACTGGTTAGGGGGGGTGGGTGCCTGCCTTTGTGTCTGGCTGTGCTACATGCTAAGGGAGGGTGCCTGCCCTGAGTGTGCTGCATGCTTGGGGGTCTGCCTGCCCTGGGTGTGCTGCATGCTTGGGGGTCTGCCTGCCCTGGGTGTGCTGCGTGCTTGGGGGTCTGCCTGCCCTGGGTGTGCTGCCTGCCCTGGGTGTGCTGCCTGCCCTGGGTGTGCTGCCTGCTCGGGTGGCTGCCTGCCCTGGGTGTGCTGCCTGCCCTGGATGTGCTGCATGCTTGGGGGGCTGCCTGCCCTGGGTGTGCTGCCTGCCCTGGGTATGCTGCATGCTCGGGTGACTGCCTGCCCTGGGTGTACTGCATGCTCGGGTGGCTGCCTGCCCTGGGTGTGCTGCATGCTCGGGTGGCTGCCTGCCCTGGGTGTCCTGCATGCTCGGGTGGCTGCCTGCCCTGGGTGTGCTGCATGCTCGGGCGGCTGCCTGCCCTGGGTGTACTGCATGCTCGGGTGGCTGCCTGCCCTGGGTGTCCTGCATGCTCGGGTGGCTGCCTGCCCTGGGTGTGCTGCATGCTCGGGTGGCTGCCTGCCCTGGGTGTGCTGCATGCTCGGGTGGCTGCCTGCCCTGGGTGTACTGCATGCTCGATGGCTGCCTGCCCTGGGTGTCCTGCATGCTCGGGTGGCTGCCTGCCCTGGGTGTGCTGCATGCTCGGGTGGCTGCCTGCCCTGGGTGTGCTGCATGCTCGGGTGGCTGCCTGCCCTGGGTGTGCTGCATGCTCGGGGGTTACCGGCCCTGGGTGTGCTGCATGCTCGGGTGGCTGCCTGCCCTGGGTGTACTGCATGCTCGGGTGGCTGCCTGCCCTGGGTGTGCTGCATGCTCGGGTGGCTGCCTGCCCTGGGTGTGCTGCATGCTCGGGGGTTACCGGCCCTGGGTGTGCTGCATGCTCGGGTGGCTGCCTGCCCTGGGTGTACTGCATGCTCGGGTGGCTGCCTGCCCTGGGTGTACTGCATGCTCGGGGGGCTGCCTGCCCTGGGTGTGCTGCATGCTCGGGTGGCTGCCTGCCCTGGGTGTGCTGCATGCTCGGGGGTTACCGGCCCTGGGTGTGCTGCATGCTCGGGTGGCTGCCTGCCCTGGGTGTGCTGCATGCTCGGGGGGCTGCCTGCCCTGGGTGTGCTGCATGCTCGGGGGGCTGCCTGCCCTGGGTGTGCTGCATGCTCGGGTGGCTGCCTGCCCTGGGTGTGCTGCATGCTCGGGGGTTACCGGCCCTGGGTGTGCTGCATGCTCGGGGGGCTGCCTGCCCTGGGTGTGCTGCATGCTCGGGTGGCTGCCTGCCCTGGGTGTGCTGCATGCTCGGGTGGCTGCCTGCCCTGGGTGTGCTGCATGCTCGGGGGGCTGCCTGCCCTGGGTGTGCTGCATGCTCGGGTGGCTGCCTGCCCTGGGTGTGCTGCATGCTCGGGGGTTACCGGCCCTGGGTGTGCTGCATGCTCGGGGGGCTGCCTGCCCTGGGTGTGCTGCATGCTCGGGTGGCTGCCTGCCCTGGGTGTGCTGCATGCTCGGGGGGCTGCCTGCCCTGGGTGTGCTGCATGCTCGGGGGGCTGCCTCCCCTGGGTGTGCTGCATGTTAGGGGTCACGGGATGGATGCACTACATAACCGTTAGTATTTGGGGTAATACAATGCTGGAACACAGAGTATAGACGTATAATGTACTATGTTGATGGCATTCACTATATACATGAAGCCTGGCACATTGGTAGCACTGCCAGGGCTGAGGTCCCCCACGTCTGTGCCTTCCTGTGCAGTGATCAGGGATGTCCCCGCAAGGGGCACAGTGACATGTTCCTACCGTGGGTGACGGTGCCTCCTGGCACAGGGACGGTCTGTGTGCCCAGGAAGCAGCTCGTGCTGTGTGTACACACAAACCTCAGGGCAGGTGCTGCACATTCCCAGCTGGTTGCTGTGGTGACGCTGTAAATAAGGACACACACCGGATTGTGTTACAGATCCGCAGGACCACAGATACCTGTGTGACGGTGACACGTCCGGTGGCAGGATAATCCCCTGGTGACAGTCGCTGAAAGTCTTGCGCCCACGTCTAGATGCCAAATTATTATATGGCTGCATAGAATGTGGGGTCCTATTTATGGGGGGATGGGAAAAATATTTGGATTTGTGTTTGCAGAGATCCCTGGTGTCGACACTTTTTAGTTTACATGCGTATGGTCGACCTGGTGAAATGGTTGACGCATCAAAAGGTCAACGTGGGTTTAAAAAAAAAACATTCCAGACTTCACCTTCTGCACTCCAGGTTTTAGGGATATCTATGCTTGAGCACATTAGTTCCGCAGTCAATTTGATTTAACCATCTGGACCCAAGCATGGATATCCTTAAAACCTGGACTGTAATGGGGGACGTATTCTAAATACCATGACCCGGTGGCAACAGCGTCTCCGCTCCCTTTACAATCACGGCTGTGACGGGGATGTCCGTACGTGTAACCGTAGGAGCCGTGACCACTGTTACGAGGTAACATACAGCCCTTACATGCGTGTTCTGTGTAATCCCGTGTCACCAGCCACGGGTCCTAGCTGTGGCTCCCAGAGAATTTGGCGCTACCACTGGGAAGAAATGTTTGTTTGATTTGATGACGACGGTGTAAGCGTGTCCCCTGCCAGCTACTCTCACCTGTTATATGAGGACAATGCTGCATTGTGTACCGCTCGCTGCACTGTCCTCCTCCCTCTGACGTCTCCTTCTGCATCAGGGCTGACAGGAGTGAGGGGTCACTAGTAGTATTCGGGTGTGAGGGGGCTTGTGTCCTGGACACAGCCAGCCATGTCCCCGTGATCAGGGCAGCTACGAACAGTGGGGGGAGCAAGGTCCCCAGCAGCACAGAGTGTATCAGATGAGAGATGTGTCAGTGAGGTCATGGCTGCATGTGACAGGGGCAGTGACATGATGTGAGGAGGGGAATGGAGGCAGCAGGAAGCCACAGACTGAGAGTTATATAGTGGGAGGAGCAGGGTCCCCAGCAGCACAGAGTATATCAGGAGATGAGGGATGTGTCAGTGAGGACAGGGCTGCATGTGACAGGGGCAGTGACATGATGTGAGGAGGGGAATGGAGGCAGCAGGGAGCCACAGCCTGAGAGTTATATAGTGGGAAGAGCAGGGTCCCCAGCAGCACAGAGTATATCAGGAGATGAGGGATGTGTCAGTGAGGACAGGGCTGCATGTGACAGGGGCAGTGACATGATGTGAGGAGGGGAATGGGGGCAGCAGGAAGCCACAGACTAAGGGCAGTATTCAATGAGAAAAGTTCTCCGTGTTTTGTGGAGAATTTGTGCTTTGTTCGCCTTGGATGGAGCATTTTGCTCTCCAAAAGCGAGCAACCCTATTCAATGTGAAATATTCTCCGTCTTTTTAAGTGATTTTCTCCGTCTCTCTCCGTGTAGCAATTCTCCATCTTTTGATGGAGAGCTGGAATGTGAACTTTTGAACGTAAAGGTTTTTTTTTAAATTTTGGTGTCAAAAAATCAGTTTTTTTTTTCCTGTGAAGGGGCATGTTATTTTTATTCATGTGCTTATAGCACATGAATATATATTTAATTTTAAAAAAATATTTTTTTACATTTTTTTTTTTTTACACAGTGCAGCCAGCAGGGGGCCCGAGCGCTCGAGCCGCTCATTAGATATTCATATATTCACTGCAGCCGAACGTAACTATGCACGAACGGTGCAGTGAATACTGGGTCCCCCGCTGGCTATAGGGGGGTGCAGCCTGGGTCCTGGAGAGCCCCCCTCCCCTCCACAGTCCTCTGGAGCAGCCAGGGAGACTTTAATCTCTCTGGCTGCTTCCGGCTCCCTGAAAGCTCCCTGCTCCCTGCAGGGGTTAAGACTCGCCGCGAGTGGCGGCGAGTCTTAACCACATTGAATAGAGGGAGCAGGAGTGGCAGCGAGCCCTTCGGAACACGGAGAGTGCATGGAGAGCTAAATAAAACGCTCTCCATGCACGGAGAACTTTTTCATTGAATACTGCCCTGAGAGTTATATAGTGGGAGGAGCAGGGTCCCCAGCAGCACAGAGTATATCAGGAGATGAGGGATGTGTCAGTGAGGACATGGCTGCATGTGACAGGGGCTGTGACATGATGTGAGGAGGGGAATGGGGGCAGCAGGAAGCCACAGACTGAGAGTTATATAGTGGGAGGAGCAGGGTCCCCAGCAGCACAGAGTATATCAGGAGATGAGTGATGTGTCAGTGAGGTCATGGCTGCATGTGACAGGGGCAGTGACATGATGTGAGGAGGGGAATGGGGGCAGCAGGAAGCCACAGACTGAGAGTTATATAGTGGGAGGAGCAGGGACCCCAGCAGCACAGAGTGTATCAGGAGATGAGTGATGTGTCAGTGAGGACAGGGCTGCATGTGACAGGGGCAGTGACATGATGTGAGGAGGGTAATGGAGGCAACAGGAAGCCACAGACTGAGAGTTATATAGTGGGAGGAGCAGGGTCCCCAGCAGCACAGAGTATATCAGGAGATGGGTGATGTGTCAGTGAGGACAGAGCTGCATGTGACAGGGGGCAGTGACATGATGTGAGGAGGGGAATGGGGGCAGCAGGAAGCCACAGACTGAGAGTTATATAGTGGGAGGAGCAGGCTCCCCAGCAGCACAGAGTATATCAGGAGATGAGTGATGTGTCAGTGAGGACAGGGCTGCATGTGACAGGGGCAGTGACATGATGTGAGGAGGGTAATGGAGGCAACAGGAAGCCACAGACTGAGAGTTATATAGTGGGAGGAGCAGGGTCCCCAGCAGCACAGAGTATATCAGGAGATGGGTGATGTGTCAGTGAGGACAGAGCTGCATGTGACAGGGGGCAGTGACATGATGTGAGGAGGGGAATGGAGGCAACAGGAAGCCACAGACTGAGAGTTATATAGTGGGAGGAGCAGGCTCCCCAGCAGCACAGAGTATATCAGGAGATGAGTGATGTGTCAGTGAGGACAGGGCTGCATGTGACAGGGACAGTGACATGATCTGAGGAGGGGAATGGAAGCAGCTGGAAGCCACAGACTGAGAGTTATATAGTGGGAGGAGCAGGGTCCCCAGCAGCACAGAGTATATCAGGAGATGAGTGATGTGTTAGTGAGGACAGGGCTGCATGTGACAGGGACAGTGACATGATGTGAGGAGGGGAATGGGGGCAGCAGGAAGCCACAGACTGAGAGTTATATAGTGGGAGGAGCAGGGTCCCCAGCAGCACAGAGTGTATCAGGAGATGAGTGATGTGTCAGTGAGGACAGGGCTGCATGTGACAGGGGCAGTGACATGATGTGAGGAGGAGAATGGAGGCAGCAGGAAGCCACAGACTGAGAGTTATATAGTGGGAGCAGCAGGATCCCCAGCAGCACAGAGTATATCAGGAGATGAGGGATGTGTCAGTGAGGACAGGGCTGCATGTGACAGGGGCAGTGACATTATGCGAGGAGGGGAATGGGGGCAGCAGGAAGCCACAGACTGAGAGTTATATAGTGGGAGGAGCAGGGTCCCCAGCAGCACAGAGTATATCAGGAGATGAGTGATGTGTCAGTGAGGACAGGGCTGCATGTGACAGGGGCAGTGACATGATGTGAGGAGGGGAATGGGGGCAGCAGGAAGCCACAGACTGAGTTATATAGTGGGAAGAGCAGGGTCTCCAGCAGCACAGAGTATATCAGGAGATGGGTGATGTGTCAGTGAGGACAGGGCTGCATGTGACAGGGGCAGTGACATGATGTGTGGAGGGGAATGGAGGCAGCAGGAAGCCACAGACTGAGAGTTATATAGTGGGAAGAGCAGGGTCTCCAGCAGCACAGAGTATATCAGGAGATGAGTGATGTGTCAGTGAGGACAGGGCTGCATGTGACAGGGGCAGTGACATGATGTAAGGAGGGGAATGGAGGCAGCAGGAAGCCACAGACTGAGAGTTATATAGTGGAAAAGCAGGGTGACCAGCAGCACAGAGTATATCAGGAGATAAGTGATGTGTCAGTGAGGACAGGGCTGCATGTGACAGGGGCAGTGACATGATGTGAGGAAGGGAATGGGGGCAGCAGGAAGCCACAGACTGTGAGTTATATAGTGGAAAAGCAGGGTGACCAGCAGCACAGAGTATATCAGGAGATAAGTGATGTGTCAGTGAGGACAGGGCTGCATGTGACAGGGGCAGTGACATGATGTGAGGAAGGGAATGGGGGCAGCAGGAAGCCACAGCCTGAGAGTTATATAGTGGGAGGAGCAGGGTCCCAGCAGCACAGAGTATATCAGGAGACGAGGGATGTGTCAGTGAGGACAGGGCTGCATGTGACAGGGGCAGTGACATGATGTGAGGAGGGGAATGGGGGCAGCAGGAAGCCACAGCCTGAGAGTTATATAGTGGGAGGAGCAGGGTCCCAGCAGCACAGAGTATATCAGGAGATGAGTGATGTGTCAGTGAGGACAGGGCTACATGTGTCAGGGGCAGTGACATGACGTGAGGAGGGGAATGGAGGCAGCAGGAGGCCACAGACTGACAGTTATATAGTGGGAGGAGCAGGGTCCCCAGCAGCACAGAGTATATCAGGAGATGAGTGATGTGTCAGTGAGGACAGGGCTACATGTGTCAGGGGCAGTGACATGACGTGAGGAGGGGAATGGAGGCAGCAGGAGGCCACAGCCTGAGAGTTATATAGTGGGAGGAGCAGGGTCCCCAGCAGCACAGAGTATATCAGGAGATGAGTGATGTGTCCGTGAGGACAGGGCTGCATGTGACAGGGGCAGTGACATGATGTGAGGAGGGGAATGGGGGCAGCAGGGAGCCACAGCCTGAGAGTTATATAGTGGGAGGAGCAGGGTCCCCAGCAGCACAGAGTATATCAGGAGATGAATGATGTGTCAGTGAGGACAGGGCTGCAAGTGACAGGGCATGTAGCAAAAACAAAAAGGTAATTTGCGGCTCCCTGAGGTGCGAGTTTGGATTTGCGGAGTGAATTTGAAATCATGAAATCAGCCTGCACCCCCCCCGGACATGCCCTCACGGGGTTGACCCCTTGTAGTAACAGTAAGTACCGATCCTCTCCTGTCTGTCCATTCTGGCGTCTCGCAGGCACCGTACACTATATCACACATCCTGATCTCCGTCAGGCAGCTCTGAGCTGACTGTAACCACACCTGACGTGACCTGAGCAGGTAGTCTTGCTGGCATTCTGCCCTTAATAACAGCATTTCCTTGTAATTCCCTACGCGGAATAGTTGGCCGGCGTAGCGATGGCGTCACGCATTGATCCTCGTCTTGGAGCTGCACAATATTTACCGAGTCTCTGACGTGGTTTATTATGTGACAGCTGGATCTGGAAGCCTTATAATCTGATCTGGAAGGTTTGTGCCCATTCATTCACGGTGGCTGTATGATTGCCTCGTGATTGCTGGACGGGTTTTCTCGCCAGCTCTGATTTCTAATAATAATGTGGTCCCTGATAAGACCTGCTCACGCCTGAGGAACCATTAATGTGCATGCTGAATTGTTTCCGTGTAGGAGAGCCGTCACTGCCATCTCCAGGTTCCATTGCCGGCGTCTGGAACTGCTAACTACTGGGTGTTGGTGTAGCTGCTGCATCACCTCTTTGTTGGTGCTTATGGTCATTTATTTAGGACCACCACGGTAGTAGGTTTAGTAGTAGTTTGGTTTAACACTGGACAGCCAGCCAATGGATTAGAGTGTCAGCTGTAGGTGTCAGGACATGGTCACAGTGTTATAGGAAGGGTGATATATACAGGAGGGCTCAATGGTGGCTCCTCCTAGTGGACAAACCTCGCTGACAGTTGGTGGTTGTACAATTTCATTGGATGTCCTGGAAAAAGTAGGAAAACATAAAGTGGTCTTATAGTACACCTTGGAGAGAGATAAAGTACCAACCAATCACCTCCTCACTGTCATTTTTACATCACTGCAAGTAACGTAACACCTAGAAGCCGATTGGCTGATACTTTATCTGCATCCCAGGATTAGTGAATAAGCTCCGCAGTAGAACATTAGGGCTGTGTGTCTCTGTAAGGAGTTTCAGTCCAGCTTTTAAAGATATTCTGGTTTTAAATCCAATTGACTGACCTTAGTATTTCACCTTTTGCTCAAACATATCTAAACGGGTTGGGATCATTTGGTCTACAGCAGGCATGTCCAACCTGCGGCCCTCCAGATGTTGTGAAACTACACATCCCAGCATGCCTTGCCATAGTATTGCTATTAGGGAATGCTAAAACTATTGCAAGGCATGCTAGGATGTGTAGTTTCACAACATCTGGAGGGCCGCAGGTTGGACATGCCTGGTCTACAGCATGATGGTCGACAGTCATTAGGTCAACACCATTAGGTTGACATGAGGAAAGGTCGACATGGGTCTAGGGTGAAAGGTCTTTAGTTCGACAGGTCGTTAGGTCGACATGTTGTTAGTTCAACAATGTTTAGGTCGACATGGGGTTTTTCAGGTTTTTTTTTTACCTGAATGTCAACACAGTCGACATGGACACAGTTTAAAGTGCACCGCATCCCCTCGCAGCGCTCGCTGCGCTCGGCACACTATTTTATTCTCTCACCACGCCGTAGTGGATGGTAGGGCATGAAATACCGCCTGTCGGCACATGTCGGCTCAAAAAACAGTGAATAACCCCATGTCCACCTTTTTGACTGTCGACCTAGATACTGTACAACTAATGACCTTTCAACCTTTTCCCATGTTGACCTTTTCCCATGTCGTCCTACAACCTGGACTGTAAGGCGGAGTGAGGGGAACTTTGCTGTAAGGACTGTGCTGTGGGGTGATGTGCGGAGTGTTACATGGCTGCTAGAGTGGGGCTAACGCAAAGTATGAATTGGTCTGTAACTAGCAGAAAGCTCTCCCCCCCCCCCCCCCCCCCTGCCCACGACCACCTTCCTGACCGAAAAGTTAAATGCTGTCATTGGCTGACTGCGGGGGTGTGAGCTAAGTGATCCTTGATACATCAGAAGTGACCCATCATATGATGACCGGGCTGCCACTTTTGATGTATTGGTAATAGATGGAAAAAATAGTAAAATTATTGGCGAAGGTGCAAAAAATAAATTTGACAGGACTTGGAATTGGGAGTGGGGCCCAGATAGGGGGCAGGACCTGGAGCGGGCAGAGAGCTGCAGCATTAATGGCAGGGGGTGGGATCAGGATGGGGCCAAATAGGGGGCAGGACCTGGAGCGGGCAGAGGGCTGCAGCATTAATGGCAGGGGGCGGGATCAGGGTGGGGCCCAGATAGGGGGCTGGACCTGGAGCGGGCAGAGGGCTGCAGCATTAATGGCAGGGGGCGGGATCAGGGTGGGGCCCAGATAGGGGGCAGGACTGGGGGCAGGGCCTGGAAGGTGCAGAGAGCTGCAGCATTAATTGCAGGGGGTGGGATCAGGGTGTGGCCCGTATAGGGGACAGGACTGGGGGCAGGGCCTGGAAGGTGCAGAGAGCTGCAGCATTAATTGCAGGGGGCGGGATCGGGGTGGGGCCCGGATAGGGGACAGGACTGGGGGCAGGACCTGGAAGGTGCAGAGAGCTGCAGCATTAATGGCAGGGGGTGGGATCAGGGTGTGGCCCGTATAGGGGACAGGACTGGGGGCAGGGCCTGGAAGGTGCAGAGAGCTGCAGCATTAATTGCAGGGGGCGGGATCGGGGTGGGGCCCGGATAGGGGACAGGACTGGGGGCAGGACCTGGAAGGTGCAGAGAGCTGCAGCATTAATGGCAGGGGGCGGGATCAGGATGGGGCCAAATAGGGGACAGGACTGTGGGCAGGACCTGGAAGGTGCAGAGAGCTGCAGCATTAATGGCAGGGGGTGGGATCAGGGTGTGGCCCGTATAGGGGACAGGACTGGGGGCAGGGCCTGGAAGGTGCAGAGAGCTGCAGCATTAATGGCAGGGGGCGGGATCAGGGTGTGGCCCGTATAGGGGACAGGACTGGGGGCAGGGCCTGGAAGGTGCAGAGAGCTGCAGCATTAATGGCAGGGGGCGGGATCAGGGTGTGGCCCGTATAGGGGACAGGACTGGGGGCAGGGCCTGGAAGGTGCAGAGAGCTGCAGCATTAATTGCAGGGGGCGGGATCGGGGTGGGGCCCGGATAGGGGACAGGACTGGGGGCAGGACCTGGAAGGTGCAGAGAGCTGCAGCATTAATGGCAGGGGGTGGGATCAGGGTGTGGCCCGTATAGGGGACAGGACTGGGGGCAGGGCCTGGAAGGTGCAGAGAGCTGCAGCATTAATTGCAGGGGGCGGGATCGGGGTGGGGCCCGGATAGGGGACAGGACTGGGGGCAGGACCTGGAAGGTGCAGAGAGCTGCAGCATTAATGGCAGGGGGCGGGATCGGGGTGGGGCCCGGATAGGGGACAGGACTGGGGGCAGGAACTGGAAGGTGCAGAGAGCTGCAGCATTAATGGCAGGGGGCAGGATCAGGGTGGGCCCCGGATAGGGGACAGGACTGGGGGCAGGACCTGGAAGGTGCAGAGAGCTGCAGCATTAATGGCAGGGGGCGGGATCGGGGTGGGGCCCAGATAGGGGGCAGGACCTGGAAGGTGCAGAGAGCTGCAGCATTAATTGCAGGGGGCAGGATCAGGGTGGGGCCCGGATAGGGGACAGGACTGGGGGCAGGACCTGGAAGGTGCAGAGAGCTGCAGCATTAATGGCAGGGAGTGGGATCAGGGTGTGGCCCGGATAGGGGACAGGACTGGGGGCAGGACCTGGAAGGTGCAGAGAGCTGCAGCATTAATGGCAGGGGGTGGGATCAGGGTGTGGCCCGGATAGGGGACAGGACTGGTTGCAGGGCCTGGAAGGTGCAGAGAGCTGCAGCATTAATTGCAGGGGGCGGGATCGGGGTGGGGCCCAGATAGGGGGCAGGACCTGGAAGGTGCAGAGAGCTGCAGCATTAATTGCAGGGGGCAGGATCAGGGTGGGGCCCGGATAGGGGACAGGACTGGGGGCAGGACCTGGAAGGTGCAGAGAGCTGCAGCATTAATGGCAGGGGGTGGGATCAGGGTGTGGCCCGGATAGGGGACAGGACTGGGGGCAGGACCTGGAAGGTGCAGAGAGCTGCAGCATTAATGGCAGGGGGTGGGATCAGGGTGTGGCCCGGATAGGGGACAGGACTGGTTGCAGGGCCTGGAAGGTGCAGAGAGCTGCAGCATTAATTGCAGGGGGTGGGATCGGGGTGGGGCCCAGATAGGGGACAGGACTGGGGGCAGGACCTGGAGCGGGCAGAGGGCTGCAGCATTAATGGCAGGGGGCGGGATTAGGGTGGGGCCTGGATAGGGGACAGGACTGGGGGCAGGGCCTGGAAGGTGCAGAGGGCTGCAGCATTAATGGCAGCGGGTGGGATCAGGGTGGGGCCCGGATAGGGGACAGGACTGGGGGCAGGGCCTGGAAGGTGCACAGAGCTGCAGCATGTTTTTAACATCCAGGCCACTATCCCAACACCATCGGTTCATTACCATTCGATGTCCACAAACATTGGAATGGTAAAAACACCACCATCGCATGTTAACCATTGATGGTCAATAAACCTCAACCATTGATCCGACGTCAGGTCGCCCTATGTACACATGGGGTACAAGTGCAGACCTGAGCAGATTTGTGGGGGTAATAGAGCACATGGCTAAGTATTGTACTGCGCTCTTGTGTGTGCATTTTATATATAAAATAAATCGTTCCTGATGCTACAGAGAGGATTTAACATTTTATTCTACAGCTGATGGAGACGTATTTCGTAACCCTTGTGCTATTGGTATTAATTGTGTTTTATTCTTCTCTTACAGTTAAAAAGGCCAAACTTCAGGGCCCCCCAGGTAAGGGTCCCCCCCTCTCTGTGTGGTTCCCCCCCCCCCTCTCTGTGTGGTTCCCCCCCCCTCTCTGTGTGGTTCCCCCCCCCTCTCTGTGTGGTTCCCCCCCCCTCTCTGTGTGGTTCCCCCCCCCTCTCTGTGTGGTCCCCCCCCCCTCTCTCTGTGTGGTTCCCCCCCCCTCTCTGTGTGGTCCCCCCCCCCCCCTCTCTGTGTGGTCCCCCCCCTCTCTGTGTGGTCCCCCCCCTCTCTGTGTGGTTCCCCCCCCTCTCTGTGTGGTCCCCCCCCCTCTCTGTGTGGTTCCCCCCCCCTCTCTGTGTGGTTCCCCCCCCTCTCTGTGTGGTCCCCCCCCCCCCCTCTGTGTGGTCCCCCCCCCCTCTCTCTGTGTGGTCCCCCCCCCCCTCTCTCTGTGTGGTCCCCCCCCCTCTCTCTGTGTGGTCCCCCCCCCTCTCTGTGTGGTCCCCCCCCCCCTCTCTGTGTGGTCCCCCCCCCTCTCTTTGTGGTTCCCCCCCCTCTCTTTGTGGTTCTCCCCCTTCCTCTCTTTGTGGTTCTCCCCCCCCCCCCTCTCTTTGTGGTTCTCCCCCCCCCCCCTCTCTTTGTGGTTCTCCCCCCTCTCTTTGTGGTTCTCCCCCCCTCTTTGTGGTTCCCCCCCCCTCTCTGTGTGGTTCCCCCCCCCTCTCTGTGTGGTTCCCCCCCCTCTCTGTGTGGTTCCCCCCCCCCATCTCTGTGTGGTTCCCCCCCCTCTCTGTGTGGTTCCCCCCCCCCATCTCTGTGTGGTTCCCCCCCCCCATCTCTGTGTGGTTCCCCCCCCCCATCTCTGTGTGGTTCCCCCCCATCTCTGTGTGGTTCCCCCCCCATCTCTGTGTGGTTCCCCCCCCATCTCTGTGTGGTTCCCCCCCCATCTCTGTGTGGTTCCCCCCCCATCTCTGTGTGGTCCCCCCCCCATCTCTGTGTGGTTCCCCCCCCATCTCTGTGTGGTTCCCCCCCCATCTCTGTGTGGTTCCCCCCCCATCTCTGTGTGGTTCCCCCCCCATCTCTGTGTGGTTCCCCCCCCATCTCTGTGTGGTTCCCCCCCTCTCTGTGTAGTTTCCCCCCCCCCCCTCTGTGTGGTTCCCCCCCCCTCTCTGTGTGGCTTCCCCCCCCCTCTCTGTGTGGCTCCCCCCCCCCCCCCCCCCCTCTGTGTGGTTCGCCCCCCCCCTCTGTGTGGTTCGCCCCCCCCCCCCCCCCCCTCTGTGTGGTGGTCCCCCCCCCCTCTCTGTGTGGTGGCTCTCCCCCCCCCCCCCCCTCTCTGTGTGGTGGCTCTCTCCCCCCCCCCCCCCTCTCTGTGTGGTGGCTCCCCCCCCCCCCTCTCTGTGTGGTGGTCCCCCCCCCTCTCTGTGTGGTGGTCCCCCCCTCTCTGTGTGGTGGTCCCCCCCCCCCTCTCTGTGTGGTGGTCCCCCCCCCCCCCCTCTCTGTGTGGTGGTCCCCCCTCCCCTCTCTGTGTGGTGGTCCCCCCCCCCCCCTCTCTGTGTGGTTCCCCCCCCTCTGTGTGGTTTCCCCCCCCCTCCGTGTGTCGTCGTCCCCCTCCCTCTCCGTGTGTGTCGTTCCCCCCCCCCCTCTCCGTGTGTGTGTCCCCCTCTCCGTATATACGTCTCTGTAGTGCATAGGCGTGTTCCTGTGTGGTGGTCCCCCCCCCTCTCTGTGTGGTGGTCCCCCCCTCTCTGTGTGGTGGTCCCCCCCCCCCTCTCTGTGTGGTGGTCCCCCCCCCCCCCCTCTCTGTGTGGTGGTCCCCCCTCCCCTCTCTGTGTGGTGGTCCCCCCCCCCCCCTCTCTGTGTGGTTCCCCCCCCTCTGTGTGGTTTCCCCCCCTCTGTGTGGTTTCCCCCCCCCTCCGTGTGTCGTCGTCCCCCTCCCTCTCCGTGTGTGTCGTTCCCCCCCCCCCTCTCCGTGTGTGTGTCCCCCTCTCCGTATATACGTCTCTGTAGTGCATAGGCGTGTTCTCCTACATCCTATCTCATACTGTTCCGGGCAGCGCATTATATTCAGGAGCCACATGTCTGTGATATAGAGCCGTTACCACACGCGGACTAACAGAACAGGTTATTGGCCTGAGCAATAGTTATTGTGGTCCTAAGGAATATATGGGGGCCCGTAGTCAGCACAGAGCAGCCTTATTTAGGTGAGACCCCTGTACAATATCACACCATAGGAACGCGTGCTCCCCCTGTCTGATCAGGCTAATGGTACTCGCTGCATGTATAGCAGACTGGCACAGGGGACGTTATCCCAATCCCATGTCACCTTTCCTGTAACCACACACAAAGGGTTAACGTGCAGATTGTGTGATGTCTCCTGACGCATGTCGCTGTGGGCTGAATATATAGGAAGAGGTTCCGGCTGTCCTAGATAGTGAATGTCAGGGTGGTTGGTGGTCGTTGGATGAAAGACACAGCGCTTATATGCCGGATAATTCTGTACAATTGTTCCCGGGGATCTGCAGCTTTCTGCTAATACAATAATCCACAGCCGCTGCCCTGTGCGGGTTTAACCCTCTCTCTGCCGGCTTAGGTGGCAGCGCTCCAGGCTCAGACTGATAGGGCCGGGGTGCAGGCTGTCCGGAGTGGGGGTGGGGTGCAGGCTGTCCGGGGGGGGGGGGGGGGGTGCAGGCTGTCTCTGGTCCACACCTCACTAACCCAGGTGCGAGGTGTGAACGGGGTATATAAGGGGCTATCAGCCTAATGTGCCAGCTCTGGGCTCTACTCTGCCTGTCCGATGTTGGGAAGGGCTGAGCCGGACTGCGGGAAAGGGACCAAAGCCTCTGATAACATCGGAGCGGGACTGTGGGAAAGGGATCAAAGCCTGGAATAACATCGGAGCCGTACTGCGGGAAAGGGACCAAAGCCTCTGATAACATCGGAGCGGGACTGTGGGAAAGGGATCAAAGCCTGGAATAACATCGGAGCCGGACTGCGGGAAAGGGACCAAAGCCTCTGATAACATCGGAGCGGGACTGCGGGAAAGGGATCAAAGCCTGGAATAACATCGGAGCAGGACTGCGGGAAAGGGATCAAAGCCTGGAATAACATCGGAGCCGGACTGCGGGAAAGGGACCAAAGCCTGGAATAACATCGGAGCGGGACTGTGGGAAAGGGATCAAAGCCTGGAATAACATCGGAGCAGGACTGCGGGAAAGGGATCAAAGCCTGGAATAACATCGGAGCGGGACTGCGGGAAAGGGACCAAAGTCTCTAATAATATCGGAGCAGGAGTGCGGGAAAGGGACAGAAGCCTGGAATAACATCGGAGCAGGACTGCGGGAAAGGGATCAAAGCCTGGAATAACATCGGAGCAATACTGCGGGAAAGGGATCAAAGCCTGGAATAACATCGGAGCAGGACTGCGGGAAAGGGACCAAAGCCTGGAATAACATCGGAGAAGGACTGCGGGAAAGGGATCAAAGCCTGGAATAACATCGGAGAAGGACTGCGGTAAAGGGATCAAAGCCTGGAATAACATCGGAGCAGGACTGCGGGAAAGGGACCAAAGCCTGGAATAACATTAGAGCGGGACTGCGGTAAAGGGACCGAAGCCTGGAATAACATCGGAGCAGGACTGCGGGAAAGGGACCAAAGCCTGGAATAACATCGGAGCGGGACTGCGGGAAAGGGACCGAAGCCTGGAATAACATCGGAGCTGGACTGCGGGAAAGGGACCAAAGTCTCTAATAATATCGGAGCAGGAGTGCGGGAAAGGGACAGAAGCCTGGAATAACATCGGAGCAGGACTGCGGGAAAGGGATCAAAGCCTGGAATAACATCGGAGCAATACTGCGGGAAAGGGATCAAAGCCTGGAATAACATCGGAGCAGGACTGCGGGAAAGGGACCAAAGCCTGGAATAACATCGGAGAAGGACTGCGGGAAAGGGATCAAAGCCTGGAATAACATCGGAGAAGGACTGCGGTAAAGGGATCAAAGCCTGGAATAACATCGGAGCAGGACTGCGGGAAAGGGACCAAAGCCTGGAATAACATTAGAGCGGGACTGCGGTAAAGGGACCGAAGCCTGGAATAACATCGGAGCAGGACTGCGGGAAAGGGACCAAAGCCTGGAATAACATCGGAGCGGGACTGCGGGAAAGGGACCGAAGCCTGGAATAACATCGGAGCTGGACTGCGGGAAAGGGACCGAAGCCTGGAATAACATCGGAGCGGGACTGCGGGAAAGGGACCAAAGCCTGGAATAACATCGGAGCAGGTTTGCGGGAAAGGGACCCAAAGCCTGGAATAACATCGGAGCAGGACTGCGGGAAAGGGACCAAAGCCTGGAATAACATCGGAGCAGGTTTGCGGGAAAGGGACCAAAGCCTCTGATGTCTGAATATGGAGTTAAACATAGATTTTGATTGGTCTGAAAGTATTTAACCGCTGAAATATGTTATACCGGGGTGTCGGAGGAATTACGATCAGCATTTAGTGCATGAAGGAGATTCTTGCTAAATCTCCTCCAAGTCCTTTGAGAAATTCACGCTAAATAAAAATGGGAAACAATCAATGTTCTCCTGACTTATTTATACTGCTAGTATATTTCCCCAAGCATTGTGCGCTCTGTGTAATTGTGCGTTTCTCTCACCCAGTGCCATCTAGTGGTGGAGAAATGGATTGCAGGGGTTTCTGTAATCACATCTGGGAATGACCTGATTCAATCTGTCCCATATCATCCACTGTATTGTTGCGTTAAGCAGTCAGTCGGTTTTACACATGGATCTGCTGCTTCTACATCTACGGACAGTGGGCCTGATTCAGACCGTATCGCTATTGTGTTAATTTGCAGAGGTCTGTGAATAGATAGCCGCCAGCCAAAGTGAAGAACCCGCCCGGTGCAAATCTGAGAGTGATCTGCTAATAGTCGCTATTCGCAAGTCTCTGCAATTCCCAAACCATGGAATTATTTCCCAGTCTGTACAAGTAGGTGTGGCCCCTCCACAACTCTGCCATAGAATCAGGAGCTGATGTCACAGACCACGTCCCCTCCCAGATATGGCCGGTTACCACCCACTCCCCACTGTTTCACACCCTCCCGTTCTGCTCCCGTGAGACCAGGACATGTAAAATAATGATTCCCAAATGATACCCCTTTTCGTGGTCCCCTGCAAAGATGTTTTTATTGCGTGTTTCCCCCTCACCCCTCCAACAGTGTCATTTTGCCCACCACGTGCTATTCCTGTAATGTGTACCCCCCAGGTTGCACACCCTGCCAGCAGTGACCTCCGCAGTGACCCCCAGCTGGTTGCCTGGGATGGGTCCCGTGCGGGCAGGATGTGGGTCACGTGGATGTTACCATACAGGGTAGATCGTACACAAGCACCCGCTCTCCCATATCTGCATCTTCTCCCATCACCACCGGTCCTTCTAATGCAGCCATCGGGGTGTATGGCTACGTCTTCTCGGGGTCTGTGCGGTATATAAATAATACCTACTAGAAGCGGCACAACAGATAGCGACATCCCAGACAGGGAAGAGGACCGGCACGGGGTGCTAGGATGAACACTACACATCCCAACATCTTCTCACATCACCACCGGTCCTGCTAATGCCGCCATCGGGGTGTATGGCTACGTCTTCTCGGGGTCTGTGCGGTATATAAATAATACTTACTAGAAGTGGCACAACATAGAGCGACATCCCAGACAGGGAAGAGGACTGGCACGGGGTGCTAGGATGAACACTACCCATCCCAACATCTTCTCCCATCACCACCGGTCCTTCTAATGCAGCCATCGGGGTGTATGGCTACGTCTTCTCGGGGTCTGTGCGCTATATAAATAATACCTACTAGAAGCGGCACAACAGAGAGAGACATCCCAGACAGGGAAGAGGACCGGCCCGGGGTGCTAGGATGAACACTATCCATCCCGACATCTTCTCCCATCACCACCGCTCCTTCTAATGCAGCCATCGGGGTGTATGGCTACGTCTTCCCGGAGACTGTGCGCTATATAAATAATACCTACTAGAAGCGGCACAACAGAGAGCGACATCCCAGACAGGGAAGAGGACCGGCACGGGGTGCTAGGATGAACACTACCCATCCCAACGTCTTCCCACATTACCACCGCTCCTTCTAATGCAGCCATCGGTGTGTATGGCTACGTCTTCCCGGGGTCTGTGCACTATATAAATAATACTTACTAGAAGCGACACAACAGAGAGAGACATCCCAGACAGGGAAGAGGACCGGCACGGGGTGCTAGGATGAACACTACCCATCCCAACGTCTTCCCACATTACCACCGCTCCTTCTAATGCAGCCATCGGTGTGTATGGCTACGTCTTCCCGGGGTCTGTGCACTATATAAATAATACTTACTAGAAGCGACACAACAGAGAGAGACATCCCAGACAGGGAAGAGGACCGGCACGGGGTGCTAGGATGAACACTACCCATCCCAACGTCTTCCCACATTACCACCGCTCCTTCTAATGCAGCCATCGGGGTGTATGGCTACGTCTTCCCGGGGTCTGTGCACTATATAAATAATACCTACTAGAAGCGGCACAACAGATAGCGACATCCCAGACAGGGAAGAGGACTGGCACGGGGTGCTAGGATGAACACTACCCCTCCCAACATCTTCTCCCATCACCCCCGGTCCTTCTAATGCAGCCATCGGGGTGTATGGCTACATCTTCCCGGAGACTGTGCGCTATATAAATAATACCTACTAGAAGCGGCACAACAGAGAGCGACATCCCAGACAGGGAAGAGGACCGGCACGGGATGCTAGGATGAACACTACCCATCCCAACATCTTCTCACATCACCACCGGTCCTTCTAATGCAGCCATCGGGGTGTATGACTACGTCTTCCCGGGGACTCTGCGCTATATAAATAATACCTACTAGAAGTGGCACAACAGAAAGAGACATCCCAGACAGGGAAGAGGACTGGCACGGGGTGCTAGGATGAACACTACCCCTCCCAACATCTTCTCACATCACCACCGGTCCTTCTAATGCAGCCATCGGGGTGTATGGCTACGTCTTCCCGGGGACTCTGCGCTATATAAATAATACTTACTAGAAGCGGCACAACAGAGAGCGACATCCCAGACCGGGAAGAGGACCGGCACGGGGTGCTAGGATGAACACTACCCATTCCAACATCTTCTCCCATCACCACCGCTACTTCTAATGCAGCCATCGGGGTGTATGGCTACGTCTTCCCGGGGTCTGTGCGCTATATAAATAATACCTACTAGAAGCGGCACAACAGAGAGCGACATCCCAGACAGGGAAGAGGACCGACACGGGGTGCTAGGATGAACACTACCCATCCCAACATCTTCTCCCATAACCACCAGTCCTTCTAATGCAGCCATCGGGGTGTATGGCTACGTCTTCCCGGAGACTGTGCGCTATATAAATAATACTTACTAGAAGCGGCACAACAGAGAGCGACATCCCAGACCGGGAAGAGGACCGGCACGGGGTGCTAGGATGAACACTACCCATCCCAACATCTTCTCCCATCACCACCGGTCCTTCTAATGCAGCCATCGGGGTGTATGGCTACGTCTTCCAGGAGACTGTGCGCTATATAAATAATACCTACTAGAAGCGGCACAACAGATAGCGACATCCCAGACAGGGAAGAGGACCGGCACGGGGTGCTAGGATGAACACTACCCATCCCAACATCTTCTCACATCACCACCGGTCCTTCTAATGCAGCCATCGGGGTGTATGGCTACGTCTTCCCGGGGTCTGTGCGCTATATAAATAATACCTACTAGAAGCGGCACAACAGAGAGCGACATCTCAGACAGGGAAGAGGACCGACACGGGGTGCTAGGATGAACACTACCCATCCCAACATCTTCTCACATCACCACCGGTCCTTCTAATGCAGCCATCGGGGTGTATGGCTACGTCTTCCCGGAGACTCTGCGCTATATAAATAATACCTACTAGAAGCGGCACAACAGAGAGCGACATCTTAGACAGGGAAGAGGACCGGCACGGGGTGCTAGGATGAACACTACCCCTCCTATCATCTTCTCACATCACCCCCGCTCCTTCTAATGCAGCCATCGGGGTGTATGGCTACGTCTTCCCGGAGACTCTGCGCTATATAAATAATACCTACTAGAAGCGGCACAACAGAGAGCGACATCTCAGACAGGGAAGAGGACCGGCACGGGGTGCTAGGATGAACACTACCCATCCCGACATCTTCTCACATCACCACAGGTCCTTCTAATGCAGCCATCGGGGTGTATGGCTACGTCTTCCCGGAGACTGTGCGCTATATAAATAATACCTACTAGAAGCGGCACAACAGAGAGCGACATCCCAGACAGGGAAGAGGACCGGCACGGGGTGCTAGGATGAACACTATCCATCCCAACATCTTCTCACATCACCACCGGTCCTTCTAATGCAGCCATCGGGGTGTATGGCTACGTCTTCACGGAGACTGTGCGCTATATAAATAATACTTACTAGAAGCGGCACAACAGAGAGCGACATCCCAGACAGGGAAGAGGACCGGCACGGGGTGCTAGGATGAACACTATCCATCCCGACATCTTCTCCCATCACCACCGCTCCTTCTAATGCAGCCATCGGGGTGTATGGCTACGTCTTCCCGGGGTCTGTGCGCTATATAAATAATACCTACTAGAAGCGGCACAACAGAGAGCGACATCCCAGACAGGGAAGTGGTCCGGCACGGGATACTAGGATGAACACTACCCATCCCGACATCTTCTCCCATCACCCCCGGTCCTTCTAATGCAGCCATCGGGGTGTATGGCTACGTCTTCCCGGGGTCTGTGCGCTATATAAATAATACCTACTAGAAGCGGCACAACAGAGAGCGACATCCCAGACCGGGAAGAGGACCGGCACGGGGTGCTAGGATGAACACTACCCCTCCCAACATCTTCCCACATCACCACCGGTCCTTCTAATGCAGCTATCGGGGTGTATGGCTACGTCTTCCCGGGGTCTGTGCGCTATATAAATAATACTTACTAGAAGCGGCACAACAGAGAGCGACATCCCAGACAGGGAAGAGGACCGGCACGGGGTGCTAGGATGAACACTACCCATCCCAACATCTTCTCCCATCACCACCGCTCCTTCTAATGCAGCCATCGGGGTGTATGGCTACGTCTTCCCGGAGACTGTGCGCTATATAAATAATACCTACTAGAAGCGGCACAACAGAGAGCGACATCCCAGACAGGGAAGAGGACCGGCACGGGGTGCTAGGATGAACACTACCCCTCCCAACATCTTCCCACATCACCACCGCTCCTTCTAATGCAGCTATCGGGGTGTATGGCTACGTCTTCCCGGGGTCTGTGCGCTATATAAATAATACTTACTAGAAGCGGCACAACAGAGAGCGACATCCCAGACAGGGAAGAGGACCGGCACGGGGTGCTAGGATGAACACTACCCATCCCAACATCTTCTCTCATCACCACCGCTCCTTCTAATGCAGCCATCGGGGTGTATGGCTACGTCTTCCCGGGGACTCTGCGCTATATAAATAATACCTACTAGAAGCGGCACAACAGAGAGCGACATCCCAGACAGGGAAGAGGACCGGCACGGGTGCTAGGATGAACACTACCCCTCCCAACATCTTCTCACATCACCACCGGTCCTTCTAATGCAGCTATCGGGGTGTATGGCTACGTCTTCCCGGGGACTCTGCGCTATATAAATTATACTTACTAGAAGCGGCACAACAGAGAGCGACATCCCAGACAGGGAAGAGGACCGGCACGAGGTGCGAGGATGAACACTACCCATCCCAACATCTTCTCACATCACCACCGGTCCTTCTAATGCAGCCATCGGGGTGTATGGCTACGTCTTCCCGGAGACTCTGCGCTATATAAATAATACCTACTAGAAGCGGCACAACAGAGAGCGACATCCCAGACAGGGAAGAGGACCGGCACGGGGTGCTAGGATGAACACTACCCCTCCTATCATCTTCTCACATCACCCCCGCTCCTTCTAATGCAGCCATCGGGGTGTATGGCTACGTCTTCCCGGAGACTCTGCGCTATATAAATAATACTTACTAGAAGCGGCACAACAGAGAGCGACATCCCAGACCGGGAAGAGGACCGGCACGGGGTGCTAGGATGAACACTACCCATACCAACATCTTCTCCCATCACCACCGGTCCTTCTAATGCAGCCATCGGGGTGTATGGCTACGTCTTCCCGGGGTCTGTGCACTATATAAATAATACCTACTAGAAGCGGCACAACAGAGAGCGACATCCCAGACAGGGAAGAGGACCGGCACGGGTGCTAGGATGAACACTACCCCTCCCAACATCTTCTCACATCACCACCGGTCCTTCTAATGCAGCTATCGGGGTGTATGGCTACGTCTTCCCGGGGACTCTGCGCTATATAAATAATACTTACTAGAAGCGGCACAACAGAGAGCGACATCCCAGACAGGGAAGAGGACCGGCACGAGGTGCGAGGATGAACACTACCCATCCCAACATCTTCTCACATCACCACCGGTCCTTCTAATGCAGCCATCGGGGTGTATGGCTACGTCTTCCCGGAGACTCTGCGCTATATAAATAATACCTACTAGAAGCGGCACAACAGAGAGCGACATCCCAGACAGGGAAGAGGACCGGCACGGGGTGCTAGGATGAACACTACCCCTCCTATCATCTTCTCACATCACCCCCGCTCCTTCTAATGCAGCCATCGGGGTGTATGGCTACGTCTTCCCGGAGACTCTGCGCTATATAAATAATACTTACTAGAAGCGGCACAACAGAGAGCGACATCCCAGACCGGGAAGAGGACCGGCACGGGGTGCTAGGATGAACACTAACCATCCCAACATCTTCTCACATCACCACCGGTCCTTCTAATGCAGCCATCGGGGTGTATGGCTACGTCTTCCCGGGGTCTGTGCGCTATATAAATAATACCTACTAGAAGCGGCACAACAGAGAGCGACATCCCAGACAGGGAAGAGGACCGGCACGGGGTGCTAGGATGAACACTACCCATACCAACATCTTCTCCCATCACCACCGGTCCTTCTAATGCAGCCATCGGGGTGTATGGCTACTACGTCTTCCGGGAAATGGGATTTATTTTTGTTAGAAGAGGCTTCACCGGAGGAGTTGGTCGGGCACAAGACTGAGGGCTGTGCTGCACCTGTGGGAGTGTTAAAATTAATGCCCATTAGCTGGTGCCCACCAGACACCCAGCTATATGAGATGGTTAGTGGATGAGGCCTTGGTGTATGGAGCTTTGTATGGCAGCATAGACTGTGTATAATGTGTGTATAATTTTGTACATGTATTTTCTATTTCTTATACAATATTTATTGCTCAGCTTTATTTGATGAATGTAATTGGTTTAAAGGGGATTTCTATATCCGGCATTAATGAGAGCAATGTGTGTTCAAATGCAATAATTCCTGATCTCAGCGCAGGTTGCGCTTCCCCATTAGTACTAGCCTGCCGCGCGGACTCAGACGGAGCAACACTTGAATTGTCTCAATCAGGTGCCATCTGATGTCTGCCGGCGTGTACTGCACTTGAATTCCCCCCTTAGAGGCGAGGACCCTTTTATTATATAGGATTTATACCAGCGGAGCATGCTCTCTGTCCATAAAGCCCCACTTGGCGCTCACCGGGCGGAGATGGCGTTACTGCCTATAATATGGGGCACTGGTGGTGTTTCTGATCACACTGCACAGACACTGGGGAATCCCCCTCATTATGGGTGTGCGTGAGTTCCGTCATCCTCTGTGATAATATGTGTACAGACGCGTAGTGACTATTCTGCCTGTCTCCTTTCTATCTAGACAAATTCAATACCTATGTGACCTTAAAGGTGCAAAATGTGAAGAGCACGACCGTGACTGTGAGGGGGGACCAGCCCTGCTGGGAGCAAGACTTCATGTTGTAAGTGATGATGTCATACAGTATAATATGATGTCACGTGGCGGGAGGGAGGGCGCAGATGGAGTAGCACGTACAGCATGCCGTCATCAGCTCTGCAGCCTCTGTTACCCCAGATGTAGGAGCTGCTGCTGTTATAGGGGTGAACGTCCCGTTAGTGTCAGTTACATGAACGAGGAGCCGCAGTCCTCGGGGTGTCTCCTGTAGGGGATACGGAGCAGTCGTTTGTGTGTGTTCTTCATTGTTCACATTGGAGGTAAGTGTTGGGTAGAATGACTCAGTCCGATAGAGAGCGCATTGGAACAAGCAGGCCACCGTCCTTTTGCTTTTCCAGCCAGCGCCCATGATGGAACTGGTCCTTTTAAAACCTCTGTGACTGGTCATACTGGAGCATCAGTAAAGGTGCCAATACACGGTACAGTTATTGTATGCATCGCATCTCATACGTCTTGCAATGCAGTGAGATGCAATCTAGTGCAGCACATACTGTTTGATCTGTGCGATGAGATGTGTGCGGGAGCGCGCATCTTATAGCACCCAGCAATTGTACTGTGTAGGGGCACCTTAAGACCTCTCATTTATTTATTAACAGTTTCTTATATAGCGCTCACATATTCCGCAGCGCTTTACATTCACATCAGTCCCTGCCCCAGTGGAGCTTACAATCTATATTCCCTACCACATGACACAAACACAGACATTCTAGGGTTAATTTTGTTGGGAGCCAATTAACCTACCTGTATATTTTTGGATTGTGGGAACCGGAGTACCCGGAGGAAACCCATGCAAGCCAAGGGAGAATATACGAACTCTGCACAGATGGAAATGGAACCCATAACCTCTACGCTGTGAGGCGGTAACACGAACCATTATACCGTCCATGCTGTCCATATTGTGCCATGATTTGAACCTGTGCGGGGAGACTCCGTTGGATTTCAAGTCCAACATCTTACCCCAGTGATTTGCAATCCCTGTGCCGTGGCCTTGCGCTGTTCTCAGGTGTGCCCCCAGATCTAGAGCTGCCCAAACCAGTTTACAGCCACCACCAGTTCAACTGTTATTTACTGGTCTCTTCTTTTCATGTAAAGGTATCTTATTTTTGTCACCTGTGGGGACCAGTGTTATTGTTTTTTACATGGGGCCAATAGGTTTGTTTTTTATCAGCCTGTCACATTAGATTAGGGAAGATCTACAGATCTGTCCTCACACAGCATTTGAAAAGCACCAAACGTCCCTTCTCAGCGCGCCGGGTCCTATGAGACTCTGCCATTGCCAGGCATTTTTTTTTTTACAAAGATGCTTCTTCTTCACAGATGGATGTGACTAGGACACAGGAGGAGACTCTGCTGGGTATTGGGACACTTGTATGTGTGCGACTGAGTCTCTGATCTGTACATCAACAGCTACAATGTAGCAACCGCAGGTTTTTTCTCATTTCTGTTCTGCTCCGTATACAGACTCGTTCACGCACAGCATACAGGTGTCATTATTATTATTTTTTTTAATTCAATACTTTTTATAGATTTTTTTTGGGTGCACATACAATAAATAAATAAAAAAAACCTCAGCAAATAAAAGGAAAGTACAGTACGTCGCTCAGGGCGTATATAGAGACTCGTATGGCAGCACATCACAGACCGCACTGAAGAGTACATAAAAGCACCTAGTATATATGTATAGAATTCCCACAGGATCTGCTGGATAACTCTAACCTATACCGTGCCGCCTCAGTCACCCGAAGGCGCTATTCGCGTTGTGGTTATTTATTTGGTAACAGTTTGTCATATATCACTGCCAGTTCTGCTGAGCTTTACAGACTGAGGAACTACAGACACACATGGTAGCAAGCTTACACTCTATAGGGAAAGGTTTAATCTGAGGACGGTTTAGGAACTGTAGGAGTACTGTAGTGGTGTGTACACACTGTAGGTCTGAGTCCAAGAATGGAATAATATGTATTAATGTATTGTCTGTTTATAACTAATAATGGCCAATATTGTGTTATGTTTTCATTTGAAATAAACCGCAGATGATTATATTATTCCACGCAGCGCTGCTTATCTATTACAGAGGGCTTCACTGAGATCAGAGCTCGATATTACTCTATTTGCTATATAGATGGGGTTACAGGATTACTCCTGATGGGAAGAGAAGTGCAGAGATCAGTATGGGTCATTGGGTCGACACCTGAAATAGGCTGACATGGCTGAGGTCGGCATGGTCAGAAGGGATAACAGTCAAAAGATCGACATGAGTTGGTCACAATTTTTGGTCACGAATGTCGCCATGCTTCGGGCACACTGTTTTATTCTCCCACCGCGCCGTAGTGGATGGTAGGCCATGGAATACCAACTGTCGGCTCAGAAAAAAAATGTAAAAAAAAATCTTGTAGACCTTTTGACTGTCAACAGTCTCATTGTCGACCTAATGGTTATGTCAACCTTCCGACCCCGACGATGTTGGCCATGTCAACCTTTTTCAGTTGTCGACATTCAGCCCTCGACCTAACGCATGTCGACCATAATAGGGTCAACCTAATGACCATACCCCTCATCCTGTGCCGCCGTTCTAGGAATGGCCGTAAGAGGGATAATTCCACAAAACACTCGCTACATATTGTACTGTGTCCAGGTGGTTTAATGAGCGGGAATCCTATTACTGGGCCTGATTCAGAGTTCATCGTTTATGAGCGAAAATGCAATTCGATCGGTTGTTAAATGATTCTGCATGTGGACTGTGGTGAGCTAGCGACAGAGGAAGTGTACGGAGCGCAAAGGGGGCGGAGATTTACTGACAGGAAGCCGGTGTTTGTGGGATCATAAGTGTGAGGGGACGGAGATTTACTGACAGGAAGCCGGTGTTTGTGGGATTGTGAGCGCAAAGGGGGCGGAGACTTACTGACAGGAAGCCGGTGTTTGTGGGATTGTGAGCGCAAAGGGGGCGGAGACTTACTGACAGGAAGCTGGTGTTTGTGGGATTGTGAGCGCAAAGGGGGCGGAGACTTACTGACAGGAAGCCGGTGGTTGTGGCATCGTGAGGGCAAAGGGGACGGATATTTACTGACAGGAAGCCGGTGGTTCTGGGATCGTAAGGGGAAAAGGGGATGGAGATTTACTGACAGGAAGCCGGTGTTTGTGGGATCGTGAGCGCAAAGGGGACAGAGATTTACTGACAGGAAGCCGGTGGTTGTGGGATCGTGAGTGCGAGGGGATGGATATTTACTGACAGGAAGCCGGTGTTTGTGGGATTGTGAGCGCAAAGAGGGCGGAGACTTACTGACAGGAAGCCGGTGGTTGTGGGATCGTGAGTGCGAGGGGACGGAGACTTACTGACAGGAAGCCGGTGTTTGTGGGATTGTGAGCGCAAAGGGGGCGGAGACTTACTGACAGGAAGCCGGTGTTTGTGGGATCGGGAGTGCGAGGGGACGGAGATTTACTGACAGGAAGCCGGTGGTTGTGGGATCGGGAGTGCGAGGGGACGGAGATTTACTGACAGGAAGCCGGTGTTTGTGGGATCGTGAGTGCGAGGGAATGGATATTTACTGACAGGAAGCCAGTGTTTGTGGGATCGTGAGCGCAAAGGGGGCGGAAATTTACTGACAGGAAGCCGGTGTTTGTGGGATCGTGAGAGCAAAGGGGGCGGAGACTTACTGACAGGAAGCCGGTGTTTGTGGGATCGTGAGTGCGAGGGGACGGAGATTTACTGACCGGAAGCCGGTGTTTGTGGGATCGTGAGCGCAAAGGGGGCGGAGATTTACTGACAGGAAGCCGGTGTTTGTGGGATCGTGAGCGCAAAGAGGACGGAGATTTACTGACAAGAAGCCGGTGTTTGTGGGATCGTGAGCGCAAAGGGGCGGAGATTTACTGACAGGAAGCCGGTGTTTGTGGGATCGTGAGCGCAAAGAGGACGGAGATTTACTGACAAGAAGCCGGTGTATGTGGGATCGTGAGAGCAAAGGGGATGGATATTTACTGACAGGAAGCCGGTGGTAGTGGGATCGTGAGCGCAAAGGGGACGGAGATTTACTGACAGGAAGCCGGTGGTTGTGGGATCGTGAGTGCGAGGGGACGGAGATTTACTGACAGAAGCCGGTGGTTGTGGGATCGTGAGTGCGAGGGGACGGAGATTTACTGGCAGGAAGCCGGTGTTTGTGGGATCGTGAGAGCAAAGGGGACGGAGATTTACTGACAGGAAGCCGGTGTTTCAGGGATCATGAGCGCAAAGGGGATGGAGATTTACTGACAGGAAGCCGGTGGTTGTGGGATCGTAAGCGCAAAGGGGACAGAGATTTACTGACAGGAAGCCGGTGGTTGTGGGATCGTGAGCGTAAAGTGGATGGAGATTTACTGACAGGAAGCCGGTGGTTGTGGGATCGTGAGCGCAAAGGGGACAGATTTACTGACAGGAAGCCGGTGGTTGTGGGATCGTGAGTGCGAGGGGGCGGAGATTTACTGACAGGAAGCCGGTGTTTGTGGGATCGTGAGTGCGAGGGGGCGGAGATTTACTGAAAGGAAGCCGGTGTTTGTAGGATCGTGAGTGCGAGGGGACGGAGATTTACTGACAGGAAGCCGGTGTTTGTGGGATCGTGAGTGTGAGGGGACGGAGATTTACTGACAGGAAGCCGGTGGTTGTGGGATCGTGAGCGCAAAGTGGATAGAGATTTACTGACAGGAAGCTGGTTTTTGTGGGATCGTGAGCGCAAAGGGGATGGAGATTTACTGACAGGAAGCCGGTGTTTGTGGGATCGAGAGTGCGAGGGGACGGAGATTTACTGACAGGAAGCCGGTGTTTGTGGGATCGAGAGTGCGAGGGGACGGAGATTTACTGACAGGAAGCCGGTTTTTGTGGGATTGTGAGCGCAAAGGGGGCGGAGACTTACTGACAGGAAGCCGGTGGTTGTGGGATAGTGAGTGTGAGGGGATGGAGATTTACTGACAGGAAGCCGTTTTTTGTGGGATCGTGAGCGCAAAGGGGGCGGAGACTTACTGACAGGAAGCCGGTGGTTGTGGGATAGTGAGTGCGAGGGGATGGAGATTTACTGACAGGAAGCCGGTGTTTCGGAGATTTACTGACAGGAAGCCGGTGGTTGTGGGATCGTGAGCGCATAGGGGACGGAGATTTACTGACAGGAAGCCGGTAGCTGTGGGATCGTGAGCGCAAAGGGGACAGAGATTTACTGACAGGAAGCCGGTGGTTGTGGGATCGTGAGCGCAAAGGGGACAGAGATTTACTGACAGGAAGCCGGTGGTTGTGGGATCGTGAGAGCAAAGGGGACGGAGATTTACTGACAGGAAGCCGGTGGTTGTGGGATCGTGAGGGCAAAGGGGACGGAGATTTACTGACAGGAAGCCGGTGGTTGTGGGATCGTGAGGGCAAAGGGGACGGAGATTTACTGACAGGAAGCCGGTGGTTGTGGGATCGTGAGGGCAAAGGGGACGGAGATTTACTGACAGGAAGCCGGTGGTTGTGGGATCGTGAGGGCAAAGGGGATGGAGATTTACTGACAGGAAGCCGGTGGTTGTGGGATCGTGAGCGCAAAGGGGACGGAGATTTACTGACAGGAAGCCGGTGGTTGTGGGATCGTGAGTGCAAAGGGGACGGAGATTTACTGACAGGAAGCCGGTGGTTGTGGGATCGTGAGAGCAAAGGGGACGGAGATTTACTGACAGGAAGCCGGAGTTTGTGGGATCGTGAGGGCAAAGGGGATGGAGATTTACTGACAGGAAGCCGGTGTTTGTGGGATCGTGAGTGCGAGGGGATGGAGATTTACTGACAGGAAGCCGGTGGTTGTGGGATCGTGAGAGCAAAGGGGACGGAGATTTACTGACAGGAAGCCGGTGGTTGTGGGATCGTGAGGGCAAAGGGGACGGAGATTTACTGACAGGAAGCCGGTGGTTGTGGGATCGTGAGGGCAAAGGGGACGGAGATTTACTGACAGGAAGCCGGTGGTTGTGGGATCGTGAGGGCAAAGGGGACGGAGATTTACTGACAGGAAGCCGGTGGTTGTGGGATCGTGAGGGCAAAGGGGATGGGGATTTACTGACAGGAAGCCGGTGGTTGTGGGATCGTGAGCGCAAAGGGGACGGAGATTTACTGACAGGAAGCCGGTGGTTGTGGGATCGTGAGTGCAAAGGGGACGGAGATTTACTGACAGGAAGCCGGTGGTTGTGGGATCGTGAGAGCAAAGGGGACGGAGATTTACTGACAGGAAGCCGGAGTTTGTGGGATCGTGAGGGCAAAGGGGATGGAGATTTACTGACAGGAAGCCGGTGTTTGTGGGATCGTGAGTGCGAGGGGACGGAGATTTACTGACAGGAAGCCGGTGTTTGTGGGATCGTGAGCGCAAAGGGGGCGGAGATTTACTGACAGGAAACCGGTTTTTGTGGGATCGTGAGTGCGAGGGGGACGGAGATTTACTGACAGGAAACCGGTTTTTGTGGGATGCTTCTTATGGGCTTGATCGTACCGATCGCATGTAAAGCCCCATGAACACCTAACGAGTCTCCGCCAACACTGATATTGATGACGGCGGAGACGCAGGTGAGTGAGGACACAGTGATTATACAGTAATGTGTGCTCTGTGTATTGTGGCAGACTGAGGATATCTGTATACATCAGGCTGTGTCAGCAGCTGTAATCACTCCATCACCTCCGTGAGCCTGCAGTGGCGATGGTGTGACTGGTGTAGGACATCGCTCTCATATCGCCATCCTTGCACCTTTGTCGCAGGCATCAGTAGATGCTGCTGCCTGCGTCTTGCCGTCACCCGTTTTATATCCCGAAATAACTGAACCCACTATTATTGCTACATAGGAGGTGGAATATAAATCACCTTTTTGGTGGTAAATGCAAGAGTTCATATAAACTGGAAGGATTTATGACTCACATCTGCCATCTAGTGGACACTCTGCTGTTAGCTCCTGTTGTGGTTGCTGTACAAAGTTCCCAAAGAAGATTAAATTGCAGGACACTGTTTATATCTAGCCCAGTGGTTCCCGAACTGTGTGTCGTGGCACCCTGGGGTTCCTCAGGCCACTTGCCCTGGGTTGGTAGTCAAGGACCAATTCAAATTTTTGATGGTAATGTAATAGCTAAAACCAGTGCCTGTGGCTTCCAGTCAGATCTGTCCCTCACCACATACTGTACCTGGCCTAGGGGTGACCTATAAACACCTTACTTCATTTGATATATTTTCCAAAATTTCTCAATAAGAAACTTTTGGCCTAGGGGGGCCGTGGAGAAACTTCTAATACTCTAGGGCACCATGATTTAAAAAAGTTTGGGAACCACTGATCTAGCCTCATTTTTGGCAAAATATATTGTAGCTCTCTGAAGAAATTATGCATTTTCCCTTTATATGTTTATCGTCCGATTGTAACTTTCCGCTCCCTTCATTTACACGGTCGATAGTCACACGGACACCGCTACCCAGCTGAAATAAAGTCTGCTGACCTCACAGCGCAATAGTTCCTCCTTCCTCTTTTGGAATTGCGCTAGTGCATCATTGGTCCGCTGCCCCCCCCCTCCCATATTGTCGCTGACTACGAGCACGGCGTGCTAGGGTGCAGAACACAAAGTGTCTGTAGTCACTGGAGCCCTAAGGTGCCTCAGCAAACACAATTTACTGGGCCCTGGGCTTCAGCCTCGAGGGCAGCCCGACCAAGTAAGACCCCGCACTGCTGAGGCCTAGCCTGGAAGGTGCGATCAGCGAGGAGCAGCTGCAACGTGTTCCATAGATAGGAGCTCATAAGGTGCTGATGGGCCGGATACGCAACCCAGTGTGCCCCACGCCCCAAACTCATCCACAATACTACTGCCAGCGGATATGGACGCTTACACATGCGCCCGCACACAGGAAAAAGCAGCCGATGGTTGCTCACCATCAAATGATTTTTCCTCTCTTCGCAGAGCCTTTTATGCTGGCCGTTCTTCTGCAAATTGGGGGTGGGCGCTGACATCATATGACATCATCCGCCCGCTCCAAACAGGCATGCGTTCTTATTGGTCCGCCCGGCATCTCTGTTGGCACGCCCATGAAACGCTGGGCGGACCCCAGCGACCACCGCCTTCCTTTCGATCATTTTGCGAATGCTCCGGTGTATGTAAAACTCCGTCCACGCATGTGCACAGATCCCCACTATTGGAGATGGGGCTGAATTTGCGGGATGTGCAGGACTCGATTGGGTTCTCCGGCTCTGGAGAAGGCTCAATGTGCCAATAAGGCCTCCGCTGGTAGGGCATCAGGAGAAGGACTATGACCCTGCTGGTGCCAACATAAACGCCCTCTTCTGGGACTCGTGTCAAGGTGCCTAAATGTGACATAAATCCTTCCCGCTGCATCCGCTAATGCAGAGCGCAGATCCTGACGGTGACAATCTGGTGGTGATTATTACATCGGCCCAGTTATCAGCAGCGATAATGGGAGGGACATCGGGCCGGTCACTGGGTGTTAGCAGCAGTAATGGGGGGACATCGGGCCGGTCACTGGGTGTTAGCAGCAGTAATGGGGGGACATCGGGCCGATCACTGGGTGTAAGCAGCAGTAATGGGAGGGACATCGGGCCGGTCACTGGGTGCTAGAAGCAGTAATGGGGGGGGGACATCGGGCCGGTCACTGGGTGTTAGCAGCAGTAATGGGGGGACATCGGGCCGGTCACTGGGTGTAAGCAGCAGTAATGGGAGGGACATCGGGCCGGTCACTGGGTGCTAGCAGCAGTAATGGGGGGGACATCGGGCCGGTCACTGGGTGTTGGCAGCAGTAATGGGGGGGACATCGGGCCGGTCACTGGGTGTTAGCAGCAGTAATGGGGGGGACATCGGACCGGTCACTGGGTGTTAGCAGCAGTAATGGGGGGGGACATCGGGCCGGTCACTGGGTGTTGGCAGCAGTAATGGGGGGGACATCGGGCCGGTCACTGGGTGTTAGCAGCAGTAATGGGAGGGACATCGGGCCGGTCACTGGGTGTTATCAGTAATGGGAGGGACATCGGGCCGGTCACTGGGTGCTAGAAGCAGTAATGGGGGGGGGACATCGGGCCGGTCACTGGGTGTTAGCAGCAGTAATGGGGGGACATCGGGCCGGTCACTGGGTGTAAGCAGCAGTAATGGGAGGGACATCGGGCCGGTCACTGGGTGCTAGCAGCAGTAATGGGGGGGGACATCGGGCCGGTCACTGGGTGTTGGCAGCAGTAATGGGGGGGACATCGGGCCGGTCACTGGGTGCTAGAAGCAGTAATGGGGGGGGACATCGGGCCGGTCACTGGGTGTTAGCAGCGGTAATGGGAGGGACATCGGGCCGGTCACTGGGTGTTAGCAGCAGTAATGGGGGGGACATCGGGCCGGTCACTGGGTGTTAGCAGCGGTAATGGGGGGGACATCGGGCCGGTCACTGGGTGTTAGCAGCAGTAATGGGGGGGACATCGGGCCGGTCACTGGGTGTAAGCAGCAGTAATGGGGGGGGGACATCGGGCCGGTCACTGGGTGTTAGCAGCAGTAATGGGAGGGACATCGGGCCGGTCACTGGGTGTTAGCAGCAGTAATGGGGGGACATCGGGCCGGTCACTGGGTGTTAGCAATAATGGGAGGGACATCGGGCCGGTCACTGGGTGTTAGCAGCAGTAATGGGGGGGGGGGAAATCGGGCCGGTCACTGGGTGTTAGCAGTGGTAATGGGGGGGGACATCGGGCCGGTCACTGGGTGTTAGCGGCAGTAATGGGGGACATCGGGCCGGTCACTGGGAGTTAGCCGCGGTAATGGGGGGGACATCGGGCCGGTCACTGGGTGTTGGCAGCAGTAATGGGGGGGGGGGGAAATCGGGCCGGTCACTGGGTGTTAGCAGTGGTAATGGGGGGGGACATCGGGCCGGTCACTGGGTGTTAGCAGCGGTAATGGGGGACATCGGGCCGGTCACTGGGAGTTAGCAGCAGTAATGGGAGGGACATCGGGCCGGTCACTGGGTGCTAGCAGCAGTAATGGGAGGGACATCGGGCCGGTCACTGGGTGTTAGCCGCGGTAATGGGGGGGACATCGGGCCGGTCACTGGGTGTTAGCAATAATGGGAGGGACATCGGGCCGGTCACTGGGTGTTAGCAGCAGTAATGGGGGGGGGGAAATCGGGCCGGTCACTGGGTGTTAGCAGTGGTAATGGGGGGGGACATCGGGCCGGTCACTGGGTGTTAGCGGCAGTAATGGGGGACATCGGGCCGGTCACTGGGAGTTAGCCGCGGTAATGGGGGGGACATCGGGCCGGTCACTGGGTGTTGGCAGCAGTAATGGGGGGGGAAATCGGGCCGGTCACTGGGTGTTAGCAGTGGTAATGGGGGGGGACATCGGGCCGGTCACTGGGTGTTAGCAGCGGTAATGGGGGACATCGGGCCGGTCACTGGGAGTTAGCAGCAGTAATGGGAGGGACATCGGGCCGGTCACTGGGTGCTAGCAGCAGTAATGGGGGGGACATCGGGCCGGTCACTGGGTGTTAGCCGCGGTAATGGGGGGGACATCGGGCCGGTCACTGGGTGTTGGCAGCAGTAATGGGGGGGGGGAAATCGGGCCGGTCACTGGGTGTTAGCAGTGGTAATGGGGGGGGACATCGGGCCGGTCACTGGGTGTTAGCAGCGGTAATGGGGGACATCGGGCCGGTCACTGGGAGTTAGCAGCAGTAATGGGAGGGACATCGGGCCGGTCACTGGGTGCTAGCAGCAGTAATGGGAGGGACATCGGGCCGGTCACTGGGTGTTAGCCGCGGTAATGGGGGGGACATCGGGCCGGTCACTGGGTGTTGGCAGCAGTAATGGGGGGGGGAAATCGGGCCGGTCACTGGGTGCTAGCAGTGGTAATGGGGGGGGACATCGGGCCGGTCACTGGGTGTTAGCAGTGGTAATGGGGGGGCACATCGGGCCGGTCACTGGGTGTTAGCAGCGGTAATGGGGGACATCGGGCCGGTCACTGGGAGTTAGCAGCAGTAATGGGAGGGACATCGGGCCGGTCACTGGGTGCTAGCAGCAGTAATGGGAGGGACATCGGGCCGGTCACTGGGTGTTAGCCGCGGTAATGGGGGGGACATCGGGCCGGTCACTGGGTGTTGGCAGCAGTAATGGGGGGGGGGGAAATCGGGCCGGTCACTGGGTGTTAGCAGTGGTAATGGGGGGGGACATCGGGCCGGTCACTGGGTGTTAGCAGCGGTAATGGGGGACATCGGGCCGGTCACTGGGAGTTAGCAGCAGTAATGGGAGGGACATCGGGCCGGTCACTGGGTGTTCGCAGTAATGGGAGGGACATCGGGCCGGTCACTGCGTGTTAGCAGCAGTAATGGGGGACATCGGGCCGGTCACTGGGTGTTAGCAGCAGTAATGGGGGGGACATCGGGCCGGTCACTGGGAGTTAGCAGCAGTAATGGGAGGGACATCGGGCCGGTCACTGGGTGTTCGCAGTAATGGGAGGGACATCGGGTCGGTCACTGGGTGTTAGCCGCGGTAATGGGGGGGACATCGGGCCGGTCACTGGGTGTTGGCAGCAGTAATGGGGGGGAAATCGGGCCGGTCACTGGGTGTTAGCAGCGGTAATGGGAGGGACATCGGGCCGGTCATTGGGTGTTAGCAGTAATGGGGGGACATCGGGCCGGTCACTGCGTGTTAGCGGCAGTAATGGGGGGACATCGGGCCGGTCACTGCGTGTTAGCGGCAGTAATGGGGGGACATCGGGCCGGTCACTGGGTGTTAGCAGCAGTAATGGGAGGGACATCGGGCCGGTCACTGGGTGTTGGCAGCAGTAATGGGAGGGACATCGGGCCGGTCACTGGGTGTTCGCAGTAATGGGAGGGACATCGGGTCGGTCACTGGGTGTTAGCCGCGGTAATGGGGGGGACATCGGGCCGGTCACTGGGTGTTAGCAGCAGTAATGGGGGGGGAAATCGGGCCGGTCACTGGGTGTTAGCAGCGGTAATGGGAGGGACATCGGGCCGGTCATTGGGTGTTAGCAGTAATGGGGGGACATCGGGCCGGTCACTGCGTGTTAGCAGTGGTAATGAGGGGGAAATCGGGCCGGTCACTGGGTGTTAGCAGTAATGGGGGGACATCAGGCCGGTCACTGCGTGTTAGCGGCAGTAATGGGGGGACATCGGGCCGGTCACTGGGTGTTAGCAGCAGTAATGGGGGGGACATCGGGCCGGTCACTGGGTGTTAGCAGCAGTAATGGGGGGGGGACATCGGGCCGGTCATTGGGTGTTAGCAGTAATGGGGGGACATCGGGCCGGTCACTGCGTGTTAGCAGTAATGGGAGGGACATCGGGCCGGTCACTGGGTGTTAGCAGTAATGGGAGGGACATCGGGCCGGTCACTGGGTGTTAGCAGCAGTAATGGGGGGACATTGGGCCGGTCACTGCGTGTTAGCGGCAGTAATGGGGGGGACATCGGGCCGGTCACTGCGTGTTAGCGGCAGTAATGGGGGGACATCGGGCCGGTCACTGGGTGTTAGCGGCAGTAATGGGGGGACATCGGGCCGGTCACTGGGTGTTAGCGGCAGTAATGGGGGGACATCGGGCCGGTCACTGGGTGTTAGCAGCAGTAATGGGAGGGACATCGGGCCGGTCACTGCGTGTTAGCAGCAGTAATGGGAGGGACATTGGGCCGGTCACTAGGTGTTAGCAGCGGTAATGGGAGGGACATTGGGCCGGTCACTAGGTGTTAGCAGCGGTAATGGGAGGGACATCGGGCCGGTCACTGGGTGTTAGCAGCAGTAATGGGGGGGACATCTGGCCGGTCACTGGGTGTTAGCAGCAGTAATCCCATTCATTACCATTAATAATGTAATCAGCCAATCACAGATTACTGCGGCCTTGGCTCATGCTGAGATGCCTGCGGGATGTGTTTGTCTATATGTACGGTAATCTGTCCAGCGATTCTAACCGGAGAGGTTTGTGTCGGCAGTGATGTTGACACTCTCTCTGTTACCTATAACACCTTCAAGTACAAACAAATTCTCAATAATATACATAAAATATAGCAGTGCATGTACATAGCAGTCCTGGATCCCGACTGTCGGACCCCTGTACCACACCCGATCTCCACAACCAGCACTTAGTATTGTGTCTCTTATTACCCCGTCCTGACTGTCGGACCCCTGTACGACACCCAACCTCCACAACCAGCACTTAGTATTGTGTCTCTTATTACCCCGTCCCGACTGTCGGACCCCTGTACCACACCCAACCTCCACAACCAGCACTTAGTATTGTGTCTCTTATTACCCCGTCCTGACTGTCGGACCCCTGTACCACACCCAATCTCCACAACCAGCACTTAGTATTGTGTCTCTTATTACCCCGTCCTGACTGTCGGACCCCTGTACGACACCCAACCTCCACAACCAGCACTTAGTATTGTGTCTCTTATTACCCCATCCTGACTGTCGGACCCCTGTACCACACCCAACCTCCACACCCAGCACTTACTATTGTGTCTCTTATTACCCCATCCCGACTGTCGGACCCCTGTACCACACCCAACCTCCACAACCAGCACTTACTATTGTGTCTTATTACCCCATCCCGACTGTCGGACCCCTGTACCACACCCAACCTCCACAACCAGCACTTAGTATTGTGTCTCTTATTACCCCATCCCGACTGTCGGACCCCTGTACCACACCCAACCTCCACAACCAGCACTTACTATTGTGTCTTATTACCCCATCCCGACTGTCGGACCCCTGTACCACACCCAACCTCCACAACCAGCACTTAGTATTGTGTCTCTTATTACCCCGTCCTGACTGTCGGACCCCTGTACCACACCAAACCTCCACAACCAGCACTTAGTATTGTCTCTTATTACCCCATCCCGACTGTTGGACCCCTGTACCACACCCAATCTCCACAACCAGCACTTAGTATTGTCTCTTATTACCCCGTCCCGACTGTCGGACCCCTGTACCACACCCAACCTCCACAACCAGCACTTAGTATTGTGTCTCTTATTACCCCGTCCCGATTGTTGGACCCCTGTACCACACCCAACCTCCACAACCAGCACTTAGTATTGTTTCTCTTATTACCCCGTCCCGACTGTTGGACCCCTGTACCACACCCAACCCCCACAACCAGCACTTAGTATTGTCTCTTATTACCCCGTCCTGACTGTCGGACCCCTGTACCACACCCAACCTCCACAACCAGCACTTAGTATTGTGTCTCTTATTACCCCGTCTCGACTGTCGGACCCCTGTACCACACCCAACCTCCACAACCAGCACTTAGTATTGTGTCTCTTATTACCCCGTCCTGACTGTCGGGCCCCTGTACCACACCCAACCTCCACACCCAGCACTTAGTATTGTGTCTCTTATTACCCCTTCCTGACTGTCGGACCCCTGTACCACACCCAACCTCCACACCCAGCACTTAGTATTGTCTCTTATTACCCCGTCCTGACTCCTCCTCCGACGGCTACCGGCCCAGCTGGGCTCTGACATGGGGCTCTTCAGAGATATTGGGGAACAGGCCCCCCCATCCCATCCCAAGTCCTAGTATGGGGGGGGGGGGGGTGTTCCTGCTAAAATAGTAAAAAGATTTTAACACCGAACCCGTTGTTGTTGTTTGATGTAGAAATAAGGTGATACAGGCACTTGGTCGACATACATTAGGTTGACGCCTAGAATAGGTGACATGGCTAAGGTCGACACGCATTAGGTCGACAATGAGAAGGTCGACATTCAAATGGGGTTGTTCTAATGTATGGGATGTTCTAATGGTAAACTGAGGGAACTGGTTGTCCGTGGAGAACACAAAAACCATAACCAAAACCAAAGGGGGAAGCCTGGACTTTCCTGAGCCAATCACAAGTGGTTTCCTGAGCCGCCACGTTGTTATGGTATTTTAGGTCTACAGTCCTATAATCAACCACGAATGGTCAACAGGGTCAGAAGGCTGGGTTCTCCATGTTGTTTGGGTGTCTATTTCGGCATAGGGTAACATGGGCACCGTCTCAGTGTACCGCATCCCATGCTTCGGGCTCGGCACTCTGTTATATTCTCCCTCCGAGCTGCAGCGGATGGTAGGGGTATGAAATACCAGCAGTCGGCACATGGCGGCTCAAATCTTTGTAAAATAATGCATGTCCACCCTTTTCATGCAAATACTTGGACACTGTGGACCTTTGTCCCTGTTGACATTTTCACTGTCGACCAGTAGTGGCCGACCTTATGACTGTCGACCTAGAGTGAATCTTATCACACATCAACAGAGATTCATTGAAACAATGAACATTGCAGTGTGTCTCCCTTGGTGCCATTCGCCCATTCATTGCAGTGGGGTGTCTACTTCCGCAGCGCATTGGAATGAGTGAGTCATTTGGGAGGGGGGGGGGGGGGGGGTACGGCTCTTAACCCTAGTGGTGTGTAAGCTGCGCTCTCCTGCTTAGGTGAATGGATCAGTGTTGATAATGCAAACTGCTTCTAAATAATAAAAGTAATGAATACTAAAAATCTGGTGGACATTGCACATGAAAATGTCGACATGAGTTTAAAACCATTTAATTATTCTGTAGGACTTTTTCATGCTGTACGAGCCACAAGGACTCTGAATTTGGCGTCCATGTTGACATTGACGCAAAAAAAAAAAGGGAAAAATTCATGTAGGATACAGCACTGTGTGCGCACCCCCCCCCCCCCCCCCCCCCCAGCACTATGCTGTTGGTGTATAATTAGACGGTCTGCTTCTCAGCTGTAACATGTAAACCACTTTACAGTACTGAGTTTCACCACTTGGGGGCAGTAACAGTCTAGGATTCTCCAGCAGAATCTTATTCCTCCTGTAAAGCTTGTATTAACCCCTTTGCTGCCCGCAGATTCTCCCTCGCTCTCCGTCTTATTATCGCTTCTCCTTATTATGTGAATGTGACCTTGTTGGGCTTGCAGTCATTTATGAGGTTCATCGTCTCTGCGCCTCACCCGTACGCTCTGATTGATTCCACTGTAATTAAGGCTGTGTTTCTTCTGCGTGTTAATTGACCCTGTTCATTTACTATGCAAATTGGAAGTTGTGAAGGCGATAATGAAATTCTTGTTGGGTGCAAGGACAGGAGCCGTACGTGTTGCAGAATGAGCCTGAGGAGATGACATGTCACAAACACTAGATGTTAATACCTGTAGCTGAGGCTCATATACTCCTGTCTCCTACTCTGTGCTCCTGATGCTCATCCATCACTGCCAGGTTCCTCCGTCCCCGACTGTCACTGCAATAGGTCACCTGGTTATGTGGCAGTGGCCCTCTCACTGAGTTTTCACATGTAACAAGGTCCAGCAGGCTTTCCCTCTTCTGTAGGCAGCATAGTCACTATAGAAATCCAATATATGGCCTCACTCAGACCAGGTGATGTCACAGCAGCATAACTGAGTGCAGTCTCAGATTAAGACAATGTCCTGAAGATGAGGGGGGGGGGGGGGGGTTCTCTTCCACCTGCAATGGACTATTGGGGAACTCTATTTTTGTTCAGCACTTTTAAGTTTTACAGATCAGTTATTTATAATGTTCGTTATAGTAATTTAGTCCGTAGTCATGAGATCTGCAATGTGAATCTACCACATTCCTCATCTGCTTCCTATTATTTTAAATGTCCCCCAAATTCAGAGAATTATCCTGACGGTCCCCAGCTTGGACAACATGGGAATATTCTGTGTTGTTGGTTTGTATAGATGGCGGGGGCGAGGTAGGCCGGTGCAATCCTCACCGGGGGCTTATTCCACGTAATAGCGCTATGAAGTCTGACACAACCTAGCAGGCTCTGGGTAGAATTGTGTTAATAATATTTAGCTTTTGCTGGTTGAAGTAATATAGATAAAAATATAATATAAAATGTAAAACGCGGCAAAAGCTTCACATTTAGTTTTTTTATATTCTGTACGTCAACGCAGCGATAAGCGGCGGCTCCTGCGTGTCTACGCTTAGTAAATACGAACCACTAGTTGTCTTCAGGCCGCGGCGCTGCATGCAGGGGGTGATTGGATGGCTTCCTGGGGAATAGAAGTAAGCGGCGGCTCCTGCGTGTCTACGCTTAGTAAATACGAACCACTAGTTCTCTTGAGGCCGGGGCGCTGCATGCAGGGGGTGATTGGATGGCTTCCTGGGGAATAGAAGTAAGCGGCGGCTCCTGCGTGTCTACGCTTAGTAAATGCGAACCACTAGTTGTCTTGAGGCCGGGATGCTGGCATGCAGGGGGTGATTGGATGGTTTTATGCCTGATCTGGGGTGGTTGCTGCTGCTGCAGAGACCATTGGGCACTGGGTAATGGCTGCTGGGACACAGGTCTCCTCTGCCTAGTGACCACTAATAACCAAACATTCATGTCTTGCAGTGAGATCAGCCGGCTGGACCTAGGGCTGATTGTGGAAATGTGGAACAAGGGTCTCATCTGGGACACGATGGTGGGGACGCTGTGGATTCCCCTGCAGACAATCCGACAGTCAGACGAGGTGAGATCTTCCCTACCAGTAACTGGGTTCATTCATGACATGAGTTACTGTAGCTGGGGAGGCTGTGCCTGTGTACCACACCTGGGGAGGCTGTGCCTGTGTACCGCACCTGGGGAGGCTGTGCCTGTGTACCGCACCTGGGGAGGCTGTGCCGGTGTACCACACCTGGGGAGGCTGTGCCTGTGCACCACACCTGGGGAGGCTGTGCCTGTGTACCACACCTGGGGAGGCTGTGCCTGTGTACCACACCTGGGGAGGCTGTGCCTGTGTACCACACCTGGGGAGGCTGTGCCTGTGTACCGCACCTGGGGGGGAGGCTGTGCCTGTGTACCACACCTGGGGGGTAGGCTGTGCCTGTGTACCACACCTGGGGGGGAGGCTGTGCCTGTGTACCACACCTGGGGGGGAGGCTGTGCCTGTGTACCACACCTCGGGGGGAGGCTGTGCCTGTGTACCACACCTGGGGAGGAGTCTGTGCCTGTGTACCACACCTGGGGGGGGGAGGAGGCTGTGCCCTGTGTACCACACCTGGGGGGGGGGGGAGGGGAGGCTGTGCCTGTGTACCACACCTGGGGGGGGGGGCTGTGCCTGTGTACCACACCTGGGGGGGGGAGGCTGTGCATGTGTACTAGACTTGGGGGGGGGATGCGGTGTCTGTGTACTAGACTTGGGAGGGAGATGCGGTGTCTGTGTACAACACTTGGGGGGGGAGATGCGGTGTCTGTGTACAACACTTGGGGGGGAGGCTGTGCATGTGTACTACACTTGGGGGGCAGATGCGGTGTCTGTGTACAACACTTGGGGGGGGAGGATACGGTGTCTGCTTCAGTTCAGTGAATGTCATTGCTCTCTCTCTGGCAGGAGGGTCCTGGGGAGTGGGCAGCACTGGAGGCCGAGGTCTTGATGAAGGACGATGAGATCTGTGGCACCAGGAACCCGACCCTACATAAGATCCTTCTGGATTCCCGCTTCGAGTTGCCTTTTGGTGAGTGCGGGTTGTACTGGCTTTCTCTGCTTACTGCCGGTACATTACCCGGAACCTGACATTGGGCATCGGTGGTGGCGTAACTGGTGAGGAACAGATGTACGGACAGAGAGGATGTTATGTTGTCTCCCAATATGTATCATTCACTGTCTACCATTTATCTGGTCAACGTTCAGAATGCTGACACCCAGGGCTATTTTTCAGCAGGCTCCAGCAGGAACTGAGGCCCTTATTCTAGTTCACTCTTTCTGACAAAATATTTCTTAGATGGACAAAACCATGTGCACTGCAGGTGAGGCAGGTGTAAAACCCCACCCAAATCTAATTATCTCTGCACAAGTAACACCTGCCTCACCTGCAGTGCACATGGTTTTGTCCATCTAAAGGTGCCCATACACGTTAGAATTATTGTATCCAATATCGCATACAATATCGCATCTCATTGCATCTTGGTTTTGCGATGAGATCAGATGAGGTGAGATCTAGTACAAAAATGATGTGCTGCACATACTTTTTGTACTAGATCTCATCTGATCTCATCGCAAAACCGAGATCAGATGAGATTCGATATTGTATACAATATTGTATACAATAATTGTAACGTGTATGGGCACCTTTAGAAATAATTTGTCAGAAAGAGTGAACTAGAATAAGGCCCTCAGTTCCTGCTGGAGCCTGCTGAAAAATAGACCGGGAATTGTTTCCTAGCACGGCCACAACGATCATGATCGTGGGCATCGTGAGGAAAAATCGGGGGCATCGCAAGCACTAAAAAATCGGGTGCGATGGTCGCGACGCGATGCCCGCGATTTCCCCATAGGGAACAATGTTAAATGCCTCAATTTAGCCGCGATGCCCCCGATTTCCCATAGGAAACAATGTTAAATGGGTCAATTTACCCAAATCATCATAGGGAACAATGTTAAATGGGCCATAAACCCCCCAAAACACCCCTGAAGAGTGAAATGTCCCCCCAAAAGTATTTTACGCCACCCCACGATCAACGCGAACCCGAAGCGTGGCGAGCGCAGCGAGCCCGCGAGGGGCGTCGGTACGCGTCCTCCGACCTTTTCATACCCCCACTATCCACGTCGGCTTGGAGTTGAGAATAGAATAGTGTGGCGAGCCACCGAGCCCGAAGCGTGGCGAGCGCACGCGGATACCTGTGAAGCCCGCGAAGGGACGTGTTTACCTGTGAAGGTATCCGCGGGGCTCGCCACGCTTTGGGCTCGGTGGCTCGCTACGCTCGCCACACTATTCTATTCTCAACTCCACGCCGACGTGGATAGTGGGGGTATGAAAAGGTCGGAGGACGCGTACCGCCGCCCCTCGCGGGCTCGCTGCGCTCGCCACGCTTCGGGTTCGCGTTGATCGTGGGGTGGCGTAAAGTACTTTTGGGGAACATTTCACTGCTCTGGGGTGTTTTTGGGGCTTTCTGGCCCATTTACCATTGTTCCCTATGATGATTTGGTGAAATTGAGGTATTTAACATTGTTCCCTATGAGAAATCGGGGGCATCGCGGGTACATTGAGCCATTTAACATTGTTTCCTATGGGGAAATCGTGGGCATCGCGTCTGGACCATTTAAGCCTTTTTTAGCCGCATACGACGGTCGCGTCGTATACCACTAAAAATGACACACGATGCCCGCGATTGTGGCCGTGCTAGGAAACAAGTACCAATAGCCCTGCTGACACCACAATGTTGACATCCGACATCGACATGGTTCAAACTGTTCACAGGCATCCGATTAACATCCTCGAAATATCAGTTTGGTGCCTGTATGTACTGTATGGGGTCAGCAGCCCACCCCACTTACATACACAAAGGCCTGCTAATGGCCCTGGTCTCACTATGTACCTACTGGTATGGATGACGGATGGCTTAGCCAGAGCCCACCAGTGTGTATGGTGACCAGTGGACTGAGCGTGTGTGGCGACTAGTGACTGTGGCATTTCTGGTGGCTACTGGACCAGTGGACCGGGGGGCGCCGTTGGGAGGTGAGTGATGACCAGTGGATTGGAGGAGGGGTGGGGGTGCTGACCAGTAGATCGGGGTGTGTGGTAACCACGGTGTGTATGTTGCCCTGTGGACCTGGTTGTGGGGTGACCAGTGTCGGTGTTTGGTGTGTATGGTAACCTGAAATGTCCATGGTGTCCAGTGGACCCTTGGGTGTGGGGTGTCCAGTGGACCCAGGGGTGTGGGGTCTCCGGTGTGACCCTGGGGTTGCGGGGTGGCGGCTGTGACCCTGGGGTTGCGGGGTCTCCGGTGTGACCCTGGGGTTGGGGGGTCTCCGGTGTGACCCTGGGGGTGCGGGGTCTCCGGTGTGACCCTGGGGTTGGGGGGGTCTCCGGTGTGAACCTGGGGTGTTGGGTGACCATCTGCTTGGTTTCTAGTTTCCTGTTGCAGTATGATGGTCTCGGCTCTGGTGCAGCTGATGGACACCCCGGTTACCCAGCAGTTACCCCGGAAGTACACGCTGGCTGCCCGGCAATGAGGGGTTTATCCTCTGTATATGCTCCAGCGTCATTGTTGCTGTCGGTCCTCTCAGAGGAGTTGCTCATGTAGATTAAAGTGGCAGCGGGGTCTCTGAATGGGAACGTTGGAGGTTTAGCAGCAGGAATCCCGGTTGAGTGATTTCTGTGCTATTGTTACACATCGTTAAACAATCGTTCGTCTTCTGATTGAGGAAACGGCTTCATTATCGGCAGTGAGATTATTGTGTTGGTATAATTACCGTAATGACTGAGAAGCTTTTCTGTACCTAAAATATCCTTTCCCCAGCATAGACCCGGGGAGCCCTCGCTCTCACATCCATAATCATGTCTGTTACATGTAGACGGATCACGCTTGGGAAGATACTCGCATGCGGGCGTGCTGGGATCTGTAGTTCTGCACGGTGACCACCCCTGCTATAGACCATAGAACAGACATGTGCTGGAGATGGGAGTCACACACAGGAGCGTAACACAGATTGTGCACTGCGGGTGTACACCCTGCCATCACAGCCGATAGCACAGGTATAGGCAGTTACACCAACCCAGCGCTGGCTGCAAGAGATACGTCTGATAGCAGACGCAACACTCTGACGGAACGGTTCTGTTCTATGCGCTCACATCGCTATCCCCAGAAATGGGCAGTTTGTGGGTATTGAGAACGCCGACATCAGCCCTATCTGGTGTATGAGTATTCTTGCAAAGAACTGAGGCCCTAATTCTAGTTCACTCTTTCTGACAAAATCCTTCTTAGATGGACAAAACCATGTGCACTGCAGGTGGGGCAGATGTAATGTGCAGAGAGAATTAGATTTGGGTGAGTTATTTTGTTTCTGTGCAGGGAAAATACTGACTGCTTTATTTTTACACTGCAATATAGATTTCACTTTGAAGTAAAACCACACCTAAATCTAATTCTCTCTGCACAAGTAACATCTGCCCCACCTGCAGTGCACATGGTTTTGTCCATCTAAGAAGGATTTTGTCAGAAAGAGTGAACTAGAAGGTCCACGACCCCCGTAGAGGGAGAAAAAGATAGGTGGCGAGTGCAGCTCGCCTTCCAAGCTGAGGTGAGGGGGTGTCTGCCGGCAGACTCTCCCCTACGCTGTCTGTACGTGGGGATCAGGCGGGGGGGTATTGCGGTGCTTATAATTGTATGTCATATACTCCCCTTATAATTTTATATTAGTGCGATCCCTCTGAAGGCTAAATAGAGGTGCTGATTATAGCGTTTCCCCCTTTTCACTTGGAGTCTAATATACATTTAGGGTATTTGTATATAAACTTTTGTTGAATCCTGATTTGTTGTAATGGTCACATTGTGTATAATACATTGTTCTGTTTGTGTTGGTAGGGTAAGGTTGTCTGTGCTATCATCATACTGCCCTACGCGCAGACCATACCTCACCTGCACCTCTCACCTCGCTGTACAGTGTGAGGCATCCATATGTACTGTCTGTCGTTCTTATCTGTACAGGTGGTGACCCGCTACCGGGGGCTTGGCCCATACTATAGGGTACTGTATGGCCTGCCTTGCAGTGGGTGTGATTCTGCAGTATAACTTAGGGTACTGTATAATCTGCCTTGCAGTGAGTGGTACAGTGTGTGTTTGTGTGTGATTCTGCAGTGTACTATAGACTACTGTCTAATCTGCCTTGCAGTGGGTGGTACAGTGTGTGTGTGGTTCTGCAGTGTACTATAGGGTACTGTATGGCCTGCCTTGCAGTGGGTGGTACAATGTGTGTGTGGTTCTGCAGTGTACTATAGGGTACTGTATGGCCTGCCTTGCAGTGAGTGGTACAATGTGTGTGTGTGTGTGTGTGGTTCTGCAGTGTACTATAGGGTACTGTCTAATCTGCCTTGCAGTGGGTGGTACAATGTGTGTGTGATTCTGCAGTGTACTATAGGGTACTGTATGGCCTGCCCTGCAGTGAGTGGTACAATGTGTGTGTGGTTCTGCAGTGTACTATAGGGTACTGTATGGCCTGCCTTGCAGTGGGTGGTACAGTGTGTGTGGTTCTGCAGTGTACTATAGGGTACTGTATGGCCTGCCTTGCAGTGGGTGGTACAGTGTGTGTGTGGTTCTGCAGTGTACTATAGGGTACTGTATGGCCTGCCTTGCAGTGAGTGGTACAATGTGTGTGTGTGTGGTTCTGCAGTGTACTATAGGGTACTGTATGGCCTGCCTTGCAGTGGGTGGTACAGTGTGTGTGGTTCTGCAGTGTACTATAGGGCACTGTATGGCCTGCCTTGCAGTGGGTGGTACAGTGTGTGTGTGTGGTTCTGCAGTGTACTATAGGGTACTGTATGGCCTGCCTTGCAGTGGGTGGTAAAGTGTGTGTGTGGTTCTGCAGTGTACTATAGGGTACTGTATGGCCTGCCTTGCAGTGTGTGGTACAGTGTGTGTGGTTCTGCAGTGTACTATAGGGTACTGTATGGCCTATAGGGTACAGTATGGCCTGCCTTGCAGTGGGTGGTACAGTGTGTGTGATTCTGCAGTGTACTATAGGGTACTGTATGGCCTGCCTTGCAGTGGGTGGTACAGTGTGTGTGGTTCTGCAGTGTACTATAGGGTACTGTATGGCCTGCCTTGCAGTGGGTGGTACAGTGTGTGTGTGTGGTTCTGCAGTGTACTATAGGGTACTGTATGGCCTGCCTTGCAGTGAGTGGTACAATGTGTGTGTGGTTCTGCAGTGTACTGTATGGCCTGCCTCGCAGTGGGTGGTACAGTGTGTGTGGTTCTGCAGTGTACTATAGGGTACTGTATGGCCTGCCTTGCAGTGAGTGGTACAATGTGTGTGTGGTTCTGCAGTGTACTATAGGGTACTGTATGGCCTGCCTCGCAGTGGGTGGTACAGTGTGTGTGGTTTTGCAGTGTACTATAGGGTACTGTATGGCCTGCCTTGCAGTGGGTGGTACAGTGTGTGTGTGGTTCTGCAGTGTACTATAGGGTACTGTATGGCCTGCCTTGCAGTGAGTGGTACAATGTGTGTGTGATTCTGCAGTGTACTATAGGGTACTGTATGGCCTGCCTTGCAGTGGGTGGTACAGTGTGTGTGTGATTCTGCAGTGTACTATAGGGTACTGTATGGCCTGCCTTGCAGTGTGTGGTACAGTGTGTGTGGTTCTGCAGTGTACTATAGGGTACTGTATGGCCTATCCAGGGGTGGCCAACCGGTCAGAGGTAAAGAGCCGAAAAATATCGGTAGTCAAGCTAAAGAGCCGACATCATGCGCGCGCCGAAGGCGCATGCGCCAAAAAAAGAGGTGTAGTCTATTTTGACCCCTTGGGTGGGTGTGATACAAATATGCCTCCAATAGTGCAGTGCCATATATACATATGCCCCCAATAGTGCCAGATACACATATGCCCCCCACACGGTGCCAGGTATGCCCCTACGGTGCCAGAAAGCTGGTATGCCCCCACAGAGCCAAAAAGCTGATATGACCTCACAGTGCCACAAACTGCTATGTCCCCACGGGATGCAGTTGATTTGCCGGCGGTCGGGATCCCGGCGGTCGGAATCCCGACACTGGAATCCCGACCGCCGAAATCCCGAAACTTTCTCCCTCCGTGGGTGTCCACGACACCCATAGAGGGAGAATAAAATAGCGTGCCGAGCGTAGCGAGGCACCGGGCCCACTGCGTGGCGAGCGCAGCGAGCCCGCAAGGGGGGGCGATCCAAGTCCCCCCCTTGTCGGGATTCCAGTGTCGGGATTCCGAGCGCCGGGATCCCGACCGCCGGGAAATCGTATCGGATCCGTCCCCACAGTGCCACAAACTGCTATGCCCCCACAGTGCCACAAATTGCTATGCCCCCACAGTGCCACAAATTGCTATGCCCCCACAGTGCCACAAACTGCTATGCTCCCACAGTGCAAATTTCCCAGCCGCAGCACTCACCATTGTTGCTGCTGCTGCCGGGCGGGGAGAGGACAGTCTGGTGTCCCCCTGCAGTCCTCCTGTCATGTCACCGATGGGAGGAGAGCACAGCACACCGCGCGTCTCCTTCCCCCTCACTTCCCTGTGACTGGGCCGTCCACCAATCAAAGCTCGCTGGCCGGCTCCTGACTGGCTGCTGGCCCGCGAGCTCTAATTGGCGGACGGCCCAGTCACAAGGATGCACAGTAAGGGGTATGAAAGATGCGCGATACGCGCTCTCCTCCCCTCAGAAGGAGAAGGGATTCAAGGAACCGGCAGCAGGGGGGACTGGGACAGGCGGCAGGCAGCAGTGGGAGCAGGAGCCACACTTTACAAGGGGGAGAGCCGCATGAGGCTCAAGAGCCACGGGTTGGCCACCACTGGCCTATAGGGTACTATAGGGTACAGTGTGTGTGATTCTGCAGTGTACTATAGGGTACTGTGAGGCCTGCCTTGCAGTGGGTGGTACAGTGGGTGTGGTTCTGCAGTGTACTATAGGGTACTGTATGGCCTGCCTTGCAGTGGATGGTACAGTGTGTGTGTGGTTCTGCAGTGTACTATAGGGTACTGTATGGCCTGCCTTGCAGTGGGTGGTACAGTGTGTGTGTGTGTGGTTCTGCAGTGTACTATAGGGTACTGTATGGCCTGCCTTGCAGTGAGTGGTACAATGTGTGTGTGTGTGTGTGTGTGATTCTGCAGTGTACTATAGGGTACTGTATGGCCTGCCTTGCAGTGGGTGGTACAGTGTGTGTGTGTGTGTGTGTGTGTGTGTGATTCTGCAGTGTACTATAGGGAACTGTATGGCCTGCCTTGCAGTGTGTGGTACAGTGCGTGTGGTTCTGCAGTGTACTATAGGGTACTGTATGGCCTATAGGGTACTATAGGGTACTGTATGGCCTGCCTTGCAGTGGGTGGTACAGTGTGTGTGATTCTGCAGTGTACTATAGGGTACTGTATGGCCTGCCTTGCAGTGGGTGGTACAGTGTGTGTGGTTCTGCAGTGTACTATAGGGTACTGTATGGCCTGCCTTGCAGTGGGTGGTACAGTGTGTGTGTGATTCTGCAGTATACTATAGGGTACTGTATGGCCTGCCTTGCAGTGAGTGGTACAATGTGTGTTTGATTCTGCAGTGTACTATAGGGTACTGTATGGCCTGCCTTGCAGTGGGTGGTACAGTGTGTGTGATTCTGCAGTGTACTATAGGGTACTGTATGGCCTGCCTTGCAGTGTGTGTGGTTCTGCAGTGTACTATAGGGTACTGTATGGCCTGCCTTGCAGTGAGTGGTACAATGTGTGTGTGATTCTGCAGTGTACTATAGGGTACTGTGTGGCCTGCCTTGCAGTGGGTGGTACAGTGTGTGTGTGTGTGTGTGTGTGTGTGTGTGTGATTCTGCAGTGTACTATAGGGTACTGTGTGGCCTGCCTTGCAGTGGGTGGTACAGTGTGTGTGATTCTGCAGTGTACTATAGGGTACTGTATGGCCTGCCCTGCAGTGGGTGGTACAATGTGTGTGTGATTCTGCAGTGTACTATCGGGTACTGTATGGCCTGCCTTGCAGTGGGTGGTAGAGTGTGTGTGGTTCTGCAGTGTACTATAGGGTACTGTATGGCCTGCCTTGCAGTGAGTGGTACAATGTGTGTGTGATTCTGCAGTGTACTATCGGGTACTGTATGGCCTGCCTTGCAGTGGGTGGTACAGTGTGTGTGGTTCTGCAGTGTACTATAGGGTACTGTATGGCCTGCCTTGCAGTGGGTGGTACAGTGTGTGTGTGTGTGTGTGTGTGTGATTCTGCAGTGTACTATAGGGTACTGTATGGCCTGCCTTGCAGTAGGTGGTACAGTGTGTGTGATTCTGCAGTGTACTATAGGGTACTGTATGGCCTGCCTTGCAGTGAGTGGTACAGTGTGTGTGGCTCTGCAGTGTACTATAGGGTACTGTATGGCCTGCCTTGCAGTGGGTGGTACAGTGTGTGTGTTTGTGTGTGTGATTCTGCAGTGTACTATAGGGTACTGTATGGCCTGCCTTGCAGTGGGTGGTACAGTGTGTGTGATTCTGCAGTGTAATATAGGGTACTGTATGGCCTGCCTTGCAGTGAGTGGTACAATGTGTGTGTGTGTGTGTGTGATTCTGCAGTGTACTATAGGGTACTGTGTGGCCTGCCTTGCAGTGGGTGGTACAATGTGTGTGTGATTCTGCAGTGTACTATAGGGTACTGTGTGGCCTGCCTTGCAGTGGGTGGTACAATGTGTGTGTGTGTGATTCTGCAGTGTACTATAGGGTACTGTATGGCCTGCCTTGCAGTGGGTGGTACAGTGTGTGTGTGTGTGTGGTTCTGCTGTGTACTATAGGGTACTGTGTGACCTGCCTTGCAGTGTGTGTGTGTGTGTGTGTGTGTGTGATTCTGCAGTGTACTATAGGGTACTGTGTGACCTGCCTTGCAGTGTGTGTGTGTGTGTGTGGTTCTGCAGTGTACTATAGGTACTGTATGGCCTGCCTTGCAGTGTTTGGTACAGTGTGTGTGCTTCTGCAGTGTACTAAAGGGTACTGTATAATCTGCCTTGCAGTGGGTGGTACAATATGTGTGTGGTTCTGCAGTGTACTATAGGGTACTGTGTGGCCTGCCTTGCAGTGAGTGGTACAATGTGTGTGTGTGATTCTGCAGTGTACTATAGGGTACTGTATGGCCTGCCTTGCAGTGGGTGGTACAATGTGTGTGGTTCTGCAGTGTACTATAGGGTACTGTGTGGCCTGCCTTGCATTAGGTGGTACAATGTGTGTGTGGTTCTGCAGTGTACTATAGGGTACTGTATGGCATGCCTTGCAGTGGGTGGTACAGTGTGTGTGGTTCTGCAGTGTACTATAGGGTACTGTATGGCATGCCTTGCAGTGGGTGGTACAGTGTGTGTGGTTCTGCAGTGTTCTATAGGGTACTGTGTGACCTGCCTTGCAGTGGGTGGTACAGTGTGTGTGGTTCTGCAGTGTACTATAGGGTACTGTATGACCTGCCTTGCAGTGGGTGGTACAGTGTGTGTGTGGTTCTGCAGTGTACTATAGGGTACTGTATGGCCTGCCTTGCAGTGAGTGGTACAGTGTGTGTGGCTCTGCAGTGTACTATAGGGTACTGTATGGCCTGCCTTGCAGTGGGTGGTACAGTGTGTGTGTTTGTGTGTGTGATTCTGCAGTGTACTATAGGGTACTGTATGGCCTGCCTTGCAGTGGGTGGTACAGTGTGTGTGATTCTGCAGTGTAATATAGGGTACTGTATGGCCTGCCTTGCAGTGAGTGGTACAATGTGTGTGTGTGTGTGATTCTGCAGTGTACTATAGGGTACTGTGTGGCCTGCCTTGCAGTGGGTGGTACAATGTGTGTGTGATTCTGCAGTGTACTATAGGGTACTGTGTGGCCTGCCTTGCAGTGGGTGGTACAATGTGTGTGTGTGTGATTCTGCAGTGTACTATAGGGTACTGTATGGCCTGCCTTGCAGTGGGTGGTACAGTGTGTGTGTGTGTGTGGTTCTGCTGTGTACTATAGGGTACTGTGTGACCTGCCTTGCAGTGTGTGTGTGTGTGTGTGTGTGTGTGTGTGATTCTGCAGTGTACTATAGGGTACTGTGTGACCTGCCTTGCAGTGTGTGTGTGTGTGTGTGTGCTTCTGCAGTGTACTATAGGGTACTGTATGGCCTGCCTTGCAGTGGGTGGTACAGTGTGTGTGTGTGTGTGGTTCTGCTGTGTACTATAGGGTACTGTGTGACCTGCCTTGCAGTGTGTGTGTGTGTGTGTGTGTGTGTGTGTGTGTGTGTGTGTGATTCTGCAGTGTACTATAGGGTACTGTGTGACCTGCCTTGCAGTGTGTGTGTGTGTGTGTGCTTCTGCAGTGTACTAAAGGGTACTGTATAATCTGCCTTGCAGTGGGTGGTACAATATGTGTGTGGTTCTGCAGTGTACTATAGGGTACTGTGTGGCCTGCCTTGCAGTGAGTGGTACAATGTGTGTGTGTGTGTGATTCTGCAGTGTACTATAGGGTACTGTATGGCCTGCCTTGCAGTGGGTGGTACAATGTGTGTGGTTCTGCAGTGTACTATAGGGTACTGTGTGGCCTGCCTTGCAGTGGGTGGTACAGTGTGTGTGGTTCTGCAGTGTACTATAGGGTACTGTGTGACCTGCCTTGCAGTGGGTGGTACAGTGTGTGTGGTTCTGCAGTGTACTATAGGGTACTGTGTGACCTGCCTTGCAGTGGGTGGTACAGTGTGTGTGGTTCTGCAGTGTACTATAGGGTACTGTATGGCATGCCTTGCAGTGGGTGGTACAGTGTGTGTGGTTCTGCAGTGTACTATAGGGTACTGTGTGACCTGCCTTGCAGTGGGTGGTACAGTGTGTGTGGTTCTGCAGTGTACTATAGGGTACTGTATGGCCTGCCTTGCAGTGGGTGGTACAGTGTGTGTGGTTCTGCAGTGTACTATAGGGTACTGTGTGACCTGCCTTGCAGTGGGTGGTACAGTGTGTGTGGTTCTGCAGTGTTCTATAGGGTACTGTGTGACCTGCCTTGCAGTGGGTGGTACAGTGTGTGTAGTTCTGCAGTGTACTGTATGGCCTGCCTTGCAGTGGGTGGTACAGTGTGTGTGGTTCTGCAGTGTACTATAGGGTACTGTATGGCCTGCCTTGCAGTGGGTGGTACAGTGTGTGTGGTTCTGCAGTGTACTATAGGGTACTGTATGGCCTGCCTTGCAGTGGGTGGTACAGTGTGTGTGGTTCTGCAGTGTACTATAGGGTACTGTGTGACCTGCCTTGCAGTGGGTGGTACAGTGTGTGTGGTTCTGCAGTGTACTATAGGGTACTGTGTGACCTGCCTTGCAGTGGGTGGTACAATGTGTGTGGTTCTGCAGTGTACTATAGGGTACTGTATGGCCTGCCTTGCAGTGGGTGGTACAGTGTGTGTGGTTCTGCAGTGTTCTATAGGGTACTGTGTGACCTGCCTTGCAGTGGGTGGTACAGTGTGTGTGGTTCTGCAGTGTACTATAGGGTACTGTGTGACCTGCCTTGCAGTGGGTGGTACAGTGTGTGTGGTTCTGCAGTGTACTATAGGGTACTGTGTGGCCTGCCTTGCAGTGGGTGGTACAGTGTGTGTGTGATTCTGCAGTGTACTATAGGGTACTGTGTGACCTGCCTTGCAGTGGGTGGTACAGTGTGTGTGGTTCTGCAGTGTACTATAGGGTACTGTGTAACCTGCCTTGCAGTGGGTGGTACAGTGTGTGTGGTTCTGCAGTGTTCTATAGGGTACTGTGTGACCTGCCTTGCAGTGGGTGGTACAGTGTGTGTGGTTCTGCAGTGTACTATAGGTTACTGTATGACCTGCCTTGCAGTGGGTGGTACAGTGTGTGTGGTTCTGCAGTGTACTATAGGGTACTGTGTGACCTGCCTTGCAGTGGGTGGTACAGTGTGTGTGGTTCTGCAGTGTACTATAGGTTACTGTGTGACCTGCCTTGCAGTGGGTGGTACAGTGTGTGTGGTTCTGCAGTGTAGCTGCATCCTGACATCCCGCGTGCTGTGGATATCACTTACTACGGGGCTTCTAACCATTATTCTGTTCCCAGCACCGTCCGTGGCGTGCCAGCCCGTGAGTAACCCGTGTGCTGTGGGTTTATTTGGCATCACCTACTTGCCGTGGATATTCTGATTGCCGTGAGACTTATTTAAATCGCATGAAACATTTCATAGCGGCCTCCTGGCCCCCAGAGCTCGCACTTTACGTTCTACCTGTCTGTTTCCAATATATACCAGTCTTCCCATCACCTATAAGAATTGCAGTTGTCCTTGCTGTGGTGTTCCTGAATGTCCTGATTGCTTACACCTGTGTCCTTCCCCAGATATCCCAGAGGACGAGGCCAGATATTGGACCAAAAAGCTTGAACAAATTAATACCCTGGGCGAGGCGGGAGAGGTGGGTATAATTATAGCTGTGTTCCCGCTAGATTGCCGCCAGCAGGGTCACGGTGTAATGGTGCTGCCATCTCATTCACATCTCTTTGGTTCCTCTCTCCGTCACCAAACGTGATTTTGCCACTCGGAGCAGCTTCTCGCTGTGCATTGCTATGATCCACCACTGGGAGGCGCTGGGGATATCCGCTAGTTCTCTCCCTGCATTACAGATTTATAGTGAAAATCCTATTAAAGAGCGTTTCCCTCTCCTCTGTTCTTAGCACATAGAACAAAGTGGCCGCTGTTTCCATGTGTTTTATACACTGCAACACGCACAGCCACGCACAGTTGCGCACCTCCGGGGACAGGAGACAGACGTCAGGGATGAAAGTGGCGGTTTTCTTTTAAATGGACCATTTTACCTTTCACTCTGCTGTAATAGATCCTAAATCAGAGTTACTCACCATGAGGCCATTGATGCAGAACTACACATACCAGCATGCCCTCCCACAGAGTTAGCATGTCCTAGTTGCAAATCATGCTAAGATGTGTAGTTCCACCGCAGCTGGAGGGCGGCTTGTTGAGTACCACTGCCCTAAAATGTTATATCAGTTAGTTGATCGGCCAGTAACTGTGTGTGATGGGACGTATGAAACACAACCTCTGTATCTCTAGTATGGATGTATCTCTAACATTCAGCTCAGCGCTGCCCCCTTCCCTCCGCCCTGTGCACGGCGCTGCCCTCTTCCTGCTGACCTCTGCTCAGCGCTGCCCCCTTCCTGCTGCCCTGTGCACGGTGCTGCCCCCTTCACGCTGACCTCTGCCCCATTCCCACTGCCCTGTGCACGGCGCTGCCCCCATTCCCGCTGACCTCTGCCCCCTTACTGCTGCCCTGTGCTCAACGCTGTCCCCTGCTGGCTGCTTTGTGTGGCCAGAGGGGGCGTGTTGAAATATGGCAGAATTAGCCAGTTGGAAGGCCCCGTTTTCTCTCCACACCAGCTGTTGCACCCGCAGGTGATTCCTGTTTACAGAGCGGCAGGTGCTGTGTGTTCTCCCTCGCATTATTCTGGTTTCCTGATGCTAGGGAGGGCCCGGCTCCTACCTCTGTACCTGTGGAATGTGTTACATCCTGCTCACATCCTGTTTTCCCTCTAGTATTCCTACACTGACGAGGTGGAGAAGATTCCGCTGCCCATCGCTGCTTCCCAGTGCTGTAAGTTACACGCTCTGTATTATTATGTTACTAGGACTGTGGGACCTTCTGTGGGCTGCATATGATCTGTATCAGTGGTAGCCTACTACAGTCCTCGAGAGCTACCAACAGTTCACCTTTTCCAAACAACCTAGCAGGGGCACAGGTGCACTCATTACTGACTGACACATTTTAAAAGAGCCACAGGTGGAGCCAATTACTTCACTTGTGATTCTGTGAGGAGATCTGGAAAACATGAACTGTATTCGCTCTGGAGGACTGGAGTTGGCTGCCCCAGATCTATATAATATCACAACTGTTACTATGGTGCCTCGGTCCCTATAGAAGTCTTGCTGCCAGTCTGTATGACCCGGGCATCTGCATCCCCGCACAGCTTGCTCTGGCAGACGATACAATTATATTATTCTTATTGCCACTCTGTGTATTTCTTCCGTGTGTAGTATGTATATGAGTTGTATACTGCATAGTTATCATTATTATTATTGTTTATTTATATGGTGCCACAAGGGTTCCGCAGCGCCTGGCAATACATAGATGAGCAAAACAAGAAAATAAGTGATTTACTGTACAAATTAGGACAAGTACATGGTAAATACAAGACCGTTGCAGCAGCGGACACTGACGCAATTAGAACAGTGGCAGAGATACATTCTAAGAAAGGCACATGAGGAGAGAGGGCCCTGCTCGTTACAGCTTACATTCTAAAGGGAAGGGGCAGACAGACTGGGGGATAGGAGTGAGCATAAACATACGGTTAGGATAAGAGATGGTTAGCTTTAATGAAGAAGTGGGTCTTGAGAGTCCGTTGTATGCTGATAATGCAGAGAACTTGTTTGTTCTGGAATAATATTTCATCCACGGATACAGTCTATAACACACTATGTAAACAAAGACCGCCCTAAATACTGGCTGGGGGTATTAAATAATATAAATAGGCTGTATAAACATTTTTAGCAATGTATTATTTTCCTTTTATTTTGTATCTTCAGGCTGTTGTTGCTGTTGTTACTATTATATTTTATTTATAAGGCACCACAAGTGAGCGCTGTACAAAAGAACAGTACAGAGAGACAAAACTTAGCATTACCGTGAGTTAATAAGAATAATAGAGTACAGGTAAAAGAGCGCCACAATACAATACACATTACAGCTTAGATGTAAGTAGTGAGGATGTGATCAATGTACTGCTAGGGGCTGGTGGCCATAGATGGAGATGATTATGTGGTTACTGAGTGTGAGTATGGGAGAGCTGTGAGTGACATGTGATAGGAAGGGGAGACAGACAGATGACATGAGGTGCAAGCAAGTGGGAGGTGGCTTGATAGCAGGATGCAAGCAAGCATGGATGGTCAAGGCATGAGGCAGGGGGTCGGAGGACCAGCCTTTAGAACTAGTTTATGCAGTGGAAGGGTACGCTTTGATCAATAGGTGAGTTTTCAGTGCCTGTTTGAAGCTTTGCAAGGTCGGGGAGAGTCTAATGGAGCGAGGGAGTGCGTTCCACTGAAGGGGTGCAGCACGGGCAAAATCCTGTACTCTAGCGTGGGAAGCAGTGATCAGGGTGGAGGAGAGACGACAGTAGTCAGCCGACCATAGAGGGCGGGAGGGTGTATGAATTGGGATGAGGTTAGAGATATATGGAGCAGTGGAATTCGAGATGGCCCGGTATGTGAGTGTGAGGTGTTTTGAAGAGGATTCTGTAGGGGAATGGAAGCCAGTGCAGATTTTGTTGAAGGGGAGTGGCAGAGTTAGAGCGGCGGGAGAGAAAGATAAGCCTGGCTGCAGAGGACAGATTGGAGAGGAGATAGTTGAGAGCGAGCGAGGCCGGTCTGGAGAACATTGCAGTAGTCGAGCCATGAGATGACCAATGAGTGGATGATCAGCTTAGTTGCACTCTGAGAGAGAAAAGGCCTGATGCAAGGCCTGTGATTTGTGATCCTGTGTTACCCTGGCAACCACAGTCACATACCGTAGTGAGCAGAGCAATTCTCCTATGAAGTCTGCTTGGCATCTGATGACTTTGTTCCCTTCTTTCCATTACATAACATGCAGTGAGCTATGACCCTCTAGCTTTGCACCATACTGACATTGTGCCTGGCAGCCATTTTTGTTTGCAAACCAGAGCGGTTTTATAAAAAGAGATAGTGATTTGTTGTAATGTAATAAAATATAAATATCAGATGTGTATTTTATAGGTGCTTGTTGTTTTAGGGTGGCAGTGACTGCTAGAAGGCACTCTTCCGTTTTCCAGTGTCCGATTTAGTACAGTCCCCCATATAAATGAGTTCTGGAGGATGCAGTAACTCCTCCTCTTGCCTTGTCCATGAGATATTTGCTATATTTACTCTCTGAGGGGGAGTTTGCTGCATATGTTTATTAGATACCGAGGTGAGTCACATGATGGGGTGCTGATCCTGGTGGAGAATAATTAGAGGACTGTAATGATTTATCCCGTCACCACGCGCAGAGGGCGCACAATGAGCAACGGACGCCGCTGGTAATTGTTTGGGTTAATTTGTGATGGTGGCGAGTGGTTGACAATCTTCGCCTCCTATAAAATGACAGCGCTGGCGATCTGGAGCAGCTGTGTAGAGCGCAGTTCTGCGAAACCCTGGGGCGTGCTGCTGGCTTCTCAGCCTGGATTCACAAATTATGTATTTCGTGACAATCTTACCCACGACTTAGTAATTAGGAAACAGATCTGATCATTGAGGTGGCAGCTGGCAGCTCACTCGGGTGATAACACCATATTATTACCAGGGATGGCATCCTGTTGTCATGGAGAAAATGGTCCAGAACGGGGCAGCTTCTTGCCGTCTGCAATCAAACGAGGAAAGGGGATCTGAAGGGGTTAATTTTGGAATGTAATCATGTCATGGTTCAGATTTGACATGTGGCCGGGAAGCCGATGCAACCGGGGACAGAGAAAGGCTAAACGGATTAGTGAGAACAAACTTACACAATCCCCGAGTGTCCTGCAAGCCAGCGATTTACTGTATTATTACACGTACAGTATATAAACTGGCTCCAGGTACAGTATATACACTGGCTCCAGGTACAGTATATAAACTGGCTCCAGGTACAGTATATAAACTGGCTCCAGGTACAGTATATACACTGGCTCCAGGTACAGTATATAAACTGGCTCCAGGTACAGTATATAAACTGGCTCCAGGTACAGTATATAAACTGGCTCCAGGTACAGTATATAAACTGGCTCCAGGTACAGTGTATACACTGGCTCCAGGTACAGTGTATACACTGGCTCCAGGTACAGTATATAAACTGGCTCCAGGTACAGTATATAAACTGGCTCCGGGTACAGTATATAAACTGGCTCCGGGTACAGTATATAAACTGGCTCCGGGTACAGTATATAAACTGGCTCCGGGTACAGTATATAAACTGGCTCCGGGTACAGTATATACACTGGCTCCGGGTACAGTATATACACTGGCTCCGGGTACAGTATATACACTGGCTCCGGGTACAGTATATACACTGGCTCCGGGTACAGTATATACACTGGCTCCGGGTACAGTATATACACTGGCTCCGGGTACAGTATATACACTGGCTCCGGGTACAGTATATACACTGGCTCCGGGTACAGTGTATACACTGGCTCCGGGTACAGTGTATACACTGGCTCCGGGTACAGTGTATACACTGGCTCCGGGTACAGTGTATACACTGGCTCCAGGTACAGTGTATACACTGGCTCCAGGTACAGTGTATACACTGGCTCCAGGTACAGTATATACACTGGCTCCAGGTACAGTATATACACTGGCTCCAGGTACAGTATATAAACTGGCTCCAGGTACAGTATATAAACTGGCTCCAGGTAGAGTATATACACTGGCTCCAGGTAGAGTATATACACTGGCTCCAGGTAGAGTATATACACTGGCTCCAGGTAGAGTATATACACTGGCTCCAGGTACGGTATATACACTGGCTCCAGGTACGGTATATACACTGGCTCCAGGTACGGTATATACACTGGCTCCAGGTACGGTATATACACTGGTTCCAGGTACGGTATATACACTGGTTCCAGGTACGGTATATACACTGGCTCCGGGTACGGTATATACACTGGCTCCGGGTACGGTATATACACTGGCTCCGGGTACGGTATATACACTGGCTCCGGGTACGGTATATACACTGGCTCCGGGTACAGTATATACACTGGCTCCGGGTACAGTATATACACTGGCTCCGGGTACAGTATATACACTGGCTCCGGGTACAGTATATACACTGGCTCCGGGTACAGTACATACACTGGCTCCGGGTACAGTACATACACTGGCTCCGGGTACAGTACATACACTGGCTCCGGGTACAGTACATACACTGGCTCCAGGTACAGTATATACACTGGCTCCAGGTACAGTATATACACTGGCTCCAGGTACAGTATATACACTGGCTCCAGGTACGGTATATACACTGGCTCCGGGTACGGTATATACACTGGCTCCGGGTACGGTATATACACTGGCTCCGGGTACGGTATATACACTGGCTCCGGGTACGGTATATACACTGGCTCCGGGTACAGTATATAAACTGGTGGCAGTCCTTCTAGTCGTGTGTGACTAGGAGACTGCACTGAGGGGCCCATTTATCAATGAGCACGATTAATGGTACTACAACCAAATAGCTAAAAAGCCGGCATCCTGACTAGTGACCAGAACACCGGGGTGAATGCTGGCACCCCGATCATATACATCAGAACTTTTTTACCTTTTACCCCAAATATATTTAGATACGTCGAAGTTCCCCCTTGATTTGAAAGGAAGGAAATCATATAACTGTAATACACCCTGTACCCCAGAAACTGATGATATATCCTGCTAGTACGGTACAGCCTGGCAGCATGATGGTGGTGGTTATGACGTATGGCTGTGTGTGGTACAGCCATACAGTACATGGTAATCATCACCAACGGCTGCCAGGCTGTGTGTGGTACAGACATACAGTACATGGTAATCATCACCAACGGCTGCCAGGCTGTGTGTGGTACAGCCATACAGTACATGGTAATCATCACCAGCGGCTGCCAGGCTGTGTGTGGTACAGCCATACAGTACATGGTAATCATCACCAACGGCTGCCAGGCTGTGTGTGGTACAGACGTACAGTACATGGTAATCATCACCAACAGCTGCCAGACTGTGTGTGGTGCAGACGTACAGTACATGGTAATCATCACCAGTGGCTGCCAGGCTGTGTGTGGTACAGCCATACAGTACATGGTAATGATCACCAATGGCTGCCAGGCTGTGTGTGGTACATCACCAATGGCTGCCAGGCTGTGTGGTATAGCCATTGATAATGTGATGTCCAGGCAGCTATTAGTGTCAGTATTACGAGATGATATAGTGACAGTCTGGGCAATGTTTCCCCTAGACTAGAGATGGGTATTACCCTGACAGGAGCCTATAACCAGGCAAAGAAACTCGTCGCTGCAGCGGCAGTAAAGACGCGAGCTGCCAAGATGTCGCAGCAACTATTGAACTCTACTGAAGAAGTGGGCGGACTTGGAGGCAGGGCCTGGGTCATATCACGCAGGGAAGCTTGTTATACACAACGGGCTGACGCACTGCACTGCATCAGGTCCTTGTACACTACAGTACTGTAACACACACACAGCCCGCACTGCACTGCGTCAGGTCCTTGTACACTACAGTACTGTATCATATACACAGCCCGCACTGCGTCAGGTCCTTGTACACTACAGTACTGTAATACACACACAGCCCACACTGCGTCAGGTCCTTGTACACTACAGTACTGTAACACACACAGCCCGCACTGCACTGCGTCAGGTCCTTGTACACTACAGTACTGTAACACACACACAGCCCGCACTGCGTTAGGTCCTTGTACACTACAGTACTGTAATACACACACACAGCCCACACTGCGTCAGGTCCTTGTACACTACAGTACTGTAACACAAACACAGCCCGCACTGCACTGCGGCAGGTCCTTGTACACTACAGTACTGTAACACACACACAGCCCGCACTGCACTGCGTCAGGTCCTTGTACACTACAGTACTGTAACACACATAGCCGAGCATGCATATATCTATATATAGAATCTATATGCAATGAAATAAAATTTCCGGGGTAACTGGACGGTCCTGCTGCTGAAACACAGCCAGGCATGCATATATATTCATATGCATGCCTGGCTGTGTCTCGGCACCGAGACTACCCATTACCCCTAGGAGCTTTATTTTTACCCCATGTTTCCCTGATGTCGTAGGGTGGGTCAGTTTTTGGCCGGAGTGTGTGGTATGTAAGATTATGTTTAGGCTGCGGGGAAGGAGGGTTGTTGTGTGGGGTAGGAAAGTTAAGGTGTAAGGTAGGAAGATTAGGATTAGGCTGCGGAGAAGGAATGCGGGTTAGGGTGTAAGGTAGGAAGGTTAGGCTGCAGAGAAGTAATGAGGGTTAGGGTGTAAGGTAGGAAGGTTAGGGTTAGGCTGCAGAGAAGGAATGAGGGTTAGGGTGTAAGGTAGGAAGGTTAGAGTTAAGCTGCGGGAAAGAAGGGTGTAAGGTAGGAAGGTGATGGTTAGGCTGCAGAGAAGGAGGGTGTAAGGTAGGAAGGTTAGGCTGTGGAAAAGGAGAATTTGAGTGTAATGTAGGAAGGTGAGGGTTAGGCTGCGGGGAAGGAATGAGGGTTAGGGTGTAATGTAGGAAGGTGAGGGTTAGGCTGCGGGGAAGGAGGGTGTAAGGTAGGAAGGTTAGGCTGTGGAAAAGGAGGGTTTGAGTGTAATGTAGGAAGGTGAGGGTTAGGCTGCGGGGAAGGAGGGTTAGGGTGTAAGGTAGGAAGAAAAAGAAAAAAAGGGGGAGGTAGCGCTAGAACCAATGAGGAGTTCACGAATAAAAATGTAACATTTATTGGAGGCACATACAATAACATAAATATAAATGAATAATAAAAAATATAAATGAAATTAATGTTAAAATCATGTACCACTGCCCTTGGTGCCACTTGATCTAGGATTTGATAGGATCCGCTCCTATTATTGCCGCTGGAGGTGGTATTTGAAAGGGGCAGAGAATTATACACTTCCCAAGGAATTGGAGAGTTGTAGAGATGGATATATTTACCAATGTAGTTCATCTGGGAGATCTTTATATCCTGGCTGGATTATTCCTGGCAAAAGATGTGGCCACAGTATACTGGTACGGTATGGCGACATTTATGCCCCTCCCACCTCGCCCGACTACACTGGGCCCCACCTATTATTATCTATTTGCATTTAATTGAACGTTGTCTCATAACAAACAGAAAACCTTTGATTTACATGCGATTGGCTGATGACCAAGCATATATGGTGTACATTTATATTACTCCTATACTAATGTAGCCCTTGCCCTGGATGTAGGCTTGTCACTGCGCTGCCATTAGTTGCCATAGGAACTGACTTATATAATTGTGTCAATGATTTGTCTTCTTACAAAAGTCCCTTCACCTACTGACGTCCCATCCGAGTATTGGACGCAGAGGAAGAGTTTTCTGTGTGGGCTGCAGAAGCTGCCTTGTGGCTATTTTCCCACTGAATCTATGATGGCGGCGATGAAAGCGTTAATATCGGTGCTTCGCTCGCGTAAAGGATACTGGGTGTTCCAGTTGCCATGGTAACGCAAGAAGTTGTTTCCATACGTATACAGAACTTATCTGCTGAATTCTCTTCCTCCCCGTACAATGCTCTTTTCTTATTGCAGAACATAGGTTTAATTGGGGTTGGCGGAGGTGTGAGTGGGGGTTGGGGTCAGCGCTAATAGCCCTGTTTCTCCTAATCTCTGCGCCCACAATTCAGGTGCGGGTTGTCAGAGTTAATCACCTGATTGCATGTTGTGACTAACAGATGACAAGCAGCGATTGAGCCCTTGCTGCTCCTCAGTTGTCATTCCTAGTGACACGCCCACCGCGCCGAGTGGATCATTACTGTAATATTTCAGTTTTTTTTTTTTATTAATTTTTTTTAATGTTTTCGCCAAAACCGAAACTGCATTTATCCATATGTGACATCAAGTGCTGGGAGTGATCTCTTTCTCTGTGACACATATAGAGGCTGGATCTGAGGCGCAGGATATCGCGCACGTTGCCCATTTGCTTGTTGTTGCATATGTAGCTCCTCTCCAGTGTGTACATCCGTGCAGGGCCGGCAACAGAAATTGTGGGGCCTGGTACACTGATATCTCTGGCGGGCCCCCCAACTCCGCCCCCTTGAGCAAAACTTTTTTCGTATACTACATATTGAATGTTTTTTTTTTTATTGTTACAATATTTAAATAATACCGGAGGAGGGTCCGAGTAAGTACCCTTACAGGAACCAGGGGGGTGCCTTAATAAACCATTGCTAGTCACTGCATTGCCGCAGCTATGCCAACAGCCCCTGAGCCCCTCAGAACCTTGGGGCCCCTAACAAGCTTAAGGCCCGGTACAGGTGTCCCCTTTGACCCCCCCTGTCGTCTGCCCTGCATCCGTGTGGCAGAATGTGCAGAGACTATGACTCCTAGGGGGGTATTCAATTGTTATATCGTGACTTATCCAATTGATCTTTTTTTATGCATGTTGCGCTCACGTTGGTCAGGTTTAGGTACGTAACCCCTGGGGATAGCGAGCTGTAATAGTGGTGAATATCGCCCCTAATATCATGCTGTAATACTGATGGTGCGTCCTTATAGGCCACAGTCAGTCACATGATGAACCCCAGCCCTGGTGCAGGTTATCCATCTGACCATGATCTCAGGTTACGCTTGCATTGACACACGCCCACAACACTCCTAGAACACGCCCACTGAGCGGACCATCTCTGTCCCGCCACGGAACGCCCGCCATCACTGTACTACCATGTGTCTGATACCTTCTGACCTGATAGAAGCATTGCCTTTGGGTGTAACACATGCGTCCTACCGATTGCCACATGCGCGGTTTCAAATAATCACAACTGCAGCGACATTGGCTTTGCCGGCAGATTGCTTGCTGATCAGAATCCGGCCCATAGCAGTGACCGCAGCGGGGTGCTACGCCTGATTGTCCAGACATCAGCCAGGGCGCGCTGCAGTACATTGCTGTATGTGTATACTATTGCTATTACCTGTATTTGTGTTGTTGCTGTACTTCTCTCTCCCCTACCACGAGAACGTCTGTGCCCGCACGTCGCTCCGCCGTTCCTCCAGTGCTCTCCGTGCCTCACTTATGCTGAAGTTCTCTCTTTCCCCTCCTGTCCCTTGCCGCCGCTCCCAGGCAGCTGGAGTTATTTCGGATGGGGAGAAAGCCAGAGTATGTAACCCTGTATTGGTGCTCCTGCCGCAAGCATGCTTTATGACGTGACACTGTGCGGATATTCATGTGTACAGGCCTGTCACCCGCATTGTGGAAGGACAGAATCATGCCACCTGTCACCACACCTTCCAATGCCCTCTGTGACCTGTCCCCTCTGTGTAGGTTTTATATGTGGCCTTTAACATATGACCCAGCCAAAACTGCTCCCAGCCCGTGCAGTGAGTAAGCCCGGTCGACCTTTAGTGTTCCACGTAATGTATGTCCAACTTGCATACTTTTGTCCCTAGGACCCCACAAGAACGTTTCTTCCCCCCATTTCGGCCTAGGCGCGGCTGCAGTAACATTCGTCGGCTGTTCTTGTTTTCTGAGCTGACAAGGTGCAAATTCCTGCAAAGTGCCCCATGCAACTGGGTGTACAGTATGTTCCCTTCTGCTCCGCCCCCATTGTGTATAAGTCGCCCCTTGGCCCAAGGGTACCTGCTCTGGTCCTAGGATCTGCCCTAAAATAATTAGTCTAGGTTTGTGGGTTACAGGGTGGATAGATGGAGAATCCACCCCAGACCCTCACGTCAGACCCTGCACCTAGCGTCACAGATCTGCAGCAGTGTAGCTTCAGTCCTTGGGCAGAAATGTCACCAGAATATATAGAGGTAGATTTTCTCGCTAGAAGTGTTGCTTTTCTCCACCCTTACCCACCGGTTAGGTTCTGCATCGTCAGACCCCCCCCCCCCCCCATTGGTCCTCTCCCCCATCGCGGTGTCTGTCCCTGTATGCATGAATATCTGCCTTTGTCACAGAGCCAAGCATGCAGTGTTTTGCTGAGGTCACATAGTAGTCATTGTGCTGGATCTTTTAGCCGTGCCGTGTTCCCTACCCAGATATCATCTGTATAATATGTATACCCCTGTGGTGCCAACCTGCCGCTACTGGCTTGGCACCTCCTGTCACCTTTGAACCTCTCAGTTAGACCCTAGTTAATATTGGCGCAGTGCTGGTGATTTATTCTCCTGTACCCGGGCGGCACCAGTGCCGTTCACCCTCCCGCTACAATGTGCTCATGGTGGTAACCAGAGTCCTCTTTCAGTATTATATGATCCCTGTTCATCAGCGGCTTCTTCAGAAGGTTTTACAAATATTTGCCAGGTGGAGAAAGAATCCTAAAATTGTAACTGTGTTCTAATACCCTGGAAAAGGAAACCAAAGCTGAAATACTGTAACTGGAAATCCTTGCAAACGTGAGCAGACCTTGTGAAGAAGCTGCGTATATTATTACCAGGACAATCACATCTCCAGCGTACCTACAGCACCTGCAGGGAACATCCATAGAGTCTCTGCTCTTCCTGCACCGCTCCGCTGCAGAGCACTAGGGAGAAACCCACGAGGCTGGCGTAAAGCTCCGCAGCAAATCTAATCGTGATTGGTGACAGATGTGCTTTTAGTGTGGTGGCATTTTGGGTTGGCTCAGTATTCCTCTGAGAATGTAGCATTAGCAGCCTTCCAGTAATGCTGGCCGTTAACTTGAGTTTCCCAAACTCCGCCATTACAGTCCAGGATTTATGGCTATCCATGTTTGAGCCGCAGTGACTTAATTAATAACGCAGTCCATTTGATTTAACCATCTGGACTCAAGTGTGGATATCCTGAAAACCTGTATTGTGATGGCGGAGTTTGAGAAGCTCCGGTGTAGAGGTGATGGGCGATAATTCACAGAACGGAAATGGCGGTTTCCATGGTGTGGCTGGTTAGCCGACCTGTCCACACACTGAACGGTAGTTGGTTGCTTCGTCAGCTGAAGTATTATCGTTCAGCGTACGACTTCCTTGAGGCCTGGTTGCCCATAAAATGTCTCCAAACTGAGTCCCATTATGCCTCCGCGGTATCCTAGGCTCCTAATAAATCCGTAGGCTGCATTCTCAGCTATACTGTCCAGCGCACAAAATGGCTGCCCTTGGGCCCGCAGGCAATAGGCAAACCAACAAAACAGCACTGATTAATAGACTCCAAATTGGAGGCTTGGCCCCGTAGAAGAGCGTAGAGATGTGATTGTCTATAAAAGGTCCAGCGTTGGTGGTTAATGTCAGTAGTGCGGTGGTGGGTGACCCTTCCTGTTATTTGCACGTATAGTCCCATACAATAGGCCTCTGTATATGAAGTGACGATATGCTTATAAGAAGGGTGTATATTTCGGAGAGGTCTCAGTTGGCGTCCTCTCCACCACTAATTCACATAATTACTCAGTATAAAACTTTTCGGCCTCCAGACAGTCCTTATTCCTTCCCCGTTCGCCATCTGCGTCTTGTACACAACAAGCTCCTCTGTAGAACAGCATTCTGGGAGCATGTGTGCAGTCACTAACCACTCTTCTGTTCCAGCCTTTGAAGAACATGACAGCGCCGTCGATGACCGGGACAGCGACTACCGCAGTGAAACCAGCAACAGCATGCCACCGCCGTACCATACCACCTCACAGCCCAACGCCTCCATCCACCAGTTCCCTGTGCAGCCGCGGCTGCAGCAGCAGGGCGGTTCCCGGGAGTCCTGTGTAGACTCCATGCAGAGCTACGACCTGGACTTCCGGGAGAGGAGAACACTGAGGTAAGGCCTCATTTCCTAGGTCTGCGTAAGAGAATACCGGGAGAAGGCGGGTGGGGTGTGCATGATTCGCAAGAGGAAAGGTCTTTTTGAGCGGCATTGGCAAACAGCTGTCAAAATCGGGGGGAAGCAAAATACTAAGGGGGCACAGAGGGCAGGCATGGACCTAGAAGTAGGTAAGAGTTATTACCAAAGTACCAGCCATACAACCCCTAACTGCCATTTTTTTCAAGCTTTACATTGGCGGAAGCGCGCAAGGAATGACAGACGCCGATGATGGATTATTGTTACTTCCATGTATCCAGTAATTGCTGCCCTGCAGTACTACGTCTGTGCTGTACTGTACTGTAGCACCCATGCAGAAGGCGGCATATCATGGAGACATTGGGAGAATGTTCCCCTGTTATTAATGCTGTAGCTTTTCCAGTGTTTCTGCAAAGTAGTAGTAGTACGTTTATTTATAAGGCGCCGCAAAGTGTCCGCAGCGCCGTACATAGCAAACAAAAAACAAATGACAAGGTAACGTACAGGGTGTGTTGAAAGATACAGTATGAATAGGGGTATAGCTGGTAGAACTAAAATCAGCATCAGTTCTGAAGTAGGTGTCAAAATTGTCGAGGAGACTGAAGATGAAGTAGAGGAAGCGAAGAACAGGACAGGAGCACAGGTGAGGTAATGAGGTAGGGTGAGTACGTGAGGAAGGAGGGCCCTGCTCATAAGAGTTAACATACTAAAAATAGGTGGGTGGACGAATGAAAAACAATAGGATAAGTAGGAATGGAGGGGAATGGAGGCAGGATAGGAGGATCAAAAGAAACCGCAGCGCCAGTTATAAGCTTCTATGTCAGAGGATAAATGTCCCCTTTCTCTGCATCGCTCACTGCGACCCCCCCCCCCCAAGTTGTGCTTTATCCTCAGGAATAACCTGTATTTTACTTGTGACCTTTTCTCCCTGCCGCCATAAATGTCTCTGCTGTAATTTTAATTTCTATGAAGAAGTGTTTCAGAATGTAATGGGAATAAGGAGAGGCCGCCCGCACTGTATTAATGGGATTATGTTTGTGGTGCGTGCACTTTCCAGCCTTTGAGGCGATTACACCGCACAGCTCATTCCGCTCCGTCAGAAGCCATTACCGCCTTCTTCTGTATTGTTCCTATTTTTCCTTTTCTTTCCAAAGGCGATTTGATAGCATAGATTCTACCGCGAATGGACCTCACGATCTAGAGTCTGCGTCTGAATCTAGTCAGCTGACCAGCCGCCATTGTTCCTTAGAAAGCAGGCACTCTTTAGATCTGTCCGATAGGTGGGTCCACGTCTGTCACACCGTGTCCCCCCCCCCACCCCCTGCTTGTTCTGTGGCTGTGTACAGTGTTGTGGCGCTGCATGACTTGTAATCAACACACACACACATCCTGTACATTGCTGGCCATGTCTGTGCGTCCACTGGCAGCGCTGCGTTCTGGGCTCTCTATCGGAGATGAGCAGGTCACGCACTGTCTGAGAGATGACGCTGTAACCCAGGCAGTGCATATTGTATGTTTAGTGTGAGCGCTGGTTACATAATGCCGATGCTGGTCGCCTGCGCCGCCCCGCCCCCGGTTACTTGCTCCTGGTTGGGTATTGCAGGAGCGGGTGACGAATGATCTTGTATTCTGTAGTACGAGTGGGATTTTTTTTTTAGCTGCGTTTTTTTTTCAGTTTAGGTCAAATTTAAAAAAAAAAATTACCAAAAGTCTAAATATTCGATTGAGAGCGATTTGGTACATTTTACTTCAGTGTGTTCCTTGTAATTGTACTGTTGGAGGTGTCTTAATTGTGTGATGTTGCGGGGTAATCACAGGGCAGGCGTGGTGCCATATGGAGGTACTAAAACAAATAGGAGTGGTGTAATATGGGGGTACACCTGGAGTATGTAGTGTAATATGGGGATAGCCATGTAACACACATAATATGTGAGTAGCCATAGAGTAGGTTGTGGTGTAATATAAGTGTGGGTGGGTGGGGGCGGTGTTAAACATTATATTAGGGGATGCACGTGGAGCTGCTGGTGGTGGGGGGTACGCAAGGAGTTGGTATGATGTAATAGTGGGGTAAACATGACAATGTTGTTATATAATAAGGTCAGTGGTGGTATTATAGGGGGGTACACAGGTCCTTTGTGTTCTAATAGGAGTGCACACATTTGCCCTGTGGTGTAGTAGGGGGGTACAAATAGGTCCTGGGTTGTTATAGTGGTAATACATAGATCCAGTGTGGTATAAAAGGGGGTTACACATAGATCCTGTGTGGTGTAATGGGGGAGGGGGGTACACACAGGTCCTGTGTAGAATAATAAGGGGGTACACATAGATCTTGCGTTGTGGAATAGGGGGGTACAAGACATAGATCCTGTGTGGTGTAATAGGGGGGTAAACACAGGTCTTGTGTGGTATAATAGGGGGTACACATATGTGGTGTAATAAGGAGTAACACATAGATCCTGTGTGGTGTAATAGGGGGTACACATAGATGCTGTGTTGTGTTTTAGGGGGGTACACCTAGATGCTGTGTGGTGTAATGGGGGGTATACAGATTAGATATGTATTTTTGCTATTGGTACCCACTGAATGTTTTTCTTTTTCATGTCTTTCATTCTGTTTTTCTTTTCTTTCCTTTCTTTTTTCCTTTTCTTTTCTTCCTCCCTTTCTCTATCTCCCTTATATATTTGGTAGCAGCCCCTCTGTAGTTAGAAAGGGCAGTGTTAGGATCATCCCCGGAGAGCCTGGCACTGTGGATACAGACTGGGAAGAGGAGTGTGAGGTCCTCGGCAAACAGCTCATAGAAGACTTCCTCAGAGAGAGTCAGAGAACCTGGCAGGAGGAGAACCCGAGGCTTCCGCCCAGCCCGGGGCCATCAAAGCTCAGACCCGTCAAAGATTTAATTCGGAAATCCGACGCACATTCATACCCAGAGGAATATAATACAATCGATAGGCGAAAAGTCAGAAGGAATCCTCACGCCCAGCCCCATAGAAAAGAGGCCAAAGGCAAAAGTCCCAATCAAAAGGAGCATTCAGAGTTGTGTAGACCACACAGGCAACCAGCAAAGGTGCTGAACATTGAGTCTTCAAAGGACATTTTATGGGCCAATGGGTCTTATGATTGCAGTGACGAGCCTATCCTTTCCTTCTATCCAATTTTGCGACCATATAAAAATGGCCTACTGGTGAAGAGCGGAAGACGAACCCTTGACCTCCATAATCCTGAGCAGGAAGACCTACTGCAAATCAACATCTGCCAGGAACTATCTGCTAGTAAACCAGCCATTATAGGCCACAGTTCCTCCCTGGACACCTTGGAGGAGTCTGACAGCAGCGCGTCCGATGGTTTACCGGCCTCCCCTGTTTCTGATGATGATTTGGAAGAGCTGGCGGCACTTTCACAGTCTTGGGGGGGCTCTAGTCTGTTTTGCAATAATGGGATTGACTCAAGTGGCCTGAACCCAAAGTCAAATGGTCACTTAAAACCTCATCAGTACAAGAGTTCTGCTAAGGAAAGGACCAGCAACAAATATGGGTTCTCCCATCTCACGCTATCTCCAGTCGAAGAACCAAGTGAAGAGTACGTAGATACGATGGACGAGTTACAGTGTTTAGTGGAATCTGTTTCCGAATACTTGGCAGAAAAGGAGGAGGAGATTAATAGATTTCATACTGTACCCATCAGCAGCCGGAATGACGGTGGTAGCGTAACGAATAAACCAAAACCTGATGACAAAACGGATGTTGTGATTAATAATGTAGAAACCGCAAGCTTGGATAGTAGTCTTAAGTCTGAGTCACTTCCAGAGTTGTCTGGCATAAAAAGCACGGTCAACTCCTTGTTCAGCTCAATCACGCAGAAGGTTAGCTCGGGGGCAAAACACATTACAACATCGGTGGAAAAAATAGTGGCTTCAGCTCCTGAAAATCAAGAGCACCCCGTAACTGGGGGGATATCGAAAATCTTCAATAGCAGGTTCAAAAGTGGCAGTAATGTCTCTAATCTGAAACCAAATAATGAGGAAAAGACTGGTTCAGGGTGTGTCCAAAAAGACAGGTTGTCACAATGTACAGATGCCCAAAATCAGGGACTTCACAAAAACCTGGAGAACGCAGGCCGACCTTCACCAGAACCTGTAAATGCCTCTCCTGTAATCAGTAACCTTCCCCCCCCACCATACACAGACAAAACTATTAATGCTTGTAACTTCGGACAACCTCCGCAAGCTCAGAAACCAGAATGTGAGCTCTTGCAAAACATCATCAAGCTAGGCAGTTCAGAGGAACAACAACCTCCAAATACTCTGGGATCCTCTTTTAAAGAGGTTACAGCACGTATAATGGAGGAAGACACAAATGACAAGTCAAGAATTACTGCGAAAACAAGAATTGACAATTCAAATGACAAGTCAAGAATTACTGCGAAAACGTCCCACCCAATGCAATTGGGAACTTCACTTGTGACACAAGAAACGTCCAACTCTCCTTTACCCAAACCTGTCCTTCCAAGGGATGAACAAATGTCCAGCAGGATATATGAGCCCATCCCTAAGTCTGACGTAAGGGTTTTTCACCCTCTGCGAAAATCTTCTAGTCAGTCTTTCTTCCAGTCTTCTGACTATCCAACAGACATGGCATCCGCTAGGGGATTTAAATCGGAAACTGATATCTCAAACAATGATTCTTTTATTCTAGGCAAAATTAAACTCCCTTTTTTAAATTCCATGAACTTTTCAGATAAAAAAGCTGCCGATGAAAAACGCAACACCTCCTCTTTATATACATTTTCTTCTGCTGAAGATAGATCTTCTACGGATAAAGCCAATAAACAAGAGAATGTCTCAGATTTGCTCTCTAAGGAAAACATTACTAAAGAAATTGGTTTTCATGCAAGTGAAAGACACCGGCCGCATGCCCTACGTAAGGAAGACTGTTCAGTAGAAGCTGGTGGTGGTGTGAAGGCAAAACAGAACAATGCCAGCTTTTCCCTGTGTAAAAATGCAAAAGTATCTGAAGATGAAAAATGTTCTACGGACATGATGCAATACAATATAACAAAGTCAAGAAATGACCTTGATCATAATCAGAAATATTCTGTGGGCAGTATAATGAAGCCAAGCCCTAACCCAGAAAACAAAGAATCCTCTAAAGGATTTATCTCTAGGCTGTTCACGTTTTCGTCCAATGAAAGTGCAACAACCACTCGAGATGACAGTGTAAAAGAAAGAAAACGTGCGCAAGAAACAAGATCTACAGGCTTCATTTCAGGATTATTCAAATTTTCATCAAGTGAAAATCTGTCCAGTAGTAAAGAAGATGTCCCATTTCCTTTGGATCATGCACAAAAAGATCCTTCCCGGGGAAATCTAAAAGGAAATTCTGGTGGCTTGACAGATAACAGTGACTCTGGAGTGCTCACAAGACTCAAGCAGCTGATACCTGTGGTGCCGGTCAATAAAGAATCCTTAACGCAATCTGATCAAATCCTTGCCTTAAATCAGGATAAAAGAATTGGGGATGGGAGTGATGATGGCCGTAGTCACCATAAATTGCAATGCTTCTCAAGAGACGTATCTGTACAATTTGACTCTGAGACTGAAGACTCTGGTTTTTGCTGGATAGATGACTTTGAAAACAGCTTGTCCCCCACAGGTAATAAAGTTGGCATGCCAATTGGTTGCGAAGGTTTGGAAGAGACAAGGAGCCACTGCAGCTACGAGTGGGAGTATGATGTTACTGATTGGTATCCGGAAACGTGTGTCAGAGATTCTATCGCTCTTCAATCGCATATCAATCACAATGATCTCTCTAGTGAGGTGCCCGTGCTAGCAGAACTGAACGGCAGAGTCATGAACCTGTGCAAGAAAGATGTAGACACCAGAGTGGACTGGTTGTCCTTCTCCCAGTTGGTAGATGGCCATATGGACAGGGGTGGTTTAAGTTTGGCTGATGTGTCTCTCAAGCAGGACACCAACCTGGACCCTGTACAGTATGATGCCTATAGTTTGGGTGATGGACTTCCCATAGACCTGAGTTATTCAACCCACGTTGACCATTCCCTGTGGAGCTTGATTAATGGGGACTCTTTATTTTTGAGTGAAAGTGGAATGTTGTCTCTTTATAACGATGAGTACTGGGAGTGGTTAGGGTTGCTAGAATTCGGCCTGTGGTGGCAGTCGGAGGACGGAGATTGTGGCTATTACATGTACAGTGATGGACTGTATGTGTATTCCTTATTAACTGACCCAACAGGAGAATATGTATACGTCTGCACGCCAGACCATGGGTTGTACGTGGACTATGAAGATCTGAATGCTGATTTTCCTCTGACAGAAGATGAAGTTATGATGTGTGGATTCAAGGTACCTGTCAGCAGTGGTGTGCTCCCGTGGTTTGTTGCAGATGAGCAGGTTGATGAACAAACTTTAAATAGCCCTCTGGATCTAGCTTTGAATAGAGGCAACCAGTTTTTTAACTTGGAGACATTTTCCCACATATTTGAAGAATCCGTCTACTCCCAAAGGGACCAGCCTTTGGATTTCTCAACTTACAAACTTAAGAAACTAAAAATGGACCTAAAGCCAGATGGAGAAAATATTTACGATAGTCATTCTCTTAATCTGAGCAAGTGTAAGGAAAGGCATATCAGCATAGAATCTGGTGACGCCAACCTGACAAAGCGTCTTCCGGTTTGGACTTCAGAGAGTAGGACTTCAGGAACATCCAGCTTTAGTTCCATTTCTGCTGCTAATGCAGAACCTATGCCAAGAACTGAACCACAGCTTACAGAAAAAACTGAAGTGATAAAAACTATCTTCAGTCCTGTGTCCTCTTTTATTTCTACACTTGGTGGTTTAATAAGTAAGAATGAAGACGTCAAACCTTCTCCTACAATTTCTGGAGAAGATTCACCTACAGTGAGTGAGGACTTAGCCAGAACTGGAGTAATAACGAATACTCGTGATGTAATTGCAATGGACAAATCTGTAAAACCAAAATATGAAAACAGTCTGATTGATGCAAAGAGAATTCAAACCCACAAATCCCAACCAGAATTTAAAATGTTCCAGAATCCACCTTTAAGTAGTAATTGTGGTGCCCAAAATCTGACAGCTGAGAATACACATACAGACTCTCCTCTTCTGAAACAAGGCCCTCAACCTGTAAAAGAAAATCTCAAGAGGTCCAGTCAGCAGCCAACTACTTCTGATACCAGTGCCCCCCACCAAAATGTTCCTGAAAAAACACTCCTGAAGAGTGCCCTCCAACTTTTTAATATAAATGATGACGGCTCTGCCAAAACCAGTGGTGATAAAAATACATCTTCCGGTTTCTTGAGCTTCTTCAAGGCGCAAATTGAAACTGTTACATCGGGCCCAACTCAGACGCAAGAGCCATCGAACAAAAACCCCACAATCTTATCCCAAAAAGAAAAGACAGACCTACCTCTTGACACTTCTCATGATGTAAAAGAACAACATGGTCTTTCATCCATTTTTGGTTCTATTAGTGATCTCTTCAAAGGCGAACCTGTGACCACAAAACAGCCTGATGAGAAAATAGTTTCTGATAAGTCATTGGAGCTCAACCAAGATGACCAGAAAGCCCGCACTGTTGACTCATCCAGAAATAAACTGTTAAAGAAACAGGAGACCATACGAGATGGGAGCCAGGGAACAACTTTGAATTCTGCACATGACCGGTATAGCTGTGGGTCTGTAAGCCCGTTAGGTGAGCTTCCAGAAAAAGTAGCAAAAGATACTGATTCATCCTCAAATGAAAAGAATTTTAGACCAGTTACAGCTCCGCTGCAATCTGTTAAACCAGTATTCGGGCCTACAGATCAAACTGAAAAGATGTCTGGACCAACAACCTACCAAGATTGTAGACCAGAGCTGACGGCCATACCTGTCCAACAGACTAATCAAATATCTGACAGCTTGTCACAAACCGCCAACACTATATTTTCATTTTTTAGTAGATCAGGAAAACCAGAGTCCTCCCCTGTAGAAACGCCTAAAGCCCCTCAAACCAAAGAACCAGAGCCGCAAGGGATTTTTAAATTACCTGCATTTTTCTCTTCAAGTAAACCTAATGTTAGCGAATCCCCATCCCAAAATAGTAATGCATCACCTAGCTTGTTTGGATTTTCATTATTTGAGAAAAAGCCAACCCCTCCAGCCAGTTCCAGTGGCACCGTAGAGCCCAAATTTAATCTACAGTCCGCAGAAAGACCAAAGACAACATGGGAGTCCCAAGAAATTCCCTTTTATAACAAATATAACGAAAGTGGTCCAGTATGTGAACAATATAAAGACCTAGGGCGAGAAGTATTTTTGGAAGAGGATGGTCTATTTCCGGAACCTTGTATATATGGAGAAGGTCTGTTTCTGGAGGCAAGTGTGTCTGACGATGGCCAAGTAATGGAGGGACAATTTGAAGATTGTGTGACGCCGGAACATGAAGATAGTCCAGTGCTTGAAACCTTTGCACATGTAGATGATATGTTTCTGGAAACGCATCTTTATCATGAGGCTCCAGTCTCTGAGCTTTGTGAATATGCTGGTGATCTAATGCCAGAACAGTTTCAAGAGGGTCCAACCCTGGACCAATATGAAGATGTTTCAGTGCCGGAACACTGTGTGTATGGAGAGGGTCTGTTTCTGGAAACGCATGTGTATCAGGAGGCTCCAGTCTCTGAGCCTTGTGAGTATGGTGGTGATCTAATGCCCAAACAGTTTCAAGAGGATCCAGCCCTGGACCAATATGAAGATGTTTCAGTGCCGGAACACTGTGTGTATGGAGATGGTCTGTTTCTGGAAACGCATGTGTATCAGGAGGCTCCAGACTTTGAGCCTTGTGAGTATGGTGGTGATCTAATGCCCGAACAGTTTCAAGATGGTCCTGCCCTAGACCAATATGAAGATCGTTCTTGTGTGTATGGAGATGGTCCTTTGCCAGAGACTAGTGAGTCTAACCATACTCCAATTCCACAAACGTCTGAGTATAGTGGTGATCTAGTGTCCGCACAGTGTGACGATAATTCAGTGGAACTGAATGCACATGTAGATGGTCCTTTGTCAGAGGTATGGGCATGTGACGATGTTCCAGAACCTTGTCAGTATGGTGATCTAATGCCAGAGCAATGTGAAGATGGTCCAGAAACTGAACCGTACGAGCATGGAGGTGACTGGTTGATGGAGCCATGTCATGATTTTTCCGCAGCAGTGGAAGAGCCGTACAGTTGTATTTCTGAAAATGTAAGTCAGATGGATGGAGACTTTATTCCTGGCGATAATCGGGAGAGAACAATGTCAACAGCGTTTATTGAAAATGCAACACTCTTCTCTGAAGTGCAATTCCCAGCTCCTCACAAGGAATATGATAATTGTGGAGTTAGTGAAATTTCAGACGACGCCCGCTCTGTCCCCTGTGAACAAGAATCCAATATGTTAGAAATATCATGCGGCCTCGGGCCGGAGAAGGAAAGCCTGTTGAAATCCCAAGAGGATATTCATGATTCTTGCATTTCCAAGAACACATTTATGCAGAAAGGACAACCAGCTTCAAAAGAACATAGGCTTGTGCAAAGTGACTTCCATCCTAGTCCCCAACCGAAAGAAAATATTCCTTTTCTGAGATCCTCACATCATCCGGCATCAGCAAGTACATCTAAGCAGTCTGAGGAAGAAAAGTCTGTGTTTAACGCGCCAGTTGAAATGTTCTCAAGCTTTATGTCGAAGATAAATGTTTTTTCTGCAAATCCAAGCGAGGTGCAGAAAAACCAGCCAGGCTCGTTCTTTGCATCTCCGTCTTCATCTTCCGCATTCCCCAAGAAAAGCTCATTATTCGGCTTCTCATCTTCTCAGTCAAGTACTTTGTCTAATGATCTTTTTGGCATTTTTAAGTCCTCCCCCGAAGTGCCCAGCAAAATGCCTGAAGCTTCAAAGTCTGCAAATAAAGAGGTTTTATCCCTCAAGTCAAACATTCAAGTAAATAATTTTGCAAAGCAAACTGGTGTTTATGAAAGTGGCCATAATCTTCCTGGAAAGGACTCTATTAAAGTAGAGAAAGCCAGGGAAGACTCTAGCTTCACAACTGAGAACAAAGATGGCCTCGCTGTGGACTTCCATACTGCAAGTGGCGACACCGTTTCCGGTACAGGTGATGGCAAGGTGTGTAATTCAGGTCCAATGCATATGACAGAGGAGAACATTCATTTGGTGGATTCAGGCTTGGGAAATCAACTGGAGGACTCCTTACATACGGCCAATGGTACAGATAGGAATTCTCATTGGTCTTCCAAATCATTTAATGTAATTGCTAGTGATACTTCTCATGGTCCTCAAGCAGTAGATAAGGAAAACCCAACTTGGCCGCTGCTTTCTCAGCCCCAGCTTCCAGAGTCTTCCCCCCTGCAACCCGGGATCATATCTACTTTTAAAAAGTTGTCCTCTTTATTTGACACCAGTACAGAAGAAAAGTTGGAGAAGCAGTATAACAGCCAGTCTCCTGTATTTGGAGAGAAGGAACGGTTCTCGGCTTGGTGCAAGGATTCAGAAAAGGATCTCCCGGGAAATTACTTGAACAGTTTGCCACTTACTCTACACGATGGTGCTCAAAATCTCAGTGCATGCGAAAGGGAGGTCTGCTCTGACCACAGTGATCATATTACAGATGTAAATCCAGATTTGGATGTTGATTCTAGGTCGACCCCAAGAATTTCACTTGGTTCTTGCAGCTCTGAATCATCTAACACTGCGGTCCCCACTTTTACCGACAAGCCCGAAAGCTTAGATCAATCCGAAGCCATTAGGTTGAGTTCAAGTCCGTCACCTTGTTTGGAAATCCTTTCAGGAAGTCTGGATACGATTTCTGTAAAATCAGTCGATGACCAAGCTCCGTCCGAAACAAAGATCAGCGGTGTTGTCCCAAGCCCCACGGCTGGCATGGCCCCTTGTGCTGAAGACCTTCCAACAAAGCGAAGTAGAATGGAACCAAGGCCAGTTTTCAGAGCATAATAAATGGTTTCTTGCTGGCAGCCATTTATCTTGCACTTAATGTGTGTAACCTAGTAGAGTATCCTGCATATCATAACTTATTAAACATTAGTGTTAGTTGGTCATAGATTGTTGTTTTAGCTTGTATGTGACGTTAGCAATCCCAAAAACCTGCAGAATCTTCTAGTGAAGACAGACCTGACCCGCGTTGTACTCCTGTGCCCCATAGTCCCGTTTCTGTTCAATCACCAGCCTACCAGATCACCAACCATTTTCTCCAGCGACAACTCAAATGGATGAAAATAAAGGGTGGCCTGGGGTTACTAGACCGGGGGTACTCCACCGGCAATTTCTCAGCTGGGGACCGTTTGCGGTGTCCTTGTTGCATAGTATTTATGAAGGACGGGAGTGCCCCTTGTCTAGGAGCTTTCAGTGTACATTAGTGATGTCCGTTTGTTGGTGTGATGATGTCCGTGCCCATCCCTGCAGTCAGTAAAGGGGGTACTAGGAACGCAGTCATTTTATTTTTCCAAGCGACTTTTGGAACTGGCCAAGTTTCCATGGGTGAAGACCTGTGTATGAAATTCTAGTTTTATCCCCACAATAATTCTTACAGCCGGTTCTTGGTGCCCTCTTTAGCGCTATGCTTTTTTTGTTTCCTCCGACAAGTAAAATGTGTCTCAAACAAGTCAATGTTCTTGCTATATATTTTGTTTCTGTTGGACATTCAGTAAGTAGTGAGTGTGGGCTTCATGCTGATGTTATGTGCTGCCTGCTTCCCTCATCCAAACCATTCTGTTCCTGTATTGATGAGTAATATTGGGGAAATATGCAGAAGACTGGAGGACCACCTGTACAGGCCTCTCATAGCTCTGTCATCCGGCCCTCTCCTTTCACTGAAGGGCAGAACTTGGGAATAAGCTGCTGGCTACCAGGGATACTTAATGATGTAGCCTGGACAGGGCTGGATACATGTTATTTGTCCAAATCTTTTCATGTAACTGAATTACCAAAATTTATCCATCTGCCCTCGCACTACCGCCAGCTACTGCGATGGCCGGGTGTCTGGGAAACACAAGGTGTGGTAGATACTCTCCTGGGCATTTCCAACTGTGAACTTGCAGAGGCCGTAGGGCGAATGTCTGTAATTATTAGGTTATATAGCATGTCTGATCTGTAGATGATTAAGTACTCGAAAATTAATAATCGTAACGGGTTTATGCAGAAGAAAGCACCTGAGCTAAGCACATCCCGACATTATTGTCGGTGTATAGAAACGTGCTGTTTTACCAAATTTCTCGCCAATCCCCAAAGTTTTCCTCAATGCCCGAAGTAGGATTTTGGACAATTCAGTGTTCTGCTCTAAACCTTCCCCCCCCCCAAGTAACGGATACTGGTTAGTTATGTTGTACGTTCTCTCCGGTCATTGACTGACGTGTATTCTCCTTATTACAGTCCGACTGGAAGTAGCCGCTGTGGTTCATCCGGTAACGTCAGCCAAGGAAGCTCGCAGCTCAGCGAGTCTGACCACTACCACGAGAACCTGCAGTCGCTGGACCTGGATGAAGAGCGCCACCACCCAAATTTCGCTTTTCGAACTTGTGTTAATCAGAGGAGAAGTGACCAAGAGTGGTACAATGACAGCGGAGTGGAGAAAGTCGTTGAGCCGCAGGCAGTTGAGGCGCAGCCAGAAAAGATTGCCAGCAAATCGCCCGACGAGGTGGATCGCCCCAAAGATATTCTCATAGTGAGACGAGAAAGGTGGGTGCCTGGCTGTAGTGCGGTGTTATTGATTCGTCAGTCATATGTGATTCAGTTATCTGCATGGCTAGTGGGGCTTATTTTGTTGACATTCATGATGACATTCATAGTATTGACACATGATCTATCGCCAAAACATCACTGGTCCGGATGATTTCCAATAGATCCTGCAGCACTTCTGGGGGTAAAGCACCTTCCAGCTAGTCCTTTATGGCCTCATATGTATTGGGACTATGGCCTGATTCAGACCAGATCACAAATGCTAAATCTTTCTCAAATGGACAACCCCATGCTGCACTGCAGGTGGGGCAGATGTAACATGTGCAGAGAGAGTTAGATTTGGGTGGGGTGCGTTGAAACTGAAATGTACTGTATAATGCAGCCAATATTTACCCTGCTCAGAAACAAAATACCTTACCCAAATCGAACTCTCTCTGCGCCAGTTACATCTGCCCCACCTGCAGGGTGGTTTTGTCCATATAGGAAAGATTTCACATTTGTGATTACCTCAGAATCAGGCCCTGTGTCATCATCTCCCGAATGCTGGACTGGAGGATTGGGAATATCAAAACTGATCAGGATTGGCAAATCGGACATTTTTAACATGTTTAATTTCCCCAATGAATTGCGGATCATCGATGGCTGCTAAATCATGGAAATGGGGGAATTAATCCTAACTCTTCTCCCTAGTACCTAACCCTCCCCCCGATACCTAACCCCCCCCCAATGCATAACAACTCCCTGAGCCTAGCCCTAACCCTCCGCCTAGTGCCTAACCCTCCCCCCAGTGCCTAACCCTCCCCCCAGTGCCTAACCCTCCCCCCAGTGTCTAAGCCTAACCCTAGTGCCTAACCCTAACCCTCCCGCTAGTGCCTAACCCTCCCCCCGATACCTAACCCCCCCCCATGCGTAACCACTCCCCATGCCTAACCCTAACCCTCCCCCCGTGCCTAACCCTCCCCCAGTGCCTAAACCTAACCCTCCCCCCGTGCCTAACCCTCCCCCTAGTGCCTAACCCTCCCCCTAGTGCCTAACCCTAACCCTCCCCCTAGTGCCTAACCCTCCCCCCAGTGCCCAACCCTCCCCGTAGTGCCTAACCCTAACCCTCCCCATAGTGCCTAACCCTCCCCCCAGTGCCTAACCCTAACCCTCCCCCTAGTGCCTAACCCTCCCCCTAGTGCCTAACCCTCCCCCCAGTACCTAACCCTAACCCTCCGCCTAGTGCCTAACCCTAACCCTACCCCCAAGGCCTAACCCCCCCCAATACATAACCACTCCCCATGCCTAACCCTCCCCCCAGTGCCTAACCCTCCCCCCAGTGTCTAAGCCTAACCCTAGTGCCTAACCCTAACCCTCCCGCTAGTGCCTAACCCTCCCCCCGATACCTAACCCCCCCCATGCATAACCACTCCCCATGCCTAACCCTAACCCTCCCCCCGTGCCTAACCCACCCCCAGTGCCTAAACCTAACCCTCCCCCCGTGCCTAACCCTCCCCCTAGTGCCTAACCCTCCCCCTAGTGCCTAACCCTAACCCTCCCCCTAGTGCCTAACCCTCCCCCCAGTGCCCAACCCTCCCCGTAGTGCCTAACCCTAACCCTCCCCCTAGTGCCTAACCCTCCCCCCAGTGCCTAACCCTAACCCTCCCCCTAGTGCCTAACCCTTCCCCTAGTGCCTAACCCTCCCCCCAGTACCTAACCCTAACCCTCCCCCTAGTGCCTAACCCTCCCCCCAGTACCTAACCCTAACCCTCCCCCTAGTGCCTAACCCTCCCCCCAGTGCCTAACCCTAACCCTCCCCCTAGTGCCTAACCCTCCCCCTAGTGCCTAACCCTCCCCCAGTACCTAACCCTCCACCTAGTGCCTAACCCTCCCCCCAGTGCCTAACCCTAACCTCCCCCAGTGCCTAACCCTCCCCCAGTGCCTAACCCTAACTCTCTCCCCCTAGTGCCTAACCCTCCCCCTAGTGCCTAACCCTCCCCCTAGTGCCTAACCCTCCCCCTAGTGCCTAACCCTAACCCTCCACCTAGTGCCTAACCCTCCCCCCAGTGCCTAACCCTAACCTCCCCCAGTGCCTAACCCTAACCTCCCCCCAGTGCCTAACCCTAACTCTCTCCCTAGTGCCTAACCCTCCCCCTAGTGCCTAACCCTAACCCTCCCCCCAGTGCCTAACCCTAACCCTCCCCCCAGTGCCTAACCCTAACCCTCCCCCCAGTGCCTAACCCTAACCCTCCCCTTAGTGCCTAACCCTCCCCTTAGTGCCTAACCCTCCCCTTAGTGCCTAACCCTCTACCTAGTGCCTAACCCTCCCCCCAGTGCCTAATCCTAACCCTCCCCCCAGTGCCTAATCCTAACCCTCCACCCAGTGCCTAACCCTCCCCCCAGTACCTAACCCTAACCCTCCCCCCAGTACCTAACCCTAACTCTCCCCCCAGTACCTAACCCTCCCCCCAGTGCCTAACCCTAACCCTCCCCCCAGTACCTAACCCTAACCCTCCCCCCAGTACCTAACCCTCCCCCCAGTGCCTAACCCTAACCCTCCCTCCAGTACCTAACCCTAACCCTCCCCCCAGTACCTAACCCTAACCCTCCCCCCAGTACCTAACCCTAACTCTCCCCCCAGTGCCTAACCCTAACTCTCCCCCCAGTGCCTAACCCTCCCCCCAGTACCTAACCCTAACCCTCCCCCCAGTACCTAACCCTAACCCTCCCCCCCAGTGCCTAACCCTCCCCCCGGTACCTAACCCTAACCCTCCCCCTAGTGCCTAACCCTCCCCCCAGTGCCTAACCCTCCCCCCAGTACCTAACCCTAACCCTCCCCCCAGTGCCTAACCCTCCCCTCAGTACCTAACCCTCCACCCAGTGCCTAACTCTCCACCTAGTGCCTAACCCTCCCCCCAGTACCTAACCCTAACCCTCCCCCCCAGTGCCTAACCCTCCCCCCAGTGTCTAAGCCTCCCCCCAGTGCCTAACCCTCCCCCCAGTACCTAACCCTCCCCCAGTGCCTAACCCTCCACCTAGTGCCTAACCCTCCCCCCAGTACCTAACCCTAACCCTCCCCCCAGTGCCTAACCCTCCCCCCAGTGCCTAACCCTCCCCCCAGTGCCTAACCCTCCCCCCAGTACCTAACCCTAACCCTCCCCCCAGTGCCTAACCCTCCCCCCAGTGTCTAAGCCTCCGGCGTATTTATCATTATTATTATTATCCTTTATTTATATGTCGCCACAAGTGTTCTGCAGCGCCCAATTACAGAGTACACATAATCAAACAAATCCTTCCGCGCATGCGTAGACTAGGGTCCCATAGGCCAGTGGTTCTCAACCTCGGTCCTCAAGGACCCCTAACAGTTTACGTCTTGCAGGTCTCCACACAGAATCGCAAGTGAATGAATTAGCTCCACCTGTGGATCTTGTCAAATGTGTCAGTGAGTAATGAGTGCACCTGCCGGGTGACCTGGAAAACATGAACTGCTGGGGTTACTTGAGGACCAAGGTTCAGAACCACTGTCAGGCTACAGCACTGCTGGTAGAGGCGACGGGGCGGGGCCCAGACGTAGTCTGGCCTTACCCTTACCCCAGGGATGGGGAACCTTTGGCCCTCCAGCTGTTGCTGAACTACACATCCCAGCATGCACTGCTACAGTTTGGCTATTTGACCATGCTAAAACTGTAGCAAAGCATTTTGGGATGTGTAGTTTACCAGCTGGAGGGCCGAAGGGTCCCCATCCCTGCCTGGTGTGGATCATATGGTTGACCAAAAGTTGGTCGACATGCGTCTAGGTCGACATACTGAAAGATCGACATGGGACACGATCGACCAGTCCTTAGGTCGACACAAGCATTAGGTCGACATGGGCAAGGTCGACATTCAAAAGGTCGACATTAAGTTTTTTGACAGTTTTTTTACCCAAATGTCAACACAGTCGACATGGGCACTGAAACGTAGCACCGCGTCCCCACGCATGGATCACCGCGCTCGCGATGATCCATCCTATTATTCTCCCTCCACGCCCTAGTGTATGGTAGGGCATGAAATACCGCCTGTCGGCACATGTTGGCTCAAAAAACAGTGAAAAACCCCATGTCGACCTTTTGACCTTCCCCATGTCGACCTAATGCCTGTGTCGGCCTAATGACATGTCGAACCATGTCGACCTTTTAAGTATTTTGACCAACTTTTGATCGACCAATTGACCGTATCCCTCCCTGCCTTACCCTAACCCTCTGATGCGGGTCCATGTACAATTTTGATATTTCATATATTAGTTTTGTTTTTGCTTTTTATTTATTTTCATCTTAATTAAAGCCCGGGCACCTTCTCCCAGTCCCACTGCTGATGTTGTGGCGCCGGGGATCGGGAGAGGGTATTAGTATCACGGAATCACTATTCACCGCACACACTCAGCCGCGCCCCACTCTGAATACTCTGAGTGCGTCTGCAGGAGAGATGAAAGCTTTCTGCATCCGGCTTATAATACCCTTCATAATGGCTGCAGCGAGACGCGGCGGCATGTCACATTATCCCCCGATCCTCCTATTCTGAGCCACACAGACCGCGCCGAACTTACAATGCAAACTTATTAAGTAGAATTTGTTACAGTACTTTCTGCACAATCCTCCCACACATGGCCCTGTGGCACTGTGTCTGGTGCTTGGCGCACGGGCTCGCGGCTCTGCACAGGCTCTGCTGCCATTCCTATTTATTTCTCTACATAGTTACTATTGCAGACCAATATGCAGGCAAAGTGTGTATGTATATAATGTGTATATATAACTCTCAGACGACAACATTCCTGGTTATCCCACATCCCGCACCATACACATGTACATGTATAATGAGGACAAAATAAACGCCACTCCCATATTTCTGCAAAGCCCAACCCACTTCCTCTAGGCTCTTGCCAAGGTCTGTGATTGGCTGCTGACTTGACTGTGAGCCTAATTCAATACCGCTCGCTAAGCAGCAGTCGTTTGTTGCTTAACGCCGCCCCAGCCGAATGCCCCTAACCCCCCCCCCCCCCTCTGTACCACCAGAGGGGATGTCACTAACCATCAATTGATTTCCCTCCCCTCCGTTAATGAGTCAGTCGAAACTGACTTTTTTTCCCGCCGTCAGCGCAGAGCAGGGGAACGTCCAGCTTATCCTGCCTATAAAACGTAGGGCGATCACCTCCAGCTGCCCCCTCCCCCCCATACCTGTGCAAATGCCACGGACAGTGTGATACTCGCCGAACGCGGTCACACGAGGGCTCTGCACCTGCGCATATACAGATGGAGCAGCTCTCATTAGCGCTGCTCCTGGTGTTTGTCGCAAATCACTGCCTTTTGCCGAATGCCAGTTGAGGCGCTTGCACGCCCCGTTGTGATGGAGTCCTCCGCTGCCCCCCCGCAGCTCCCCGCACTAACCCTGCCCGTCTCCCAGAAGCAGAATCCGCTCCCCGCTGCCGTGTGAAAGGGACATGTCTGTGTGTGTGTGAGACACTTGTGCGTTCCTGTCAGATGCAGCGCCTCTTCGCCAGCCTGCGCCAGCTCTGGGCATCCGCTCCCCGCCGCCGTGTGAAAGGGACATGTCTGTGTGTGTGTGAGACACTTGTGCGTTCCTGTCAGATGCAGCGCCTCTCCGCCAGCTCTGGGCATCCGCTCCCCGCCGCCGTGTGAAAGGGACACATCTGTGTGTGTGTGTGAGACACTTGTGCGTCCCTGTCAGATGCAGCGCCTCTCCGCCAGCTTGCGCCAGCTCTGGGCATCCACTCCCCGCTGCCGTGTGAAAGGGACATGTCTGTGTGTGTGTGAGACACTTGTGCGTCCCTGTCAGATGCAGCACCTCTCCGCCAGCTCTGGGCATCCGCTCCCTGCTGCCGTGTGAAAGGGACACGTCTGTGTGTGTGTGTGTGTGTGCGCGTGTGAGACACTTGTGCGTCCCTGTCAGATGCAGCGCCTCTCCGCCAGCCTGCGCCAGCTCTGGGCATCCGCTCTCCGCCGACATGTGAAAGGGACACGTCTGTGTGTGTCTGAGACGCTTGTGCGTCCCTGTCAGATGCAGCGCAGTTTACGGAGACCCCCCCACCATCGAAAACGGTGCTGAATTCAGTCCTTTCCGAGCCTTAATGAATCACCCCTTCTATCACGGAAGTTGGTGACTAACCTTCAGCAGGTCATCTGCCCTGTTATATAAACCATCTGTATCCGGACTACATCTGTGGAACTACATGTGCCAGCATGCCCCTCCCAACTCCGTATCCATCGCAGAGCCGCAGGTTCTCCGTTATACACACTGTGGCCTGGTTATTAGGTACTGATTACCTCCTGTGCTTGGGCTTTGAAGTTTCCGTTATGTCTGTAACCCTGTAATAAGGTCTGATATGTGGCAAACACAGAAAATATCGCTGCAGCTATTCCTGTATTGACCAGATTTCTTCTCTCTCTGAATTGATTCCCACAGCTGCCAATCAGAAGTCGGCCCTCCTCCCTTCTCTCCCGCCAGGGCCCGCTGGCTTCGCGCTATTAATAAAGTGCGGGTGCGAATACACGAGGTAAGAAGCTTCTCAGTGATGTATTATTATGTGCTGAGATACCTCCTCTGCCAGGCGGAGTGCGGGCAGTGTGTAGCTATGTATATATTACTCCTATCACTGATACGTTATTACACCCTGAGATATCACCTCTGCCAGGCGGAGTGCGGGCAGTGTGTAGCTATGTATATATTACTATCACTGATACGTTATTACACCCTGAGATATCACCTCTGCCAGGCGGAGTGCGGGCAGTGTGTAGCTATGTATATATTACTGTATCTCTGATACGTTATTACACCCTGAGATATCTCCTCTGCCAGGCGGAGTGCGGGCAGTGTGTAGCTATGTATATATTACTATCACTAATACGTTATTACACCCTGAGATATCACCTCTGCCAGGCGGAGTGCGGGCAGTGTGTAGCTATGTATATATTACTATCACTGATACGTTATTACACCCTGAGATATCACCTCTGCCAGGCGGAGTGCGGGCAGTGTGTAGCTATGTATATATTACTCCTATCACTGATACGTTATTACACCCTGAGATATCACCTCTGCCAGGCGGAGTGCGGGCAGTGTGTAGCTATGTATATATTACTATCACTGATCCGTTATTACACCCTGAGATATCACCTCTGCCAGGCGGAGTGCGGGCAGTGTGTAGCTATGTATATATTACTATCACTAATACGTTATTACACCCTGAGATATCACCTCTGCCAGGCGGAGTGCGGGCAGTGTGTAGCTATGTATATATTACTATCACTGATACGTTATTACACCCTGAGATATCACCTCTGCCAGGCGGAGTGCAGGCAGTGTGTAGCTATGTATATATTACTGTATCTCTGATACGTTATTACACCCTGAGATATCTCCTCTGCCAGGCGAAGTGCGGGCAGTGTGTAGCTATGTATATATTACTATCACTGATACGTTATTACACCCTGAGATATCACCTCTGCCAGGCGGAGTGCGGGCAGTGTGTAGCTATGTATATATTACTATCACTGATACGTTATTACACCCTGAGATATCACCTCTGCCAGGCGGAGTGCGGGCAGTGTGTAGCTATGTATATATTACTATCACTGATACGTTATTACACCCTGAGATATCACCTTTGCCAGGCGGAGTGCGGGCAGTGTGTAGCTATGTATATATTACTATCACTGATACGTTATTACACCCTGAGATATCACCTCTGCCAGGCGGAGTGCGGGCAGTGTGTAGCTATGTATATATTACTCCTATCACTGATACGTTATTACACCCTGAGATACCTCCTCTGCCAGGCGGAGTGCGGGCAGTGTGTAGCTATGTATATATTACTATCACTGATACGTTATTACACCCTGAGATATCACCTCTGCCAGACGGAGTGCGGGCAGTGTAAGCTATGTATATATTACTCCTATCACTGATACGTTATTACACCCTGAGATATCACCTCTGCCAGGCGGAGTGCGGGCAGTGTGTAGCTATGTATATATTACTATCACTGATACGTTATTACACCCTGAGATATCACCTCTGCCAGGCGGAGTGTGGGCAGTGTGTAGCTATGTATATATTACTATCACTGATACGTTATTACACCCTGAGATATCACCTCTGCCAGGCGGAGTGCGGGCACTGTGTAGCTATGTATATATTACTATCACTGATATGTTATTACACCCTGAGATACCTCCTCTGCCAGGCGGAGTGCGGGCAGTGTGTAGCTATGTATATATTACTATCACTGATACGTTATTACACCCTGAGATATCACCTCTGCCAGGCGGAGTGCGGGCACTGTGTAGCTATGTATATATTACTATCACTGATACGTTATTACACCCTGAGATATCACCTCTGCCAGGCGGAGTGCGGGCACTGTGTAGCTATGTATATATTACTATCACTGATACGTTATTACACCCTGAGATATCACCTCTGCCAGGCGGAGTGCGGGCAGTGTGTAGCTATGTATATATTACTATCACTGATACGTTATTACACCCTGAGATATCACCTCTGCCAGGCGGAGTGCGGGCAGTGTGTAGCTATGTATATATTACTCCTATCACTGATACATTATTACACCCTGAGATATCACCTCTGCCAGGCGGAGTGCGGGCAGTGTGTAGCTATGTATATATTACTCCTATCACTGATACGTTATTACACCCTGAGATATCACCTCTGCCAGGCGGAGTGCGGGCAGTGTGTAGCTATGTATATATTACTATCACTGATACGTTATTACACCCTGAGATATCAGCTCTGCCAGGCGGAGTGCGGGCAGTGTGTAGCTATGTATATATTACTATCACTGATATGTTATTACACCCTGAGATATCACCTCTGCCAGGCGGAGTGCGGGCAGTGTGTAGCTATGTATATATTACTATCACTGATACGTTATTACACCCTGAGATACACCTCTGCCAGGCGGAGTGCGGGCAGTGTGTAGCTATGTATATATTACTATCACTGATACGTTATTACACCCTGAGATACCACCTCTGCCAGGCGGAGTGCGGGCAGTGTGTAGCTATGTATATATTACTATCACTGATACGTTATTACACCCTGAGATACCACCTCTGCCAGGCGGAGTGCGGACAGTGTGTAGCTATGTATATATTACTATCACTGATACGTTATTACACCCTGAGATATCACCTCTGCCAGGCGGAGTGCGGGCAGTGTGTAGCTATGTATATATTACTATCACTGATACGGTATTACACCCTGAGATATCACCTCTGCCAGGCGGAGTGTGGGCAGTGTGTAGCTATGTATATATTACTATCACTGATACGTTATTACACCCTGAGATATCACCTCTGCCAGGCGGAGTGCGGGCAGTGTGTAGCTATGTATATATTACTATCACTGATACGTTATTACACCCTGAGATATCACCTCTGCCAGGCGGAGTGCGGGCAGTGTGTAGCTATGTATATATTACTATCACTGATACGTTATTACACCCTGAGATATCACCTCTGCCAGGCGGAGTGTGGGCAGTGTGTAGCTATGTATATATTACTCCTGTCACTGATACGTTATTACACCCTGAGATATCACCTCTGCCAGGGGGAGTGCGGGCAGTGTGTAGCTATGTATATATTACTATCACTGATACGTTATTACACCCTGAGATACCACCTCTGCCAGGCGGAGTGCGGGCAGTGTGTAGCTATGTATATATTACTGTCACTGATACATTATTACACCCTGAGATACCTCCTCTGCCAGGCGGAGTGCGGGCAGTGTGTAGCTATGTATATATTACTATCACTGATACGTTATTACACCCTGAGATATCACCTCTGCCAGGCGGAGTGCGGGCAGTGTGTAGCTATGTATATATTACTATCACTGATACGGTATTACACCCTGAGATATCACCTCTGCCAGGCGGAGTGTGGGCAGTGTGTAGCTATGTATATATTACTATCACTGATACGTTATTACACCCTGAGATATCACCTCTGCCAGGCGGAGTGCGGGCAGTGTGTAGCTATGTATATATTACTATCACTGATACGTTATTACACCCTGAGATATCACCTCTGCCAGGCGGAGTGCGGGCAGTGTGTAGCTATGTATATATTACTATCACTGATACGTTATTACACCCTGAGATATCACCTCTGCCAGGCGGAGTGTGGGCAGTGTGTAGCTATGTATATATTACTCCTGTCACTGATACGTTATTACACCCTGAGATATCACCTCTGCCAGGGGGAGTGCGGGCAGTGTGTAGCTATGTATATATTACTATCACTGATACGTTATTACACCCTGAGATACCACCTCTGCCAGGCGGAGTGCGGGCAGTGTGTAGCTATGTATATATTACTGTCACTGATACATTATTACACCCTGAGATACCTCCTCTGCCAGGCGGAGTGCGGGCAGTGTGTAGCTATGTATATATTACTATCACTGATACGTTATTACACCCTGATATATCACCTCTGCCAGGCGGAGTGCGGGCACTGTGTAGCTATGTATATATTACTATCACTGATACGTTATTACACCCTGAGATATCTCCTCTGCCAGGCGGAGTGCGGGCAGTGTGTAGCTATGTATATATTACTATCACTGATACATTATTACACCCTGAGATACCTCCTCTGCCAGGCGGAGTGCGGGCAGTGTGTAGCTATGTATATATTACTATCACTGATACGTTATTACACCCTGAGATATCACCTCTGCCAGGGGGAGTGCGGGCAGTGTGTAGCTATGTATATATTACTCCTATCACTGATACGTTATTACACCCTGAGATATCACCTCTGCCAGGCGGAGTGCGGGCAGTGTGTAGCTATGTATATATTACTGTCACTGATACATTATTACACCCTGAGATACCTCCTCTGCCAGGCGGAGTGCGGGCAGTGTGTAGCTATGTATATATTACTATCACTGATACGTTATTATACCCTGAGATATCACCTCTGCCAGGCGGAGTGCGGGCAGTGTGTAGCTATGTATATATTACTATCACTGATACGTTATTATACCCTGAGATATCACCTCTGCCAGGGGGAGTGCGGGCAGTGTGTAGCTATGTATATATTACTATCACTGATACGTTATTACACCCTGAGATATCACCTCTGCCAGGCGGAGTGCGGGCACTGTGTAGCTATGTATATATTACTATCACTGATACGTTATTATACCCTGAGATATCACCTCTGCCAGGGGGAGTGCGGGCAGTGTGTAGCTATGTATATATTACTATCACTGATACGTTATTATACCCTGAGATATCACCTCTGCCAGGCGGAGTGCGGGCAGTGTGTAGCTATGTATATATTACTATCACTGATACGTTATTATACCCTGAGATATCACCTCTGCCAGGCGGAGTGCGGGCAGTGTGTAGCTATGTATATATTACTATCACTGATACGTTATTACACCCTGAGATATCACCTCTGCCAGGCGGAGTGCGGGCAGTGTGTAGCTATGTATATATTACTATCACTGATACGTTATTACACCCTGAGATATCACCTCTGCCAGGCGGAGTGCGGGCAGTGTGTAGCTATGTATATATTACTATCACTGATACGTTATTACACCCTGAGATATCACCTCTGCCAGGCGGAGTGTGGGCAGTGTGTAGCTATGTATATATTACTCCTGTCACTGATACGTTATTACACCCTGAGATATCACCTCTGCCAGGGGGAGTGCGGGCAGTGTGTAGCTATGTATATATTACTATCACTGATACGTTATTACACCCTGAGATACCACCTCTGCCAGGCGGAGTGCGGGCAGTGTGTAGCTATGTATATATTACTGTCACTGATACATTATTACACCCTGAGATACCTCCTCTGCCAGGCGGAGTGCGGGCAGTGTGTAGCTATGTATATATTACTATCACTGATACGTTATTACACCCTGAGATATCTCCTCTGCCAGGCGGAGTGCGGGCAGTGTGTAGCTATGTATATATTACTATCACTGATACGTTATTACACCCTGAGATATCACCTCTGCCAGGCGGAGTGCGGGCAGTGTGTAGCTATGTATATATTACTATCACTGATACGTTATTACACCCTGAGATACCTCCTCTGCCAGGCGGAGTGCGGGCAGTGTGTAGCTATGTATATATTACTATCACTGATACGTTATTACACCCTGAGATATCACCTCTGCCAGGCGGAGTGCGGGCAGTGTGTAGCTATGTATATATTACTATCACTGATACGTTATTACACCCTGAGATATCACCTCTGCCAGGCGGAGTGCGGGCAGTGTGTAGCTATGTATATATTACTATCACTGATACGTTATTATACCCTGAGATATCACCTCTGCCAGGGGGAGTGCGGGCAGTGTGTAGCTATGTATATATTACTATCACTGATACGTTATTATACCCTGAGATATCACCTCTGCCAGGCGGAGTGCGGGCAGTGTGTAGCTATGTATATATTACTATCACTGATACGTTATTATACCCTGAGATATCACCTCTGCCAGGCGGAGTGCGGGCACTGTGTAGCTATGTATATATTACTATCACTGATACGTTATTATACCCTGAGATATCACCTCTGCCAGGCGGAGTGCGGGCAGTGTGTAGCTATGTATATATTACTATCACTGATACGTTATTATACCCTGAGATATCACCTCTGCCAGGGGGAGTGCGGGCAGTGTGTAGCTATGTATATATTACTATCACTGATACGTTATTACACCCTGAGATATCTCCTCTGCCAGGCGGAGTGCGGGCAGTGTGTAGCTATGTATATATTACTGTCACTGATTCGTTATTACACCCTGAGATATCACCTCTGCCAGGCGGAGTGCGGGCAGTGTGTAGCTATGTATATATTACTGTCACTGATACATTATTACACCCTGAGATACCTCCTCTGCCAGGCGGAGTGCGGGCAGTGTGTAGCTATGTATATATTACTATCACTGATACGTTATTATACCCTGAGATATCACCTCTGCCAGGGGGAGTGCGGGCAGTGTGTAGCTATGTATATATTACTATCACTGATACGTTATTACACCCTGAGATATCTCCTCTGCCAGGCGGAGTGCGGGCAGTGTATAGCTATGTATATATTACTATCACTGATTCGTTATTACACCCTGAGATATCACCTCTGCCAGGCGGAGTGCGGGCAGTGTGTAGCTATGTATATAATACTATCACTGATACGTTATTACACCCTGAGATATCATCTCTGCCAGGCGGAGTGCGGGCAGTGTGTAGCTATGTATATATTACTGTCACTGATACATTATTACACCCTGAGATACCTCCTCTGCCAGGCGGAGTGCGGGTAGTGTGTAGCTATGTATATATTACTATCACTGATAGGTTATTACACCCTGAGATATCACCTCTGCCAGGCGGAGTGCGGGCAGTGTGTAGCTATGTATATATTACTATCACTGATACGTTATTACACCCTGAGATATCACCTCTGCCAGGCGGAGTGCGGGCAGTGTGTAGCTATGTATATATTACTATGACTGATACGTTATTACACCCTGAGATATCACCTCTGCCAGGCGGAGTGCGGGCAGTGTGTAGCTATGTATATATTACTATCACTGATACGTTATTACACCCTGAGATATCACCTCTGCCAGGCGGAGTGCGGGCAGTGTGTAGCTATGTATATATTACTATCACTGATACGTTATTACACCCTGAGATATCACCTCTGCCAGGCGGAGTGCGGGCAGTGTGTAGCTATGTATATATTACTATCACTGATACGTTATTACACCCTGAGATATCACCTCTGCCAGGCGGAGTGCGGGCAGTGTGTAGCTATGTATATATTACTATCACTGATACGTTATTACACCCCGAGATATCACCTCTGCCAGGCAGAGTGCGGGCAGTGTGTAGCTATGTATATATTACTCCTATCACTGATACGTTATTACACCCTGAGATATCACCTCTGCCAGGCGGAGTGCGGGCAGTGTGTAGCTATGTATATATTACTATCACTGATACGTTATTACACCCTGAGATATCACCTCTGCCAGGCGGAGTGCGGGCAGTGTGTAGCTATGTATATATTACTATCACTGATACGTTATTACACCCTGAGATATCACCTCTGCCAGGCGGAGTGCGGGCAGTGTGTAGCTATGTATATATTACTATCACTGATACGTTATTACACCCCGAGATATCACCTCTGCCAGGCGGAGTGCGGGCAGTGTGTAGCTATGTATATATTACTCCTATCACTGATACGTTATTACACTCTGAGATATCACCTCTGCCAGGCGGAGTGCGGGCAGTGTGTAGCTATGTATATATTACTATCACTGATACGTTATTACACCCTGAGATATCACCTCTGCCAGGCGGAGTGCGGGCAGTGTGTAGCTATGTATATATTACTCCTATCACTGATACGTTATTACACCCTGAGATATCACCTCTGCCAGGCGGAGTGCGGGCAGTGTGTAGCTATGTATATATTACTCCTATCACTGATACGTTATTACACCCTGAGATATCACCTCTGCCAGGCGGAGTGCGGGCAGTGTGTAGCTATGTATATATTACTATCACTGATACGTTATTACACCCTGAGATATCACCTCTGCGAGGCGGAGTGCGGGCAGTGTGTAGCTATGTATATATTACTATCACTGATACGATATTACACCCTGAGATATCACCTCTGCCAGGTGGAGTGCGGGCAGTGTGTAGCTATGTATATATTACTATCACTGATACGTTATTACACCCTGAGATATCACCTCTGCCAGGCGGAGTGCGGGCAGTGTGTAGCTATGTATATATTACTATCACTGATACGTTATTACACCCTGAGATATCACCTCTGCCAGGCGGAGTGCGGGCAGTGTGTAGCTATGTATATATTACTATCACTGATACGTTATTACACCCTGAGATATCACCTCTGCCAGGCGGAGTGCGGGCAGTGTGTAGCTATGTATATATTACTATCACTGATACGTTATTACACCCTGAGATATCACCACTGCCAGGCGGAGTGCGGGCAGTGTGTAGCTATGTATATATTACTATCACTGATACGTTATTACACCCTGAGATATCACCTCTGCCAGGCGGAGTGCGGGCAGTGTGTAGCTATGTATATATTACTATCACTGATACGTTATTACACCCTGAGATATCACCACTGCCAGGCGGAGTGCGGGCAGTGTGTAGCTATGTATATATTACTATCACTGATACGTTATTACACCCTGAGATATCACCTCTGCCAGGCGGAGTGCGGGCAGTGTGTAGCTATGTATGTATTACTATCACTGATACGTTATTACACCCTGAGATATCACCTCTGCCAGGCGGAGTGCGGGCAGTGTGTAGCTATGTATATATTACTATCACTTATACGTTATTACACCCTGAGATATCTCCTCTGCCAGGCGGAGTGCGGGCAGTGTGTAGCTATGTATATATTACTATCACTGATACGTTATTACACCCTGAGATATCTCCTCTGCCAGGCGGAGTGCGGGCAGTGTGTAGCTATGTATATATTACTCCTATCACTGATACGTTATTACACCCTGAGATATCACCTCTGCCAGGCGGAGTGCGGGCAGTGTGTAGCTATGTATATATTACTCCTATCACTGATACGTTATTACACCCTGAGATATCACCTTTGCAAGGCGGAGTGCGGGCAGTGTGTAGCTATGTATATATTACTATCACTGATACGTTATTACACCCTGAGATATCACCTCTGCCAGGCGGAGTGCGGGCAGTGTGTAGCTATGTATGTGTTAGAGATCCCCGGCCAGTGGCACAGTGATGGTATCTGCCCATGCCCCAAACCTTTATCACATCTACCTAAGCGACTGCCGTGTCGTCATGCCCGCTCTTCCCGTCCTGTTATTCCAGTCCTGAAATCAGATTATTTCTATTCTGATTAATGGATTATTTATGAGATCTGCTTTGCACAGCGTATTGTGATCCAATTGTATTTCCCTCAGGCCATCGTACTGGATTAAATGGCCATTATTTCTTAAATACGTATGAGCTGTGTATATAAATATAGCAATATCTAGCCACTGTCCCCGTGCATGCAGCAGGCTCCCAGCTGGCAGGCCCCTCTTTTCTCGGTGTGTATAGTTAAACCTGCCTATTCTCATACCATCCGCGCACAGAAGAAAACACAGGGACATATATCCGAAGTGTTGTGATGGCGAATAATCAGACTTATGTGTGATGCAGATCTTTACTGATAATCGCAGGCTGTATCCTGGCCTCGACGTTACACATCGGCTGTCTCCCGCAGCTAAATGCCATCAGGCAGCCGCGATTTGCAGATTGCTTCATAAACGCTGCAAAGCTGATTTACTTGCTGGGAGAGTAAAATAATAATTTTGTGATTGCGGAGGGTTTTCTGTACTGTAACACGGCGATTACACTCAGTGTGGAATGAGTGACTGGCTGGGAAGTAATTACTGATTCGCAGGGAATGAATGGTACGTGTTGGATCGTTGCTGTGTACACGGAGGATGCTGTACCACGCTGCACTCTGTGTATTATGGGCTGTTACAGGTGCAGGAAGCTGTCTGATGTGTAGTAATCCCTAGTCCGTAATCTGTCATACCATAACGTTGCAGTGCGCAGATACTGGAAGCCGGCAGGCTATGCTGGGACTTATAGTCCAACAACATCTAAATAACCGCCGGCCTTCTACCTCTCACCTGGATAAATTTGGGACACTGATGGCGTCAGTTTATACACCAATAAGTAATCACGCCGCTGCGCTCGTGTGTATTGCGTAGCAGAGACGCATTTGTGTATTAAATCTCCATTGTCGCCGCTATATCCTGAATAGATGGCAAATGTGTTACTTCATTGCAGCGATGTTATTAATGACTATATACGTACATAGTTGTTTTTTGGTATCCTAAATTGTAATTGATCACAGATCTTTACATTTTTATATTTCATTTGGTTGTATTTTATTTATTTATTTACATTTTCTTATAGCATTATTACATTATTATGTGATGCTTGTAGAAAAGTATTGTTGGTGCACTATGACGGAGAAGTCTACATGCAGATGTTAACATTCAGTACAGTTCCATTGTTTTCCTCCTCTTTCTCCTCCTTCTGTCAGTATAGTAGTGGTGTGATGTTAATGTGGTTGGGGGTATGAGGAACACTAGGCTAGGGGTTAGATACAGTGTAACAACAGTCAGACATAGTATCCATTCCTCTGCGCGTCTTCCAGACCGATATTATCTGGGTGTCGTGGCCAGGGAACCCCTAGATTATATACAGAAGGGCAGTAATATTAAATGTGTTAGAATTTTATTACGGTTTAGTCTCTGCTAACCTAATGATTACATGGACTGCCATGGCGCGATGACTGACCAATGAGCTGCCCCCAGTGATACAGTGCCCGTCTTGGGCTCTTGTGCCAGTATATCACCGCTGAGTGGATTTCAGGGTTTATCGTTCTACAAGGAATAAATGTGTCGTTTTCCTGTGGTTGGTTTATTTGATGTATGGATATCTGTACGCCATGATGGACACATATCCTGCCTGGACCTGAGCTGCAGCTGCCCCCTGACATGTAACGCTGCGCGGTAACAAGCGCTCTCTGTCATACCTCCTAATAACCCCGTGCATCAGCTCTGGACAGGACAATTGCATTGTTTTCCAGCATCTCTGGGCTGCAGGGCAATGGGATGAGAGGACAGAAATCTCATTATTCTGATTCCGCAGAACTCATTCAATAAGGGCACTTTCCATCTGTGCTGTAGCATCAGATCTTTTATTCCAGGGGCGAGTGACTGCTACGTACAGCACAGTGTACACTGAGGACTGCACATACACAGCCAGCTTATTGGGACTCTCAGTAATTATATCCTGAGGAGTTACATACTCCGACAGTCACACAGCCCCCCTTCTCTGCTACCAAACAACCGCGGTGGGCGTACGAGTCAGCGGATTTATACCGCTACGGTGTCCTTGTGTGTGATCAGCTTCCAAACACATCCTTGTGCCCCAGTGTATATTCCCTATCACATGTACACACATTACAGAGAGCATATCAATCACATCAGCCCCTGCCCCAGTGCTGCTTACACTCTATATTCCCTATCACATGTACACACATTACAGAGAGCATATCAGTCACATCAGCCCCTGCCCCAGTGCTGCTTACACTCTATATTCCCTATCACATGTACACACATTACAGAGAGCATATCAGTCACATCAGTCCCTGCCCCAGTGCTGCTTACACTCTATATTCCCTATCACATGTACACACACATTACAGAGAGCATATCAGTCACATCAGTCCCTGCCCCGGTGCTGCTTACACTCTATGTTCCCTATCACATATACACACACATTACAGAGAGCGTATCAGTCACATCAGCCCCTGCCCCAGTGCTGCTTACACTGTATATTCCCTGTCACATGTACACACATTACAGAGAGCGTATCAGTCACATCAGCCCCTGCCCCAGTGGTGCTTACACTCTATATTCCCTATCACATGTACACACATTACAGAGAGCGTATCGGTCACATCAGCCCCTGCCCCAGTGCTGCTTACACGCTATATTCCCTATCACATGTACACACATTACAGAGAGCGTATCAGTCACATCAGCCCCTGCCCCAGTGCTGCTTACACTCTATATTCCCTATCACATATACACACACATTACAGAGAGCGTATCAGTCACATCAGCCCCTGCCCCAGTGCTGCTTACACTCTATATTCCCTATCACATATACACACACATTACAGAGAGCGTATCAGTCACATCAGCCCCTGCCCCAGTGCTGCTTACACTCTTTATTCCCTATCACATATACACACATTACAGAGAGCGTATCAGTCACATCAGCCCCTGCCCCAGTGCTGCTTACACTGTATATTCCCTATCACATGTACACACACATTACAGAGAGCGTATCAGTCACATCAGCCCCTGCCCCAGTGCTGCTTAAACTCTATATTCCCTATCACATATACACACATTACAGAGAGCGTACCAGTCACATCAGCCCCTGACCCAGTGCTGCTTACACTCTATATTCCCTATCACATGTACACGCACATTACAGAGAGCATATCAGTCACATCAGTCCCTGCCCCGGTGCTGCTTACACTCTATATTCCCTATCACATGTACACACATTACAGAGAGCGTACCAGTCACATCAGCCCCTGACTCAGTGCTGCTTACACTCTATATTCCCTATCACATGTTCACACATTACAGAGAGCGTATCAGTCACATCAGTCCCTGCCCCAGTGCTGCTTACACTCTATATTCCCTATCACATGTACACACATTACAGAGAGCGTATCAGTCACATCAGTCCCTGCCCCAGTGCTGCTTACACTCTATATTCCCTATCACATGTACACACACACATTACAGAGAGCGTATCAGTCACATCAGCCCCTGACCCAGTGCTGCTTACACTCTATATTCCCTATCACATGTACACACATTACAGAGAGCATATCAGTCACATCAGTCCCTGCCCCGGTGCTGCTTACACTCTATGTTCCCTATCACATGTACACACACATTACAGAGAGCATATCAGTCACATCAGTCCCTGCCCCGGTGCTGCTTACACTCTATGTTCCCTATCACATGTACACACACACATTACAGAGAGCGTATCAGTCACATCAGCCCCTGTCCCAGTGCTGCTTACACTGTATATTCCCTATTACATGTACACACATTACAGAGAGCGTATCAGTCACATCAGCCCCTGCCCCAGTGCTGCTTACACTCTATATTCCCTATCACATGTACACACATTACAGAGAGCGTATCAGTCACATCAGCCCCTGCCCCAGTGCTGCTTACACTCTATATTCCCTATCACATGTACACACATTACAGAGAGCGTATCAGTCACATCAGCCCCTGCCCCAGTGGTGCTTACACTCTATATTCCCTATCACATGTACACACACATTACAGAGAGCGTATCAGTCACATCAGCCCCTGTCCCAGTGCTGCTTACACTCTATATTCCCTATCACATGTACACTCATTACAGAGAGCGTATCAGTCACATCAGCCCCTGACCCAGTGCTGCTTACACTCTATATTCCCTATCACATGTACACACACATTACAGAGAGCATATCAGTCACATCAGTCCCTGCACCGGTGCTGCTTACACTCTATGTTCCCTATCACATGGTACACACACACATTACAGAGAGCGTATCAGTCACATCAGCCCCTACCCCAGTGCTGCTTTCACTCTATATTCCCTATCACATGTACACACAGATTACAGAGAGCGTATCAGTCACATCAGTCCCTGCCCCGGTGCTGCTTACACTCTATATTCCCTATCACATGTACACACACATTACAGAGAGCGTATCAGCCCCTGCCCAATGCTGCTTACACTCTATATTCCCTATCACATGTACACACATTACAGAGAGCGTATCAGTCACATCAGTCCCTGCCCCAGTGCTGCTTACACTGTATATTCCCTATCACATGTACACACAATACAGAGAGCGTATCAGTCACATCAGCCCCTGCCCCAGTGGTGCTTACACTGTATATTCCCTATCACATGTACACACAGATTACAGAGAGCGTATCAGTCACATCAGTCCCTGCCCCGGTGCTGCTTACACTCTATATTCCCTATCACATGTACACACATTACAGAGAGCGTATCAGTCACATCAGCCCCTGCCCCAGTGGTGCTTACACTGTATATTCCCTATCACATGTACACACACATGACAGAGAGAGTATCAGTCACATGAGCCCCTACCCCAGTGGTGCTTACACTCTATATTCCCTATCACATGTACACACAATACATAGAGCGTATCAGTCACATCAGTACCTGCCCCAGTGGTGCTTACACTGTACAGTATATTCCCTATCACATGCACACACACATTACAGAGAGCGTATCAGTCACATCAGCCCCTACCCCAGTGGTGCTTACACTCTATATTCCCTATCACATGTACACACAATACAGAGAGCGTATCAGTCACATCAGCCCCTGCCCCAGTGGTGCTTACACTGTATATTCCCTATCACATGTACACACAGATTACAGAGAGCGTATCAGTCACATCAGTCCCTGCCCCGGTGCTGCTTACACTCTATATTCCCTATCACATGTACACACATTACAGAGAGCGTATCAGTCACATCAGCCCCTGCCCCAGTGGTGCTTACACTGTATATTCCCTATCACATGTACACACATTACAGAGAGCGTATCAGTCACATCAGCCCCTGCCCCAGTGGTGCTTACACTGTATATTCCCTATCACATGTACACACATTACAGAGAGCGTATCAGTCACATCAGCCCCTACCCCAGTGGTGCTTACACTCTATATTCCCTATCACATGTACACACAATACTTAGAGCGTATCAGTCACATCAGCCCCTACCCCAGTGGTGCTTACACTCTATATTCCCTATCACATGTACACACAATACAGAGAGCGTGTCAGTCACATCAGTACCTGCCCCAGTGGTGCTTACACTGTATATTCCCTATCACATGTACACACACATTACAGAGAGCGTATCAGCCCCTGCCCAATGCTGCTTACACTCTATATTCCCTATCACATGTATACACATTACAGAGAGCGTATCAGTCACATCAGCCCCTGCCCCAGTGGTGCTTACACTGTATATTCCCTATCACATGTACACACAGATTACAGAGAGCGTATCAGTCACATCAGCCCCTGCCCCAGTGGTGCTTACACTGTATATTCCCTATCACATGTACACACAGATTACAGAGAGCGTATCAGTCACATCAGCCCCTGCCCCAGTGCTGCTTACACTCTATATTCCCTATCACATGTACACACATTACAGAGAGCGTATCAGTCACATCAGCCCCTGCCCAGTGGTGCTTACACTCTATATTCCCTATCACATGTACACACACACACATTACAGAGAGCGTATCAGTCACATCAGCCCCTACCCCAGTGGTGCTTACACTCTATATTCCCTATCACACGTACACACAATACAGAGAGCGTATCAGTCACATCAGCCCCTGCCCCAGTGCTGCTTACACTCTATATTCCCTATCACATATACACACATTACAGAGAGCGTATCAGTCACATCAGCCCCTGCCCCAGTGGTGCTTACACTCTATATTCCCTATCACATGTACACACAATACAGAGAGCGTATCAGTCACATCAGTACCTGCCCCAGTGGTGCTTACACTGTATATTCCCTATCACATGTACACACACATTACAGAGAGCGTATCAGCCCCTGCCCAATGCTGCTTACACTCTATATTCCCTATCACATGTATACACATTACAGAGAGCGTATCAGTCACATCAGCCCCTGCCCCAGTGGTGCTTACACTGTATATTCCCTATCACATGTACACACAGATTACAGAGAGCGTATCAGTCACATCAGCCTCTGCCCCAGTGGTGCTTACACTGTATATTCCCTATCACATGTACACACAGATTACAGAGAGCGTATCAGTCACATCAGCCCCTGCCCCAGTGCTGCTTACACTCTATATTCCCTATCACATGTACACACATTACAGAGAGCGTATCAGTCACATCAGTCCCTGCCCCAGTGGTGCTTACACTCTATATTCCCTATCACATGTACACACAATACAGAGAGCGTATCAGTCACATCAGTACCTGCCCCAGTGGTGCTTACACTGTATATTCCCTATCACATGTACACACACATTACAGAGAGCGTATCAGCCCCTGCCCAATGCTGCTTACACTCTATATTCCCTATCACATGTATACACATTACAGAGAGCGTATCAGTCACATCAGCCCCTGCCCCAGTGGTGCTTACACTGTATATTCCCTATCACATGTACAAACAGATTACAGAGAGCGTATCAGTCACATCAGCCCCTGCCCCAGTGCTGCTTACACTCTATATTCCCTATCACATGTACACACATTACAGAGAGCGTATCAGTCACATCAGCCCCTGCCCAGTGGTGCTTACACTCTATATTCCCTATCACATGTACAGACATTACAGAGAGCGTATCAGTCACATCAGCCCCTGCCCCAGTACTGCTTACACTCTATATTCCCTATCACATGTACACACACACATTACAGAGAGCGTATCAGTCACATCAGCCCCTACCCCAGTGGTGCTTACACTCTATATTCCCTATCACACGTACACACAATACAGAGAGCGTATCAGTCACATCAGCCCCTGCCCCAGTGCTGCTTACACTCTATATTCCCTATCACATATACACACATTACAGAGAGCGTATCAGTCACATCAGCCCCTGCCCCAGTGGTGCTTACACTCTATATTCCCTATCACATGTACACACACATTACAGAGAGTGTATCAGTCACATCAGCCCCTGCCCCAGTGCTGCTTACACTCTATATTCCCTATCACATGTACACACACCTTACAAAAAGAGCGTATCAGTCACATCAGCCCCTGCCCCAGTGCTGCTTACACTCTATATTTCCTATCACATGTACACACGAGAGTGTATCAGTCACATCAGTCCCTGCCCCAGTGCTGCTTACACTGTATATTCCCTATCACATGTACACACATTACAGAGAGCGTATCTGTCACATCAGTCCCTGCCCCAGTGGTGCTTACACTCTATATTCCCTATCACATGTACACACATTACAGAGAGTGTATCAGTCACATCAGCCCCTGTCCCAGTGCTGCTTACACTGTATATTCCCTATCACATGTACACACACATTACAGAGAGCGTATCAGTCACATCAGCCCCTGGACCAGTGCTGCTTACACTCTATATTCCCTATCACATAAATTCAGAAGGGGGGGGGGGGGGGAGAGAGTTGGAGGTTGTCCTGGGGGTTCTGAATTAAGGCCCAACATTTGTACCTTTTTAAAATAAGGATTCCCCCACCTTTCTGCCCACTCATTGGGGTGCATACAAGAACTGCCAGATTTACTTAAATGCAGGTTTGGAATTCACAGTGAGAACTTGCTGTGAATTCACCTTGCGCTACCGCACTTGAGCTTAACTCTAAATTCCCTGGTAAGTGCCTACTTTCCTTAGTTTTATAGAATACTACTTCCATAGGTGCCTGTGGGTCGCCGTGAAGTAGACATCTTATAACATTTTCCAGCAGCCCCTGTAAGTTACTACAGAGAAGTGTGAGGTCCATCTAACAAGTGTCTACTGCTCACCTTTAATGTCAGTTTGCCTGTATGGGAAGCCACCGCTTACCCACATCTGCACCCTGTTATCTTTGCGTTGTTTGCCATGTCAATGAAGGGAATATAAGTGATGGCTGGCATATTAGGTACTTCTGCCATTCTCAGTAATTGATGCTGGGCACAGTGGGGCAGAGACGTACAGGACCCGGTTATAAATGAGCTTTTCCAAAATCATGTATTTTAAACCTTACCCCCTTAAGAGACAGGGGGCCCCTCCCCCGACCATCATTGCTGGCCAGGCTATTAGCTGGTTACACAAGTCCTGGGTATATCTGACCCTGTGTAGGGCCCAGAATATTTTAAGAACTGTCCTCAGGATTCAGAATCTATATTAATGAGTTCTGTCAATCATTCCTCGCTCGCTGTGCGGCCTGCTGGGGGGGGGGGGGGGGTTGGTGGAGGTAAGGTGTAATAGGACTGATATAAGCTTCCGTCCGCTGTGTCTTCATCCTCTCTGACATATTTAGGGCTGTACCAGTTTGTGCCCCTCTACTGACACTTGCTGGACCTATATTCCGCTGCGTAATCTCTCGGCGGCATATTTCTGACACGTCGACCTTCATAATTGAATTCATAAAGCATGTCCTGTATCAGCTTCACCGCTGCTTACATTAAGGGCGGCTAGAAAATGCCAGGCAGCCGTTATATGTCACCGGCGTACCATCAGCCGTCAGTCATGCCGACGTATATTGTTGTTGTATCATCTATAATGCCCTCGGTGGCGAGATTCTCCATGCTTTGTCTCTACGGCTGCGGACAGGCTGCAAGGGGACCTGTGACACCAGCCTCTGCCAGGACTGCTCTGCTGTAGATGCCGGGTGGTAACGATAAACGCCCTTTATTGTTACACATACACAACGGTCCATCCCGATGTCTGTGTGCGATTGTCCACATGTCCGATATCAGCCGGCGGCTGCTCACAGTTACAGATGATGGTGCACGTATGATATAAGTGCCATGCAATGTCCCACCTCACAGTGCCCTCCTGTGCCTTTCAGCCGGCGGCTGCTCACCGTTACAGATGACGGTGCACGTATGATATAAGTGCCATGCAATGTCCCACCTCACCGTGCCCTCCTGTGCCTTTCAGCCGGCGGCTGCTCACCGTTACAGATGACGGTGCACGTATGATATAAGTGCCATGCAGTGTCCCACCTCACCGTGCCCTCCTGTGCCTTTCAGCCGGCGGCTGCTCACCGTTACAGATGACGGTGCACGTATGATATAAGTGCCATGCAATGTCCCACCTCACCGTGCCCTCCTGTGCCTTTCAGCCGGCGGCTGCTCAACGTTACAGATGACGGTGCATGTATGATATAAGTGCCATGCAATGTCCCACCTCACCGTGCCTTTCAGCCGGCGGCTGCTCACCGTTACAGATGACGGTGCACGTATGATATAAGTGCCATGCAATGTCCCACCTCACCGTGCCTTTCAGCCGGCGGCTGCTCACCGTTACAGATGACGGTGCATGTATGATATAAGTGCCATGCAATGTCCCACCTCACCGTGCCCTCCTGTGTCTTTCAGCCGGCGGCTGCTCACCGTTACAGATGACGGTGCACGTATGATATAAGTGCCATGCAATGTCCCACCTCACAGTGCCCTCCTGTGCCTTTCAGCCGGCCGAAGGGATTTCTTAACCCTTTGAATGCCACGGGAGTTTGGCAAAATAGGTGTGAAGATGGCAGAGCGAACCTTTTTATTAACCCTTGGAGTGCCAACGTTGTTATGAGCGATCCTTAAAATTTCCGCTAAAAATGCCATCGCCGCTCCCAACAAGTTTTTTTTTCTTTTTTCGGGTCCAGCGTTTAACTAAACTTCAACGAATTGACTTCCCGGCATTTGTATCATTGACATTATAAGAACAGGGGCTGTGAGCGGCGCTGGCTCACAGGGTTAATGACAGGACTTTGTGTTTGCTCCTTGCAGGGGGCCTTTATAAAGGGATATAGCGGGGCCACATTTTGTCTGAGACCTTCCTAAAGTTGTGCTCTCGTATCGAAGTGCGATCGGGAAACTCCCTTTAGTGTCACAATGAAAAGTGACAATGAGGAGCTGATTGGTACTTTACCTCTCTCCACTTTATCTCCCTTCTTGCTTTGATAAGTAGCTCCTAAATGTGCCCCACAACATTTCCGGAGCCAAACACAAACGGTCCTACAGCAGTGGTGGGGAACCTTTGTCTCCAGCTGTTGAACTACACATCCCATCATGCCCTGCTACAGTTTTGCTATTTGGTGATGCTAAAGCTGTTGCAGGACATGCTGGGATGTGTAGTTCAGTAAAGGCGGGTTCCCATCCCTGCACTACACAGGTGATTTGAGCTCAAAGTAGCTCAGTTATCAGATTAAAGATGGGATGTTTCCCATAGCAACCAATCAGATTCTAGCTGACTATTACCTTTTAGAAGGTGCAAAATACATTGTAGAATCTGGTTGCTATGGGCAACGTCCCATCTTCAATACAACTCCTATCTAAGTAATTTTCCCCTAATTTTTGGCCGAATCGAAGTTGCATTTTACATTTTAGAATTTCACATGTAAAATTAAACTTGGCACTGTAGGGGCATTTACCCCTAAGTTCACAGCGAAGGTGCTGGGTATACCCCCGTCTCTCTGAAGCCTGGACTTTATTGTAACCCCACCCGGACTGGATTCGTTGTGTGGACGTTTTTCTCTTATGTGGGTTTTTCTCGATGGAGACAAAACAGGAGAATGTAAAATGAATTTCATGTTCCGAGGGCGGCAGGGGCCCGTGTCCTGTGCGATATAGTGGTTAATCCAGTCCTTATTCTGGAGACCAGGGGTAACACCCCCAGCCTGACGGACTAATCCGCTTTATAATCCATCATGTTGTCCGGCAAAGTGCTCATCCCCCGTGGTCCGATAAATCCCAGCTTCCCACGGTTACCTCGGCTGTAGGTTATTACATGAAGGAACACGCCACATTGCTGGGGGATAATTGTTCTCTCCGTTCTGTGCCCGGGTTCCCGCAGCAGCGGATGGAGGACTGTTGTGGTGTTTGAAGATTAAGCTCTGTTTTATGTTTAATTCAATTTCTAAATCGGTTTCCAGCTGTGCTCTCGCCCTACAAACTGGCAGTGCTGGAATCTGTGCTCTCGCCCTACAAACTGGCAGTGCTGGAATCTGTGCTCTCGCCCTACAAACTGGCAGTGCTGGAATCTGTGCTCTCGCCCTACAAACTGGCAGTGCTGGAATCTGTGCTCTCGCCCTACAAACTGGCAGTGCTGGAATCTGTGCTCTCGCCCTACAGACTGGCAGTGCTGGAATCTGTGCTCTCGCCCTACTGTCTGGCAGTGCTGGAATCTGTGCTCTCACCCTACAGACTGGCAGTGCTGGAATCTGTGCTCTCGCCCTACTGACTGGCAGTGCTGGAATCTGTGCTCTCGCCCTACAGACTGGCAGTGCTGGAACACAGGACATAGTGACACCTTCCACCTCCTCAGCGCCCCTTCCTTATGTATCACCCAGGACATAGTGACACCTTTTGCCTCCTCAGCGCTCCTTCCTTATGTATCACCCAGGACATAGTGACACCTTACACCTCCTCAGCACCCCTTCCTTATGTATCACCCAGGACATAGTGACACCTTTCACCTCCTCAGCGCTCCTTCCTTATGTATCACCCAGGACATAGTGACACCTTCCCCCTCCTCAGCGCTCCTTCCTTATGTATCACCCAGGACATAGTGACACCTTCCACCTCCTCAGCGCCCCTTCCTTATGTATCACCCAGGACATAGTGACACCTTTTGCCTCCTCAGCACTCCTTCCTTATGTATCACCCAGGACATAGTGACACCTTACACCTCCTCAGCGCTCCTTCCTTATGTATCACCCAGGACATAGTGACACCTTCCACCTCCTCAGCGCCCCTTCCTTATGTATCACCTAGGACATAGTGACACCTTCCACCTCCTCAGCGCCCCCTCCTTATGTATCGCCCAGGACATAGTGACACCTTTTGCATCCTCAGCGCTCCTTCCTTATGTATCACCCAGGACATAGTGACACCTTCCACCTCCTCAGCGCTCCTTCCTTATGTATCACCCAGGACATAGTGACACCTTCCACCTCCTCAGTGCTCCTTCCTTATGTACCACCCAGGACATAGTGACACCTTCCACCTCCTCAGCGCCCCTTCCTTATGTATCACCCAGGACATAGTGACACCTTCCACCTCCTCAGCGCCCCTTCCATATGTACCACCCAGGACATAGTGACACCTTTCACCTCCTCAGCGCCCCTTCCTTATGTATCACCCAGGACATAGTGACACCTTTCACCTCCTCAGCGCTCCTTCCTTATGTACCACCCAGGACATAGTGACACCTTCCACCTCCTCAGCGCCCCTTCCTTATGTATCACCTAGGACATAGTGACACCTTTCACCTCCTCAGCGCCCCTTCCTTATGTATCACCCAGGACATAGTGACACCTTTCACATCCTCAGCGCCCCTTCCTTATGTATCACCTAGGACATAGTGACACCTTTCACCTCCTCAGCGCCCCTTCCTTATGTACCACCCAGGACATAGTGACACCTTCCACCTCCTCAGCGCCCCTTCCTTATGTATCACCCAGGACATAGTGACACCTTTCACCTCCTCAGCACCCCTTCCTTATGTATCACCCGGGACATAGTGACACCTTTCACCTCCTCAGCACCCCTTCCTTATGTATCTCCCAGGACATAGTGACACCTTCCACCTCCTCAGTGCTCCTTCCTTATGTATCTCCCAGGACATAGGCCCTTATTCTGATCGGTGCGGATTTCTCCGCATGCGGTCGTACCGCCGATGTTTTTGGACTGCGCATGTGCAGAGGTTTCGCCGCACGTATTCTTTATACGCCGCACAGGGGGCGGAGAGGGGCGTGTAGGGCTACTTAGCCTCATTACCCTATGCATACGCCCCGCGTTTCATTGGCGTTCCCATGCAAACGCGGGGCGTATGCATGGTAATGAAGCCGTGACGCTTGTGTAGGGGGCGGGCATCTGACATCGCCGGGTGTCAGCTGCCCGCCCCCATACATGATTTCATACGGACAAGTGTCCGTGTGGTCTAGGGTGGCGGGAGCTGGTGGAGCGTGCGGCCCTGCATTCGATGTTCGGCGACCATCGAATGCAGGGGCTGCTCCCAAGATGGAGGAGGCGTATCCCCGTCCACTTTCATGCGGACCGCCACATATCCGCGTACGGACGGAGGTGGCGATCCGTATGGAAGGCGGGGATTCGCCTGCACGGTCCTGGCCGCATATTCTGATCGGGCCGCACCGATCAGAATAAGGGCCATAGTGACACCTTTCACCTCCTCAGCGCTCCTTCCTTATGTATCTCCCAGGACATAGTGACACCTTTCACCTCCTCAGCGCTCCTTCCTTATGTATCACCTAGGACATAGTGACACCTTTTACCTCCTCAGCGCTACTTCCTTATGTATCTCCCAGGACATAGTGACACCTTTCACCTCCTCAGCGCCCCTTCCTTATGTATCACCTAGGACATAGTGACACCTTTCACCTCCTCAGCGCTCCTTCCTTATGTACCACCCAGGACATAGTGACACCTTCCACCTCCTCAGCGTCCCTTCTTTATGTACCACCCAGGACATAGTGACACCTTCCACCTCCTCAGCGCCCCTTCCTTATGTATCACCTAGGACATAGTGACACCTTCCACCTCCTCAGCGCCCCCTCCTTATGTATCGCCCAGGACATAGTGACACCTTTTGCATCCTCAGCGCTCCTTCCTTATGTATCACCCAGGACATAGTGACACCTTCCACCTCCTCAGCGCTCCTTCCTTATGTATCACCCAGGACATAGTGACACCTTCCACCTCCTCAGTGCTCCTTCCTTATGTACCACCCAGGACATAGTGACACCTTCCACCTCCTCAGCGCCCCTTCCTTATGTATCACCCAGGACATAGTGACACCTTCCACCTCCTCAGCGCCCCTTCCATATGTACCACCCAGGACATAGTGACACCTTTCACCTCCTCAGCGCCCCTTCCTTATGTATCACCCAGGACATAGTGACACCTTTCACCTCCTCAGCGCTCCTTCCTTATGTACCACCCAGGACATAGTGACACCTTCCACCTCCTCAGCGCCCCTTCCTTATGTATCACCCACGACATAGTGACACCTTCCACCTCCTCAGCGCCCCTTCCTTATGTATCACCTAGGACATAGTGACACCTTTCACCTCCTCAGCGCCCCTTCCTTATGTATCACCCAGGACATAGTGACACCTTTCACATCCTCAGCGCCCCTTCCTTATGTATCACCTAGGACATAGTGACACCTTTCACCTCCTCAGCGCCCCTTCCTTATGTACCACCCAGGACATAGTGACACCTTCCACCTCCTCAGCGCCCCTTCCTTATGTATCACCCAGGACATAGTGACACCTTTCACCTCCTCAGCACCCCTTCCTTATGTATCACCCGGGACATAGTGACACCTTTCACCTCCTCAGCACCCCTTCCTTATGTATCTCCCAGGACATAGTGACACCTTCCACCTCCTCAGTGCTCCTTCCTTATGTATCTCCCAGGACATAGGCCCTTATTCTGATCGGTGCGGATTTCTCCGCATGCGGTCGTACCGCCGATGTTTTTGGACTGCGCATGTGCAGAGGTTTCGCCGCACGTATTCTTTATACGCCGCACAGGGGGCGGAGAGGGGCGTGTAGGGCTACTTAGCCTCATTACCCTATGCATACGCCCCGCGTTTCATTGGCGTTCCCATGCAAACGCGGGGCGTATGCATGGTAATGAAGCCGTGACGCTTGTGTAGGGGGCGGGCATCTGACATCGCCGGGTGTCAGCTGCCCGCCCCCATACATGATTTCATACGGACAAGTGTCCGTGTGGTCTAGGGTGGCGGGAGCTGGTGGAGCGTGCGGCCCTGCATTCGATGTTCGGCGACCATCGAATGCAGGGGCTGCTCCCAAGATGGAGGAGGCGTATCCCCGTCCACTTTCATGCGGACCGCCACATATCCGCGTACGGACGGAGGTGGCGATCCGTATGGAAGGCGGGGATTCGCCTGCACGGTCCTGGCCGCATATTCTGATCGGGCCGCACCGATCAGAATAAGGGCCATAGTGACACCTTTCACCTCCTCAGCGCTCCTTCCTTATGTATCTCCCAGGACATAGTGACACCTTTCACCTCCTCAGCGCTCCTTCCTTATGTATCACCTAGGACATAGTGACACCTTTCACCTCCTCAGCGCTACTTCCTTATGTATCTCCCAGGACATAGTGACACCTTCCACCTCCTCAGCGCCCCTTCCTTATGTATCTCCCAGGACATAGTGACACCTTTCACCTCCTCAGCGCCCCTTCCTTATGTATCACCTAGGACATAGTGACACCTTTCACCTCCTCAGCGCTCCTTCCTTATGTACCACCCAGGACATAGTGACACCTTCCACCTCCTCAGCGTCCCTTCTTTATGTACCACCCAGGACATAGTGACACCTTCCACCTCCTCAGCGTCTCTTCCTTATGTATCACCCAGGACATAGTGACACCTTTCACCTCCTCAGCGCTCCTTCCTTATGTATCTCCCAGGACATAGTGACACCTTCCACCTCCTCAGCGCCCCTTCCTTATGTATCTCCCAGGACATAGTGACACCTTCCACCTCCTCAGCGCCCCTTCCTTATGTATCTCCCAGGACATAGTGACACCTTTCACCTCCTCAGCGCCCCTTCCTTATGTATCACCTAGGACATAGTGACACCTTTCACCTCCTCAGCGCTCCTTCCTTATGTACCACCCAGGACATAGTGACACCTTCCACCTCCTCAGCGCCCCTTCCTTATGTACCACCCAGGACATAGTGACACCTTCCACCTCCTCAGCGCCCCTTCCTTATGTATCACCTAGGACATAGTGACACCTTTCACCTCCTCAGCGCTACTTCCTTATGTATCTCCCAGGACATAGTGACACCTTCCACCTCCTCAGCGCCCCTTCCTTATGTATCTCCCAGGACATAGTGACACCTTTCACCTCCTCAGCGCCCCTTCCTTATGTATCACCTAGGACATAGTGACACCATTCACCTCCTCAGCGCTCCTTCCTTATGTACCACCCAGGACATAGTGACACCTTCCACCTCCTCAGCGCCCCTTCCTTATGTATCACCCAGGACATAGTGACACCTTCCACCTCCTCAGCGCCCCTTCCTTATGTATCACCTAGGACATAGTGACACCTTTCACCTCCTCAGCGCCCCTTCCTTATGTATCACCCAGGACATAGTGACACCTTTCACATCCTCAGCGCCCCTTCCTTATGTATCACCTAGGACATAGTGACACCTTTCACCTCCTCAGCGCCCCTTCCTTATGTACCACCCAGGACATAGTGACACCTTTCACCTCCTCAGCGCCCCTTCCTTATGTACCACCCAGGACATAGTGACACCTTTCACCTCCTCAGTGCTCCTTCCTTATGTACCACCCAGGACATAGTGACACCTTCCACCTCCTCAGCGCCCCTTCCTTATGTATCACCCAGGACATAGTGACACCTTTCACCTCCTCAGCACCCCTTCCTTATGTATCACCCGGGACATAGTGACACCTTTCACCTCCTCAGCACCCCTTCCTTATGTATCTCCCAGGACATAGTGACACCTTCCACCTCCTCAGTGCTCCTTCCTTATGTATCTCCCAGGACATAGGCCCTTATTCTGATCGGTGCGGATTTCTCCGCATGCGGTCGTACCGCCGATGTTTTTGGACTGCGCATGTGCAGAGGTCACTCTGCTCATGTGCAAGCGGTTTCACCGCACGTATTCTTTATACGCCGCACAGGGGGCGGAGAGGGGCGTGTAGGGCTACTTAGCCTCATTACCCTATGCATACGCCCCGCGTTTCATTGGCGTTCCCATGCAAACGCGGGGCGTATGCATGGTAATGAAGCCGTGACGCTTGTGTAGGGGGCGGGCATCTGACATCGCCGGATGTCAGCTGCCCGCCCCCATACATGATTTCATACGGACAAGTGTCCGTGTGGTCTAGGGTGGCGGGAGCTGGTGGAGCGTGCGGCCCTGCATTCGATGTTCGGCGACCATCGAATGCAGGGGCTGCTCCCAAGATGGAGGAGGCGTATCCCCGTCCACTTTCATGCGGACCGCCACATATCCGCGTACGGACGGAGGTTGGCGATCCGTATGGAAGGCGGGGATTCGCCTGCACGGTCCTGGCCGCATATTCTGATCGGGCCGCACCGATCAGAATAAGGGCCATAGTGACACCTTTCACCTCCTCAGCGCTCCTTCCTTATGTATCTCCCAGGACATAGTGACACCTTTCACCTCCTCAGCGCCCCTTCCTTATGTATCTCCCAGGACATAGTGACACCTTTCACCTCCTCAGCGCCCCTTCCTTATGTATCTCCCAGGACATAGTGACACCTTTCACCTCCTCAGCGCTCCTTCCTTATGTACCACCTAGGACATAGTGACACCTTCCACCTCCTCAGCGCCACTTCCTTATGTATCTCCCAGGACATAGTGACACCTTCCACCTCCTCAGCGCCCCTTCCTTATGTATCACCTAGGACATAGTGACACCTTCCACCTCCTCAGCGCCACTTCCTTATGTATCTCCCAGGACATAGTGACACCTTTCACCTCCTCAGCGCCCCTTCCTTATGTATCACCTAGGACATAGTGACACCTTCCACCTCCTCAGCGCCACTTCCTTATGTATCTCCCAGGACATAGTGACACCTTCCACCTCCTCAGCGCCCCTTCCTTATGTATCTCCCAGGACATAGTGACACCTTCCACCTCCTCAGCGCCCCTTCCTTATGTACCACCTAGGACATAGTGACACCTTTCGCCTCCTCACTGGGAGTGCTGATCACATGACCACATGACGCAGTCTCCCTGCTGATACGTGTCTGGGTCACTGGGCGCACTGATCACATGACCAGCGGAGTCTCCCTGCTGATACGTGTCTGGGTCACTGGGACCACTGATCACATGACCAGCGCAGTCTCCCTGCTGATACGTGTCTGGGTCACTGGGAGCGCTGATCACTTGACCAGCGCAGTCTCCCTGCTGATACGTGTCTGGGTCACTGGGAACACTGATCACATGACCAGCGCAGTCTCCCTGCTGATACGTGTCTGGGTCACTGGGCGCACTGATCACATGACCAGCGGAGTCTCCCTGCTGATACGTGTCTGGGTCACTGGGAATACTGATCACATGACCAGCGCAGTCTCCCTGCTGATACGTGTCTGGGTCACTGGGATCACATAACCAGCGCAGTGTCCCTGCTGATACATGTCTGGGTCACTGGGATCACATGACCAGCGCAGTCTCCCTGCTGATACGTGTCTGGGTCACTGGGATCACATAACCAGCGCAGTGTCCCTGCTGATACGTGTCTGGGTCACTGGGAGTGCTGATCACATGACCAGCGCAGTCTCCCTGCTGATACGTGTCTGGGTCACTGGGAGTGCTGATCACATGACTGGCGCAGTCTCCCTGCTGATACGTGTCTGGGTCACTTGGATCACATGACCAGCGCAGTGTCCCTGCTGATACGTGTCTGGGTCACTGGGAGTGCTGATCACATGACTGGCGCAGTCTCCCTGCTGATACGTGTCTGGGTCACTGGGCGCACTGATCACATGACCAGCGCAGTCTCCCTGCTGATACGTGTCTGGGTCACTGGGCGGCACACAGTAATGTATTATTGGCCCAGTGCAGCTTCCTTCTGCCTCAGAGATGCCTATTCCAGTTATATTGCATATTTACTTGTGATCTTTGTGCTAATAAGTGCAGTGCAGCGATGCTAATTGCCTTTGTCTGAGGGATGAAGTGTCATTTGCCTGCAGTTCTGTAAGAAGCATCTGATATAAGTGAAGTCCCGCACCGCACGATGTTGCAGAATGTTGAAGCCGCCTGATCTGCGCGCCTCTAACCATTGTGCTCAGTGCCGCCCGGGGACAAGTCTGTGACCTTCATTGATTCCGCATCATAGCGCGCTCTTCCTCACACTTACTGCTAATGTGTAACGCCATTGGATTTTCAGAGAGTAAAGCTTATTGGCCGATTTTAAGGCATGGAATCCATGTGGTTCCGAGAATGTACTTGCATTTGGATTTTGAAAATGTTGACATAAAGGAGCGCCAAGACGTCACAGTGTTCTTCAGCAGTGTTATAGGAGTCACCTGTCCTGCTCTGTGCTGCAGGGGCCCCCGCTCTTTCCATTATATACTGTATCTCTGTATGTGGCTTCCTGCTGCCCCCATTCCTCTCCTGTCACTGCCCCTGTCACATTCAGCCCTGTCCTCACTGACATATCACACATCTCCTGATATACTCTGTGCTGCTGGGGACCCTGCTCCTCCCACTATATAACTCTCAGTCTGTGGCTTCCTGCTGCCTCCATTCCCCTCCTCACATCATGTCACTGCCCCTGTCACAAGCAGCCCTATCCTCACTGACACATCACTCATCTCCTGATATACTCTGTGCTGCTGGGGACCCTGCTCCTCCCACTATATAACTCTCAGTCTGTGGCTTCCTGCTGCCTCCATTCCCCTCCTCACATCATGTCACTGCCCCTGTCACATGTAGCCCTGTCCTCACTGACACATCACTCAACTCCTGATATACTCTGTGCTGTTTGGGACCCTGCTCCTCCCACTATATAACTCTCAGTCTGTGGCTTCCTGCTGCCTCCATTCCCCTCCTCACATCATGTCACTGCCCCTGTCACATGCAGCCCTGTCCTCACTGACACATCACACATCTCCTGATATTCTCTGTGCTGCTGAGGACCCTACACCTCCCACTATATAACTATCAGTCTGTGGCTTCCTGCTGCCTCCATTCCCCTCCTCACATCATGTCACTGCCCCTGTCACATGCAGCCCTGTCCTCACTGACACATCACACATCTCCTGATATACTCTGTGCTGCTGGGGACCCTGCTCCTCCCACTATATAACTCTCAGTCTGTGACTTCCTGCTGCCCCCATTCCCCTCCTCACATCATGTCACTGCCCCTGTCACATGCAGCCCTGTCCTCACTGATACATCACTCATCTCCTGATATACTCTGTGCTGTTTGGGACCCTGCTCCTCCCACTATATAACTCTCAGTCTGTGGCTTCCTGCTGCCCCCATTCCCCTCCTCACATCATGTCACTGCCCCTGTCACATGCAGCCCTGTCCTCACTGACACATCTCCTGATATACTCTTTGCTGCTGAGGACCCTGCACCTCCCACTATATAACTCTCAGTCTGTGGCTTCCTGCTGCCTCCATTCCCCTCCTCACATCATGTCACTGCCCCGGTCACATGCAGCCCTGTCCTCACTGACACATGACCCATCTCCTGATATACTCTGTGCTGCTGGGGACCCTGCTCCTCCCACTATGTAACTCTCAGTCTGTGGCTTCCTGCTGCCTCCATTCCCCTCCTCACATCATGTCACTGCCCCTGTCACATGTAGCCCTGTCCTCACTGACACATCACTGATCTCCTGATATACTCTGTGCTGCTGGGGACCCTGCTCCTCCCACTATATAACTCTCAGTCTGTGGCTTCCTGCTGCCTCCATTCCCCTCCTCACATCATGTCACTGCCCCTGTCACATGTAGCCCTGTCCTCACTGACACATCACTCAACTCCTGATATACTCTGTGCTGTTTGGGACCCTGCTCCTCCCACTATATAACTCTCAGTCTGTGGCTTCCTGCTGCCTCCATTCCCCTCCTCACATCATGTCACTGCCCCTGTCACATGCAGCCCTGTCCTCACTGACACATCACACATCTCCTGATATTCTCTGTGCTGCTGAGGACCCTACACCTCCCACTATATAACTATCAGTCTGTGGCTTCCTGCTGCCTCCATTCCCCTCCTCACATCATGTCACTGCCCCTGTCACATGCAGCCCTGTCCTCACTGACACATCACACATCTCCTGATATTCTCTGTGCTGCTGGGGACCCTGCTCCTCCCACTATATAACTCTCAGTCTGTGACTTCCTGCTGCCCCCATTCCCCTCCTCACATCATGTCACTGCCCCTGTCACATGCAGCCCTGTCCTCACTGACACATACCTCATCTCCTGATATACTCTGTGCTGCTGGGGACCCTGCTCCTCCCACTATATAACTCTCAGTCTGTGGCTTCCTGCTGCCCCCATTCACCTCCTCACATCATGTCACTGCCCCTGTCACATGCAGCCCTGTCCTCACTGACACATCACTCATCTCCTGATATACTCTGTGCTGCTGGGGATCATGCTCCTCCCACTATATAACTCTCAGGCTGTGGCTTCCTGCTGCCCCCATTCCCCTCCTCACATCATGTCACTGCCCCTGTCACATGCAGCCCTGTCCTCACTGACACATCACTCATCTCCTTATATACTCTGTGCTGCTGGGGACCCTGCTCCTCCCACTATATAACTCTCAGTCTGTGGCTTCCTGATGCCCCCCTCCTCGCATCATGTTGCTGCCCCTGTCACATGCAGCCCTGTGCTCACTGACACATCACTCATCTCCTGATATACTCTGTGCTGCTGGGAATCCTGCTCCTCCCACTATATAACTCTCAGTCTGTGGCTTCCTGCTGCCTCCATTCCCCTCCTCACATCATGTCACTGTCCCTGTCACATGCAGCCCTGTCCTCACTGACACATCACATATCTCCTGATATACTCTGTGCTGCTGGGGACCCTGCTCCTCCCACTATATAACTCTCAGTCTGTGGCTTCCTGCTGCCCCCATTCCCCTCCTCACATCATGTCACTGCCCCTGTCACATGCAGCCCTGTCCTCACTGACACATCCCTCATCTCCTGATATACTCTGTGCTGCTGGAGGACCCTGCTCCTGTTGTATACTGTATGCAGTGTGTCTGTTATATGCAATATAGAGTGTAAGTTCCAGGAATGATGTGAGTGACTGAAGATTCCTCTGTGCAGCACTGCAGAGTATGTGTGCGATATATACAAGTATCTGGTAATAAATAATTACGGTGTTATAACGTGTACAGTGCTGGTATATACTGGTGTCTGGGAACCTCAGCATTATCCTTATGGTGCCAATCTTTGTCCCAGGGCCCAGCTCTCACTGTGATGCCCCTTCTGTAAGACTGGGGACAGTGTGATAAATGAGAGCACCTAGATCTGTCAGTCACCCAGAGTCGGCTTCTCTGTGTGCAGTGCGTTCTCTCTGTCCATGCAGCGCATCAGTCCGTCTAGTCTCCTGTAAAGCGTTTCCTCGTCGTCGGGTTCTCCAGTCATTAATGTGGCCAAGACCATGGCATACTAGAATGAGTGTTTCCTAATAGTTTCCCTGTATACTATACACCTGGGAGCAGCGCTCTCCTCCCATCTCATATTTTGTGGTATGTGCTTCCTATGCACGGAATTTGCAGACACACGTTCAGCGGTAAAAGAATATGTCGTGAGTACACTGTAGGCTGGGGAAGGCGGTCTATCATTCTCCTGGCACTGTGACACTACTGCCTGTCCTACGAAACTCTGACCACGGTCACTTTCTCATTAATTCCCTGTGTTAGATAGTCAGCTTTTTGCAGCAGGTTCGGATGTGTCGTAGTTTATTGGGTGTGCCAGGACTCCGGGGACCAGGCACCGTTAAGTGAGAAATGTTGCAATCAAGAACACCTATGCTTGTGTCAGTATATCGCTGCCTATTTCCCCATAGATTGTAAGCCTGTAAGCAGGGCCCTCCTGTGACTGTTAAATACCCAGTTTGTTGTATCACTTTCTCCTATTGTATAGCGCAACGGAATCTGCTGCGCTATATAAGACACTGTAACGGAATCTGCTGCGCTATATAAGATGCTGTAACGGAATCTGCTGCGCTATATAAGATGCTGTAACGGAATCTGCTGTGCTATATTAGATGCTGTAACGGAATCTGCTGCACTATATAAGATGCTGTAACGGAATCTGCTGCGCTATATAAGATGCTGTAACGGAATCTGCTGCGCTATATAAGACACTGTAACGGAATCTGCTGCGCTATATAAGATGCTGTAACGGAATCTCCTGCGCTATTTAAGACACTGTAACGGAATCTGCTGCACTATATAAGACGCTGTAACGGAATCTGCCGCGCTATATAAGACGCTGTAACGGAATCTGTTGCGCTATATAAGACGCTGTAACGGAATCTGCTGCGTTATATAAGACACTGTAACGGAACCTGCTGCGCTATATAAGACACTGTAACGGAATCTGTTGCGCTATATAAGACGCTGTAACGGAATCTGCTGCGCTATGTAAGACGCTGTAACGGAACCTGCTGCGCTATATAAGACACTGTAACGGAACCTGCTGCGCTATATAAGACGCTGTAACGGAACCTGCTGCACTATATAAGACGCTGTAACGGAATCTGCTGCGCTATATAAGACACTGTAACGGAATCTGCTGCGCTATCTAAGACACTGTAACGGAATCTGCTGCGCTATATAAGACACTGTAACGGAATCTGCTGCGCTATATAAGACACTGTAACGGAATCTGCTGCGCTATATAAGACACTGTAACGGAATCTGCTGTGCTATATAAGACACTGTAACGGAATCCCCTGCGCTATATAAGACACTGTAACGGAATCTGCTGCGCTATATAAGACGCTGTAACGGAATCTGCTGCGCTATATAAGACACTGTAACGGAATCTGCTGCACTATATAAGACACTGTAACGGAATCTGCTGCGCTATATAAGATTTACTTGAATTAGATTGGGTCTATATGCGATTCTTAGCGGCAGTTATGTGGTAACGGGCAGGACTTGCTTCTGTTTGTACACATTTTATGAATGGCAGCCACCAGCACTGGTTTTGCTCATAAATAATTAACCATTAATAATTTGAGTTAGTCCTGGACCACCAACCCAGGGCACCCCTGCATGTGTCCTGAGGCACCCCAGGGAGCCACGGCGCACAGTTTGGGAAGCACTGCACTATACAGATCTATCTTTTTCAGTTTTATATTGTGTTATGTGTTATATTCCCCTGGATGGCATTCTTCCCTTCCACCACACGTGGGCGCTGTTCATGTTGCATGTTGTGCGAGATTAGTGGATGCTCCTATATTAGTAGTGCCGATATCCAAGTATGTTACCTTGCCGATATCCCTACACCTGCAGTATCACCATCGCTGTATGTTCTCTGCCTTCCATAAGACACTTCTATTTCTTGTCAGAAATTCAGAAGCGCATCTGCCGGTGTTAGCACAGGTTATAAAGCTCCGGTGGTGAAGTGGTTAAACAGTCTGACATGGGGGGGTGGGGGGATGCTGTATAGGATTCTACAGACACCGCGGTGGCTGACAGCTCTGGTGGGAGTGGGTGGAAAGCTGCAGTGGGCATTGATACTGCCATCAGACCTTCGTTAATATTACCATGCAGACTAATTTGTGATAAGCGCACGGACGGGTTTTGCAGACTGCAGCCGTCTTCCGCCCCCCTGCCCAGGACTCGTCGCTCTGTTCCAGCTCCATCCTCATTCCTGCTTCCCCGGGAGCCCTGGTTGGGAGTGAGTTTCACGCACAGTTGTGTGGAGTGGCTGTGCGTGGTTATTTCTGTGTACATGTGTGACACGCAGAGGAGGGGGGGTCGCCTTCTTGTATAAGTAGGACTGGAGGCAGGAGGCAGCTGGAGAGGAGGAGCGCACTCTCGCAAGGAGCAGAGGTTTTCTTGCGCTCGATGCTCAGCGTTTCCTCCGCCTGATTGGTCTTCGCCACTCTGCGAGTTCTCCCAGCACCCTTCGAACACTTACTGGATTACTGGAAGTTCTGCGGATCGCACATGGTGTTACTGGTCCGTCTCTGCTGAGCCCCGGGAGAGCGACGTGGGGCAAAGCTGTCTCCTCCGGGTCCTCCCGATTGGCACAGTGGTCTCTGTGCCCCTCCCGCATGGGTCAGGGGTGCTGCACCCAGGCTGTCGCCAGCCCCGGACTTTGTGAAGCAGTGAAAGTTTTATTCTCCCCCTGGGTGGGCTCTGACTACGGTCTGGGTTGTTTGGTGTAGTGGGTAAGGACCACAAGGTAAGTGTTCAGGGTGTGGTGGGGGTGCCAGGATGTGATGGAATCCGCTGGCCGGGGTGCCACCTGTGGAATGGTGATGCAGAGATGTGGGGTGGTCGCATTAGCCCTGACGCATGTAATATGTAATTGGTGAGTTCTATCCCGTGTTTGCTGGGCATGTGAGTTCTGGAAGACTGAGGGCAGATAGTAGTGCGCCAGCTGCTGCCAGGCATTTATTGCTCTCTGCTATTAATTCACATTGTTACTTAGATGGGTACAGCTCTTTGATTGTCAGCTCCCGTGACCAGTGCTTCCCATAAGCAGCTACTCAGTGATTTCCTGTTATAATGACTCAATAATGCCATTATTATTCTGACAGCTAGACCAGGTCCTTCATTCTGCACCCCAGGGGGTAATAGACTCCTCTCCAGCCTCTTCTGTTCAGTCACCTAACCCCCTCTCTGATGTACTTTATACCGTTACCCCCAGACCAACCACACCTGTCCCCCACCTCTGTGGGTGGGCGAGTCTGATAACTAACCATTACACTGTCAGAGGGTCACATTGTACTGGCCTTGTGTTCCTTCATCGTGCTCTATATAGAACGCTATAGGAATCCTGTATCTATGGCTGTAGTAGATGTACAAGTCTAAACATTTGGCAGATAGCTGTAGTGCCTGTAGTTGTAGTGTCCTGACTCTGCCGTAGCCCAGCATCTCAGTGTTCGTATAAGCTGCAGGTATCGTTACCCTGAGACGTCCAGTCTGACAATAGCTGGTTGCTGTGTTCTAGAATCGTCTGCCTTGCTCGCGGCCCCTGGTGTCGCTCTGCTCTCCCGTACTACACACCTGCGGCCACCTCCATCTCCTCTGCCTTGCTCACGGCCCCTGGTGTCACTCTGCTCTCCCGTACTACACACCTGCGGCCACCTCCGTCTCCTCTGCCTCGCTCACAGCACCTGGTGTCACTCTGCTGTCCTGTACTACACACCTGCGGCCACCTCCGTCTCCTCTGCCATGCTCGCAGCCCCTGGTGTCGCTCTGCTCTCCCGTACTACACACCTGCGGCCACCTCCGTCTCCTCTGCCTTGCTCACAGCATCTGGTGTCACTCTGCTCTCCTGTACTACACACCTGCAGCCACCTCCGTCTCCTCTGCCTCACTCGCGGCACCTGGTGTCGCTCTGCTCTCCTGTACTACACACCTGCGGCCACCTCCGTCTCCTCTGCCTCGCTCGTGGCCCCTGGTGTCGCTCTGCTCTCCCGTACTACACACCTGCAGCCACCTCCGTCTCCTCTGCCTCGCTCGTGGCCCCTGGTATTGCTCTGCTCTCCCGTACTACACACCTGCGGCCACCTCCGTCTCCTCTGCCTCGCTCGCGGCCCCTGGTGTTGCTCTGCTCTCCCGTACTACACACCTGCGGCCACATCCGTCTCCTCTGCCTCGCTCGCGGCCCCTGGTGTCGCTCTGCTCTCCCGTACTACACACTTGCGACCACCTCCGTCTCCTCTACCTCGCTCGCAGCCCCTGGTGTCGCTCTGCTCTCCCGTACTACACACCTGCGGCCACATCCGTCTCCTCTGCCTCGCTCACGGCCCCTGGTGTCGCTCTGCTCTCCTGTACTACACACCTGCGGCCACCTCCGTCTCCTCTGCCTCGCTCACAGCACCTGGTGTCGCTCTGCTCTCCCGTACTACACACCTGCGACCACCTCCGTCTCCTCTGCCTCGCTCGCGGCCCCAGGTGCAGCTCTGCTCTCCCGTACTACACACCTGCGGCCACCTCCGTCTCCTCTGCCTCGCTCCCAGCCTCTGGTGTCGCTCTGCTCTCCCGTACTACACACCTGCGGCCACCTCCGTCTCCTCTGCCTCGCTCCCAGCCTCAGGTGTCGCTCTGCTCTCCCGTATTACACACCTGCGGCCACCTCCGTCTCCTCTGCCTCGCTCACAGCCCCAGGTGCAGCTCTGCTCTCCCGTACTACACACCTGCGGCCACCTCCGTCTCCTCTGCCTCGCTCCCAGCCTCTGGTGTCGCTCTGCTCTCCCGTACTACACACCTGCGGCCACCTCCGTCTCCTCTGCCTCGCTCCCAGCCTCAGGTGTCGCTCTGCTCTCCCGTATTACACACCTGCGGCCACCTCCGTCTCCTCTGCCTCGCTCACAGCCCCTGGTGCAGCTCTGCTCTCCCGTACTACACACCTGCGGCCACCTCCGTCTCCTCTGCCTCGCTCCCAGCCTCTGGTGTCGCTCTGCTCTCCCGTACTACACACCTGCGGCCACCTCCGTCTCCTCTGCCTCGCTCCCAGCCTCAGGTGTCGCTCTGCTCTCCCGTATTACACACCTGCGGCCACCTCCGTCTCCTCTGCCTCGCTCACAGCCCCTGGTGTCGCTCTGCTCTCCCGTACTACACACCTGCGGCCACCTCCGTCTCCTCTGCCTCGCTCCCAGCCTTTGGTGTCGCTCTGCTCTCCCGTACTACACACCTCCGGCCACCTCCGTCTCCTCTGCCTCGCTCGCGGCCCCAGGTGTCGCTCTGCTCTCCCGTACTACACACCTGCGGCCACCTCCGTCTCCTCTGCCTCGCTCGCGGCCCCTGGTGTTGCTCTGCTCTCACGTACTACACACCTGCGGCCACCTCCGTCTCCTCTGCCTCGCTCGTGGCCCCTGGTATTGCTCTGCTCTCCCGTACTACACACCTGCGGCCACCTCCGTCTCCTCTGCCTCGCTCGCGGCCCCTGGTGTTGCTCTGCTCTCCCGTACTACACACCTGCGGCCACATCCGTCTCCTCTGCCTCGCTCGCGGCCCCTGGTGTTGCTCTGCTCTCCCGTACTACACACCTGCAACCACCTCCGTCTCCTCTGCCTCGCTCGTGGCCCCTGGTGTCGCTCTGCTCTCCCGTACTACACACCTGCAGCCACCTCCGTCTCCTCTGCCTCGCTCACAGCACCTGGTGTCACTCTGCTCTCCTGTACTACACACCTGCGACCACCTCCGTCTCCTCTGCCTCGCTCACAGCACCTGGTGTCGCTCTGCTCTCCTGTACTACACACCTGCGGCCACCTCCGTCTCCTCTGCCTCGCTCGCAGCCCCTGGTGTTGCTCTGCTCTCCTGTACTACACACCTGCGGCCACCTCCGTCTCCTCTGCCTCGCTCCCAGCCTCAGGTGTCGCTCTGCTCTCCCGTATTACACACCTGCGGCCACCTCCGTCTCCTCTGCCTCGCTCACAGCCCCTGGTGTCGCTCTGCTCTCCCGTACTACACACCTGCGGCCACCTCCGTCTCCTCTGCCTCGCTCCCAGCCTTTGGTGTCGCTCTGCTCTCCCGTACTACACACCTCCGGCCACCTCCGTCTCCTCTGCCTCGCTCGCGGCCCCAGGTGTCGCTCTGCTCTCCCGTACTACACACCTGCGGCCACCTCCGTCTCCTCTGCCTCGCTCGCGGCCCCTGGTGTTGCTCTGCTCTCCCGTACTACACACCTGCAACCACCTCCGTCTCCTCTGCCTCGCTCGTGGCCCCTGGTGTCGCTCTGCTCTCCCGTACTACACACCTGCAGCCACCTCCGTCTCCTCTGCCTCGCTCACAGCACCTGGTGTCACTCTGCTCTCCTGTACTACACACCTGCGACCACCTCCGTCTCCTCTGCCTCGCTCACAGCACCTGGTGTCGCTCTGCTCTCCTGTACTACACACCTGCGGCCACCTCCGTCTCCTCTGCCTCGCTCGCAGCCCCTGGTGTTGCTCTGCTCTCCTGTACTACACACCTGCGGCCACCTCCGTCTCCTCTGCCTCGCTCGCAGCCCCTGGTGTCGCTCTGCTCTCCCGTACTACACACCTCCGGCCACCTCCGTCTCCTCTGCCTCGCTCGCGGCCCCTGGTGTTGCTCTGCTCTCCCGTACTACACACCTGCGGCCACCTCCGTCTCCTCTGCCTCGCTCGTGGCCCCTGGTATTGCTCTGCTCTCCCATACTACACACCTGCGGCCACCTCCGTCTCCTCTGCCTCGCTCGCGGCCCCTGGTGTTGCTCTGCTCTCCCGTACTACACACCTGCGGCCACATCCGTCTCCTCTGCCTCGCTCGCGGCCCCTGGTGTCGCTCTGCTCTCCCGTACTACACACTTGCGACCACCTCCATCTCCTCTACCTCGCTCGCAGCCCCTGGTGTCGCTCTGCTCTCCCGTACTACACACCTGCGGCCACATCCGTCTCCTCTGCCTCGCTCGCGGCCCCTGGTGTCGCTCTGCTCTCCCGTACTACACACCTGCAACCACCTCCGTCTCCTCTGCCTCGCTCACAGCCCCTGGTGTCGCTTTGCTCTCCTGTACTACACACCTGCGGCCACCTCCGTCTCCTCTGCCTCGCTCACAGCCCCTGGTGTCGCTCTGCTCTCCCGTACTACACACCTGCGGCCACCTCCGTCTCCTCTGCCTCGCTCCCAGCCTTTGGTGTCGCTCTGCTCTCCCGTACTACACACCTGCGGCCACCTCCGTCTCCTCTGCCTCGCTCCCAGCCTCTGGTGTCGCTCTGCTCTCCCGTACTACACACCTGCGGCCACCTCCGTCTCCTCTGCCTCGCTCCCAGCCCTTGGTGTCGCTCTGCTCTCCCGTACTACACACCTGCGGCCACCTCCGTCTCTGCCTCGCTCACAGCACCTGGTGTCGCTCTGCTTTCTCGTACTACACATCTGCGGCCACCTCAGTCTCCTCTGCCTCGCTCGCAGCGCCTGGTGCCGCTCTGCTCTCCCGTACTACACACCTGCGGCCACCTCCGCCTCCTCTGCCTCGCTCGCGGCCCCTGGTGTCGCTCTGCTCTCCCGTACTACACACCTGCGACCACCTCCGTCTCCTCTGCCTCGCTCGCAGCCCCTGGTGTCGCTCTGCTCTCCCGTACTACACACCTGCGACCACCTCCCTCTCCTCTGCCTCGCTCGCGGCCCCTGGTGTCGCTCTGCTCTCCCGTACTACACACCTGCGACCACCTCCCTCTCCTCTGCCTCGCTCGCGGTCCCAGGTGTCGCTCTGCTCTACCGTACTACACACCTGCGGCCACCTCCGTCTCCTCTGCCTCGCTCGCAGGTTCAGTATATATCTGAGCCAGGACACGCCCCTCGTACACATGCTGGACAGCTGCAGTATAGATCTGAGCTAGGACATGCCCCTCCTACAGACGCTGGTCAGCTGCAGTAAAGATCTGAACTGGTTCTCGCCCCTCTCACCCACTCTGGGCAGCTGAAATATAGATCTGAGCTAGGGCACACCCCCATACACACACACACACACGTCAGCTGCAGTATAGATCTGAGCTAGTACATCCCCCCCCCCCCATTCACACACACTGGACAGCTGCAGTATAGATCTGAGCTAGTACATCCCCCCCTCCCCCCCATTCACACACACTGGACAGCTGCAGTATAGATCTGAGCTAGTACATCCCCCCCCCCCCCCCATTCACACACACTGGACAGCTGCAGTATAGATCTGAGCTAGGGCACACTACCCATACACACACTGGACAGCTGTAGTATGGGTCTGAGCTAGTACATTCCCCCCCCCCCCCATTCACACACACACTGGACAGCTGCAGTATAGATCTGAGCTAGGGCACGCTACCCATACACACACTGGACAGCTGCAGTATAGATCTGAGCTAGTACACCCCCCCCATTCACACACACACTGGACATCTGCAGTATAGATCTGAGCTAGGGCACACTACCCATACACACACTGGACAACTGCAGTATAGATCTGAGCTAGTACATCCCCCCCCCCCCCCCATCATTCACACACACTGGACAGCTGCAGTATAGATCTGAGCTAGTACATCCCCCCCCCCATTCACACACACACTGGACAGCTGCAGTATAGATCTGAGCTAGGGCACACTACCCACACACACACTGGACAGCTGTAGTATAGGTCTGAGCTAGTACACACACCCCATTTACACACACTGGACAGCTGTAGTATAGGTCTGAGCTAGGTCACGCCCCCCATACACACATTGGACAGCTGCAGTATAGATCTGAGCTAGGGCACGCCCCCCATACACACACTGGACAGCTGCAGTATAGATCTGAGCTAGTACACACACCCCATTTACACACACTGGACAGCTGTAGTATAGGTGTGAGCTAGGTCACGCCCCCCATACACACATTGGACAGCTGCAGTATAGATCTGAGCTAGGACACACACCCCTTACACATGTTGATATAGAGCTTCAGTATAGATCTGAGCGAGGACACGCCCCCACACACATGCTGGACAGGTGCTGTATAGATCTGAGCTAGGATACACCCCCCATACACATGATGGACAGCTGCAGTATAGTGCTGAGCTAGGACACCCCCCCCCCCCCCCCCCCCCCCCCATACACACGCTGGACAGTTATGTTCACATTCGGGGACCTGTTCCTATGTACTGCACGGTATTGTACTATACAGCGGGGTTATAGGGAGGCTGTTTGCAGGTAGGTTCTGATACTGCTGTAGGTCCCAGAAGAGGGCACTCTGGCAGGAGCCCCAGCAGTCTATCACTCTGTACCTGGAACAGGCGTGTCCTCCTGCTCGTATAACAGAAGTGAGGAGACCGCTCCCGATCCCCCGGTAATGCTCTTTTCCTGTGGCTGACATCGCAGCTTACACAACAGCTGGGATTCACGTTATGTACAAATGATTAAACTCATCAGCTTAAACCCTCGCTCTGCTGCTGCTGCCGGGCACCGATGTCTCTTCTCACATGTAGCACAGGGGATGGGGGGTGAGTGTCACAGAGCGCCCGTCAGACGTGCAGACATGGCGTTCTCCGCCAAGGACCTGGATACTGTGGGCACCCATTCTCCCAGGGGTAATAGTCAGACCCTAGTGATGAGGACTGTTGCTCCTGGTGACTCTCTGTATGTTAGTTGCCCTTGGTGATACCGGCCCCTGGCACAGCATTGTATATATGAACAGATACTGTAGCTGCCTGCAACTTTTTTTGAACGCTGGACATATGATTGACAGGAAGCCGGCGTCTAGGGTTGGTAACCGGACGTTTAGTGGGAGTGCAAAAAAAACCCGCAGGCGTTCTAGGAAAATACTGGGAGTGTCCGGGAAACCGCAGGCGCGCTTGAGCGTTTTACGGGAATTTGCGCCGCGCGATCATGTTTGAATCTGCTACTGAAATAACCCGATAGTTGCCTCTATTGGCCTCCTCGTTAGGCTAAGCTCGTTAGCGATCCTCAGTATTAAGGCGACGCGAGAACCTGACAGGCTGCCCGGGAAGTAGCGGGAAGCAGATCTCCCTCGTACATGCAGGAATGCAGCAGGATTTTGTTTTGACTAATTGATACAAAAAATAAGGAAGAACGTGAAGTCGTCTAGTAGAACGCAGCAGCCGCGGCGGCACAGCGGCAATTTGCCAGCATTAATCTCCTTCATGGGAGACTGTAAATATTTCCCTCTGCGAGGATTCCGTGTCAGCATTGTGTGCGTGCTCGGGCTGGAGATGCCGGCGCTTCTAGCAGCGTGTGTGAAATGTTTTCATCACTTCTCAGATTGGATAATTCAGTCTCTGGCACATACGTGTCTGACATATAAACTGACAACGTAAACGGTCCCATTAGTCTTCTGTATGCGATTACTTCAGCATCTCTAATGTATTCTGTTCCTGGAAGAGGAGATTAACCTGCACCTGCCATTCTGACTGCTGTCCGTATAGAACAGGGTATAATGCATGCATCTAGGGTGGCGGTGTACAAGTGGCACGACTAGCGCTGGAAAATCCACTCGTAACAGTGCATGTTCTATAGATTGTAAGCGTGAGAGCAGGGCCCTCCTACCTCTCTGTCAGCTGGTTTCTACCCCGTTTGTTTTATTACTGTTGTTTCCCATTTTTAAGCGGAATCTGCTTCGTTATGTAATACACTGTAACGGAATCTGCTGTACTATAGAAGACACTGTAACGTTATCTGCTGCGCTATATAAGACGCTGTAACGGAATCTGCTGCACTATATAAGACACTGTAACGGAATCTGCTGCGCTATATAAGACACTGTAATGGAATCTGCTGCGCTATATAAGACGCTGTAACGGAATCTGCTGCGCTATATAAGACACTGTAACGGAATCTGCGCTATATAAGACACTGTAACGGGATCTGCTGCGCTATATAAGACGCTGTAACGGAATCTGCTGCACTATATAAGACACTGTAACGGAATCTGCTGCGCTATATAAGACACTGTAATGGAATCTGCTGCGCTATATAAGACGCTCTAACGGAATCTGCTGCGCTATATAAGACACTGTAACGGAATCTGCGCTATATAAGACACTGTAACGGAATCTGCTGCGCTATATAAGACACTGTAACGCAATCTGCTGCGCTATATAAGACACTGTAATGGAATCTGCTGCGCTATATAAGACGCTGTAACGGAATCTGCTGCGCTATATAAGACGCTGTAACGGAATCTGCTGCGCTATATAAGACACTGTAACGGAAACTGCTGCACTATATAAGACACTGTAACGGAATCTGCTGCGCTATATAAGACACTGTAACGGAATCTGCTGTACTATATAAGACACTTTAACGGAATCTGCTGCGCTATATAAGACACTGTAATGGAATCTGCTGCGCTATATAAGACGCTGTAACGGAATCTGCTGCGCTATATAAGACGCTGTAACGGAATCTGCTGCGCTATATAAGACACTGTAACGGAATCTGCTGCGCTATATAAGACACTGTAACGGAATCTGCTGCGCTATATAAGACGCTGTAATGGAATCTGCTGCGCTATATAAGACGCTGTAACAGAATCTGCTGCACTATATAAGACGCTGTAACGGAATCTGCTGCACTATATAAGACGCTGTAACGGAATCTGCTGCGCTATATAAGACACTGTAACGGAATCTGCTGCGCTATATAAGACACTGTAACGGAATCTGCTGCGCTATATAAGACACTGTAACGGAATCTGCTACGCTATATAAGACGCTGTAATGGAATCTGCTGTGCTATATAAGACGCTGTAACGGAATCTGCTGCGCTATATAAGACGCTGTAACGGAATCTGCTGCGCTATATAAGACGCTGTAACGGAATCTGCTGCGCTATATAAGACGCTGTAACGGAATCTGCTGCGCTATATAAGACGCTGTAACGGAAACTGCTGCGCTATATAAGACGCTGTAACGGAATCTGCTGCGCTATATAAGACGCTGTAACGGAAACTGCTGCGCTATATAAGACACTGTAACGGAATCTGCTGCGCTATATAAGACACTGTAACGGAATCTGCTGCGCTATATAAGACGCTGTAATGGAATCTGCTGCGCTATATAAGACGCTGTAACAGAATCTGCTGCACTATATAAGACGCTGTAACGGAATCTGCTGCACTATATAAGACGCTGTAACGGAATCTGCTGCGCTATATAAGACACTGTAACGGAATCTGCTGCGCTATATAAGACACTGTAACGGAATCTGCTGCGCTATATAAGACACTGTAACGGAATCTGCTACGCTATATAAGACGCTGTAATGGAATCTGCTGTGCTATATAAGACGCTGTAACGGAATCTGCTGCGCTATATAAGACGCTGTAACGGAATCTGCTGCGCTATATAAGACGCTGTAACGGAATCTGCTGCGCTATATAAGACGCTGTAACGGAATCTGCTGCGCTATATAAGACGCTGTAACGGAAACTGCTGCGCTATATAAGACGCTGTAACGGAGTCTGCTGCGCTATATAAGACGCTGTAACGGAAACTGCTGCGCTATATAAGACACTGTAACGGAAACTGCTGCGCTATATAAGACACTGTAACGGAATCTGCTGCGCTATATAAGACGCTGTAACGGAAACTGCTGCGCTATATAAGACGCTGTAACGGAATCTGCTGCGCTATATAAGACACTGTAACGGAATCTGCTGCGCTATATAGGACACTGTAACGCAATCTGCTGCGCTATATAAGACACTGTAACGGAATCTGCTGCGCTATATAAGACACTGTAACGGAATCTGCTGCGCTATATAAGATGCTGTAACGGAAACTGCTGCGCTATATAAGACGCTGTAACGGAATCTGCTGCGCTATATAAGACGCTGTAACGGAAACTGCTGCGCTATATAAGACACTGTAACGGAAACTGCTGCGCTATATAAGACACTGTAACGGAATCTGCTGCTATACTCCCAGAGGGCCTGATTCTCTGGCCGATGCATCCTGCGGGTTTCTGAAAACTGCGCATGCATGGAGGAACACAATTGCAGACTGCTCAAATATTTAGCACCAGCTGCATCTATATGTGTGTAGAGAGTGCGCCTGGGATCTACAAAGGAAATGCTGAAAACATGCACTGTTTGGGTTCCCTGAGGAATTTATGACGAGCGCTGACTTCAGCAAACGTACTTGTAGTTAATGGAATATTTTTCCGTATTTTCATTTGCTAATACAGAACGTTGGTAAATGGATAAATTGCCGCCACGACCGGAGAGATATCGCGCGTTCCCGGATTGTTTCCTGTAGAGTTATATGAGGTCTCAGTCTTCCGAAGTCACAGCACAGCAAACCTGGGAGGATAGAGAATAAGGGGTGTATGTATGAAGCCTTGGATAGAGATAAAGTACCAGCCAGTCAGCCCCTAACTGCCACATTATAGTCCGTGTTTGAAAAATGCCGGTTATGGGCTGACTTGTTGGCAAACACCCCCCCCAATCCATTTTATTGCTCCTGCTCCCCAAGGCTTAGTACATAGACTCCTATATTATAGTGGTCCCCAAATGCTGTCCTCAAATCAACCCAACAGTACGGCTTTTAAGGATATCCATGCTTAGGCACAGGTGACTTAATTACCACGTCAGTTAGTTTGATTATCCATCTGTGCACAAACAGGGATATCCCAAAAACCTAGAATGATGGAGCGCCTTGAGGCCGGGGACCACTGTTATGTTATATTATATGTGTTATTATGGTTATTAATATATTTTTGATTCTGTTTTCATGTTATTAGCCACCGGCCATGTTTTCTATTTTATGTCCTGAACTTGTGTTATTGTGGCATTGCAGAGACCTATAACAGTCTGGTTCCCCAATGCTTGTGAGCAGCTATCATGCTATCTCTCTGTGCAGGAACCCTGGTTATGAAGTGCCGTGTCCTCCCCAATTTGTAAGCGTACAGATCGCAGACTGAAGTCTTGTAGCAACAGGTGAAAACCTCAATGAGGTTTCCATAGCAATAGTATAAGTCTTCCCACTATACAGAGACATGTATCTGCAGGGGTATACAATGCCTGCTGTCACCCGTCTGCATAGATTATAGTGTCCTGTGACAGAATGTAACCTTCTGTATACATTGTGGAGCTAAACATCTACCAGCTAATGTCAGCTGGCTCCTAGAACGTTTGTTGATCCTATTACGGTGAACATCTGGGGACGGACAGGCGCAGCATTCAGCGCAGGCTGGGGACGGACAGGAGCAGCATTCAGCGCAGGCTGAGGACGGACAGGCGCAGCATTCAGCACAGACTGGGGACGGACAGGAGCAGCATTCAGCGCAGGCTGGGGACGGGCAGGCGCAGCATTCAGCGCAGGCTGGGGACGGACAGGCGCAGCATTCAGCGATGGCTGGGGACGGACAGGCGCAGCATTCAGCGTTGGCTGGGGACGGACAGGCGCAGCATTCAGCGCTGGCTGGGGACTGACAGGCGCAGCAATTGTCAGGCTACGAATGGACAAATGCAGCAGTCGGCGTAGGCTGGGACGGTCAGGCGCAGCATTCAGGCAGGCTGGGGACGGACAGGCGCGGCATTCCGTGCATGCTGGGGATGGACAAGCGCGGCATTTAGCACAGGCTGGGGACGGACAGGTACAGCAATCGGCAGGCTACGGATGGACACGTGCTGGGGACGGACAGGCGCAGCATTCAGCGCAGGCTGGGGATGGACAGGCACAGCAGTCGGCAGGCTATAGATGGACATGTGCAGCAGTCGGCGTAGGCTGGGGACGGTCAGGCGCAGCATTCAGCGCAGGCTCGGGACGGACAGGCGCAGCATTCAGCATAGGCTGAGGACGGTCAGGCACAGCAATCGGCAGGCTAGGAACGGACAAGTGCAGCAGTCGGCGTAGGCTGGGCACGGAAGGCTCAACACACACACACTGGTGCATTAAATGGCTACCCACAAATCTCCACTGGTGCTGACGAGGACCTGCTCCCTCCCCGCATAATCTGGTCGACAGGCAGCAAAATCTACAGGCCAAAGCGACCTGGGGTTAATGAAACTTACACTAATTACCCCCAAACTAGTACAGTGTGACGAGGGAGCACCCTCTCTCCCCTCAGCTTTCCTGCTGGAGTAGAAACGTTCTCTGTGAATGGCTCCTTTTTATGCCTCTAGTGTGCTGAGGTCTAAACCCATTTAGAGCTGTACAAGCAGGTGAAGATTTGGTCAGTGCCATATTATTTTTGAGAATGGTGTTGGTTTTCCCTAATAGGAAAATTGTTCTCACAATACTATGTTTTCCCCACGTACTAGCTTCATCATGAAGGAACCTTTGCTGAACATTGTGCTTGGAAGCCTGACTGTACCCTAAAGTTTGCGTTGAGGCATAAAGCAATGCAAAGGTGCAGACGCTACAGTTGATGATGTTTGCCAGAAGGAAGCTGAAGAAACTAGAACATCCTACTGTCCTCCAGCACAGAAAGTATCCCGTGAAAATCTTGACCATAAAGCAGTCCAAGAGACAAAAATTAGCCCTGTGTCTTAGGGAGAAGATGAAGAGGTTACTGCAAGGCCCAGTGGACAAGATACTGACCAACCATGATCACCAGATTTCACCTGTAGAGCTTGATACCAACCTGTTTATGTGTGGCATAAAGAGAAAGTCTCTGAACGCGGAAGTCCAAGCCACTTTTGACCTCATGGAACACACTGGAGAAGCCAAGACGGGAGTGATCGTTGATCCTGATGAGGCAGGCTCCGACTGGGACACAAGGTTTCCGTTGTCTGTGAACTCAGAGGAGAAGAACAGCCAGGACCTTGCGGAGGAGACCAACACCAATAAACAGTCTTCAGAATTGCTTTCTCCTTGTGAAACTAATGGACCTGTTGACCAACAGGATCTATCCACTATTCGTATTACAATGAGCTGGAAGGAGATCACTGAAAATAGTCAGCTTCTCTGCCAGGACATCCTGTCTGAGTCCAGCTCTGGCAGCAGCTCTGTCGTAAGTGATCCGTCTGGAGACGTGGTGGATTATATCATCAAGGAACTGCAGGGTATCAGTCGAATTCAGGCCGAGATTGCAGAGCTGCGACAGCACTTGAGCTTGATAAAAGGTTCGGTGGATGAAGTCTCTACGTGCGTCGACTCTGTCCTGAGCGAGATCGAAGTGTTGCAAGTTGGCTCCTCCCCAAAAAGACCAGCACTTACAGAGTGTTGTGGTGACTCCATGATTGAAGAGACTGTGTTATGTTTTTATGGGATCTCGGAACATGATGATGAGAACGTGCTGGAGAGGGTTCACTGTCTGTTGTGTGATCATCATTGCTTTAATGGCATCCAAAGCAGAGACTATATTAAAGAGGCTTACAGGCTTGGCTCTGGATCCAATGCAGTGCTAGGCCCAAGACCAACAGTTGTTAAACTCTCCCACCCTGATCACAGAGACTTAATACTCCAACGATCAGTCAACTTCCAAAGCTCTGGAGTGAGGATCATTCCGTATGAAGAACACAGTTTCCAAAATAGGATGAGAGCAAATTCTCTCTCTGTACTTCAGCAGGGTTTGAGAGAAAACCGCTGGAGCTCCTTGAGCCTGGATAAGGAGGTGGTGCGAACGGATGACACAGGGGGCGAGCGCAAAACAGAGTCGTTCCGGATAAGGTATCAGAACAAAAGCACGGAGGCCCCATGTGGTGGAGAGGAGTTTCTTTTTGCACAAAAATGCACATTGGCAAAAAAATGCAGCTTATCGGAGGGGGAGATGGCCAGAAGTGACCTGAACGACACCAGCGAGCAGTGTCTACAAAAAAGCGTCAGTCATCTTTGCATCCGTCTGGACTCCCAGGAATCTCAGAAGAGCTCACATTCACCAAACATGTCTTCTTCCCCCTGCGAGAAATCAACATGTCGATGTTCAAGACTGCTAGCACGTTCCAATCACTTGGGCGCATCGTCTGAGGCGGAGGAAGCGGCAATTGCTATTCGTAGATGCTGCTCAATTGTGGATGACCATGATGGAATCTGTAAAGAAGGTGACCTGGTTACCTGCGATTCCAGGGTACAGTTTCGCAGTACGGAGAAAATTAATGTCATTATTAAGGATCCATCTGGCAGTTTCACCTCCTTAAGCTTTGATGACACAGTAGGCAAATGCTCTGCCGGGACCATGGGAGAATCCCTGAAGGAGGTGGTCCACATAGACATAGATGGCCAAGATAAGAGCGGCCATGTCTTCAGAGATTTCCTCGATCAGCCGGATGAGAACATAGATATAGTAGATATTAAGTTTTATGCAAATAAATTAGGAAAAGCTCTCAATCATTTCCGGTCTGCTTTAAAAGTCGTTTTTAATAAACTTGAAAGTCCGGACGCCTTTATGGAAAATAAAGAAACTGTGTTTCCAGTTCCTGATTATGACACTCTACAAAGACTCAACAGTATCGGCAGTGGTCATTTCAATGATAGTCTTCCTACACATTCCAGTATGAGTAACAGCTACAGTTCCAGCTCAAATATAAAAGAAGATGCATATTTTGTGCTCAACAGGGTACCCTCGCTGGCCCATGAGTCCTCCATCCCATCCTTGGTGCTGTCCCCTGACGTAGACTTGAGTGGCCTGCAGACCGTGGTCTCTCCCGAGCAAGTGCTAGACATTGGGGACCTCCCTGTGGGGCTGAAGGAAGGCAAACCTCTCAGACTGGACCAAGTCTGCGTGGAGACCATTTATCTCAACAAGTGCATCAACAACTTCAAAAATGTCTTGCGAGAGAAGAAGAAGATGCAGCGGAAGCTCCTGAAAGATATTGTACAGGAAACCTTCTGGACTTCGGCTGAAGAAATGAGCTCAGGTATTTCATTGTGCGGCTGAGTTGGTTGGCAGGAAGAATTGGGAGGGCAGTTAAATCCCAAACAAGTGAATGCACAGAAATGATCAATCCTCAAAACAAAAAGTATTCTAGAACTTAGCAAATTGACTAATGAGGAGTATTCTAGAAGTTTGTCAAATGACTAATGAGAAGTAATCTAGAACTTTGTCAAATGACTGATCAGGAGTAGTCTAGATATTTCTAAAATTAATATTCAGGGTTATTCAGCTGAGTTTTGGCCATGTGATAGATACATGGGTGCTGATACAGGCCTATTAGCACGGGTCCAAATTCATCCCCGTCCCCGGTGGTGGGGGTCTAATCATGCGCAAACCCCTGGAGCAAACGTCGCTCCTGTGCAGCCACCTACCTGTGTGGTGCTTCGCTCCCGTGCAGTCACCTACCTGTGTGGTGCGTCACTCCTGTGTAGCCACCGACCTGTGTGGTGCGTCACTCCTGTGCAGCCACCGACCTGTGTGGTGCGTCGCTCCTGCGCAGCCACCGACCTGTGTGGTGCGTCGCTCCTGCGCAGCCACCGACCATTGTGGTGCGTCGCTCCTGCGCAGCCACCGACCTGTGTGGTGCGTCGCTCCTGCGCAGCCACCGACCTGTGTGGTGCGTCGCTCCTGCGCAGCCACCTACCTGTGTGGTGCGTCGCTCCTGTGTAGCCACCGACCTGTGTACTGCGTCGCTCCTGTGCAGCCACCTACCTGTGTGGTCTACCGCTCCTATGTAGCCACCTACCTGAGCGGTACATTGCTGCTCACAGGACTATTCACCCAGGTACAGTATCAACGTAGACCAGGGGTTCCCAAACTTTATGGAATCAGGGCACCCTAGAGTATCAAAATTTCTTCATGGCACCCCTAGGCTAAAGGTGTTTTATAGAGATTTTGAAAAAATATATTAAATTAAGTTAATTGTGTTTAGATTTCAAACTTAAATTAAATAATGTGTTGCCGGCACGGGATTCACTTTTGTTAAATTGCCAATAAATATTTTGAATTGGTCCTGAACCACCAACCGGGGGCATCCCTGCAAGTGTCCCAAGGTACCCAGGGTGCCACGGCACACAGTTTGGGAACCACTACTAAGGTCCGTGTAGAATGTTTGTAGTAACTGGAAACACAATGTTATTTACTGTGTGATCTCTTTCTTTTTGTTTTTTTTGTGTCTCATGATTGTGTCCATTTCTAGCTATTGTCATCATCTTGCAGACTGTCATGCCAGGTCTGTGTGCGTGTGTGTCGTTATATGTGTGTGGTGACATTGTGCCGTTCTATGCTGAAAGGTGTAACAGTGAGAGGTCAGGATGTGGTTATTGCCCCTCTCCAGTAGCTGCGGTCACAGTGCCTCTGAGTGTGTTACAGTTGTGTAGTACTGCAGGGAGCAAGTGCCAAGTAACACAAGTAACATACAACATCTATCTATACATGTATCCGCGTTCTATGCTCCTCTCCTGGCAGTCTCTGGCCTCACCCCCCTCATTTCCATCTGCCCCAGCTGCACTGTGCCCTTTGGAAAGTTTCAGATGGTGCCTGAGTGCTGTGTGGAGTCTCCCGCAGCTCACTGTGATCACGCTCCGTATAAATGACAGGTTAGCAACATTTTATTACGCGTACTTAGCTGCCCACAGCTGCCAGACCCGCGCTGTGTCTCCGCCTGACCTGAATGTAGTGCTGACAGGCGGGCTTGTGCCCAGCTGCTGATGTGACATGGCGGCATGGGTGGTATAATGGCACAATACAGTTCCTGTGACGTCAGAGAGGCATGCATTTGGTCATTCTGATTTATCGGAACCCCCCCCCCCAGGGGGAACCTGTTAGCTCGGCCTGTTCCTGCCGCCTCCTGGTATTATCGTCACTTGTTCTGTTTCTGAATAATGGAAACAATGACTGTAAGCAGCAGTTACAGTAGTTGGATTATACAAAGCGTAGAAGGCGCAGGGGAACGGGGTCTGTACATTGGCATTAAAATCCATTTATCTTCCATACTTACACAGGCGTCCTGCATTGTCCAGTATAGTTACATAGTAGGTGAGGCTGAAAAAAGACTTGCGTCCATCTAGTTCAACCTCGGTTTATTAGCTTAACCCTTATTCTATGTATTGTATACTGATATTTTATTTTAAAGACATAATTTTATTCTTAATTGTACCCCTGGATGTTTTTAACCAATAAATGTTTGTCCAACCTTATTTTAAACTTATTTAATGTGTCTGCCGACACCACGTCTCCATCTGCTGACACCACCTCTCCATCTGCCGACACCACGTCTCCATCTGCCGACACAACCTCTCCAGTAAGAGAGTTCCATAGTTTGACTCCTCTGACCGTGAACAAATTTTTTCCTTCTAAGAGAACGAAATCTTTTTTCTAATTTCGTGCCCTTGCGTCCTAGAGTCCTTCCTCGTGGTTAAAAGGGCGACTGATATTGGCCCCTGATATATTTTTACATGTTTAGCATGTCCCCCCTTAAACGTCTTTTCTCTAGTGCAAACCGTCCCAATTTGTTTAATTTATCCTCGTAGCTTAAATTCTCCATTCCCTTTATTAGCTTTGTTGCTCTTCTTTGGATTCTTTCCACTTCTATGATGTCCTTTCTATAGTGCGGGGCCCAGAATTGTACTCCGTATTCAAGATGTGGTCTATCCAATGCTTTCTACAATACCCGGTTACATATGTTGGAGATCTGTTGTATTACCCGTGTTCTCTGGGCTGCACCGCACCACCTACAGCTCCTTTCTGAACAAGGCGTCTGTATATAAAACTTTAGATAGAAAGTACCAATCGACCAGCTCCTAATTGTCATTTTTCATACATATCCTGTAACACGACAGGCTCTGATTTGCCGGCCATTTATCTCTGTAGACTTTGTCTCTTCAGTAAATAAAACCCTATAGTCCCTAATTACCGCTAACATACTTTGGTTGCATTAGTTTGCGCACCTCAGTGCTTTGCGGATGCACCTTTCTGCTTTTTTTCTATAGCTGTTAGACTTTTTAAATATGTTTCTGGTAGATTTCAAACTGTTTTTAAATTGATCCAACTTGGTGGATTTCAGGGTCTAAAGTTCACATTAACCCAGTGAGAGGTGTGCAAAATATCCGGGAAAAAATCCAGCGTCCCTCACATTTGTTATATAAATTCAAATAAAAAAAAATGTTGTGTTGTGTCGGCATTCCCTACCACGTTGCACCAGAATTTGTTTTATGGTTTCCCCACGTGGTTGAGGTCTGGACCCTGGGCCTTTTCTGTCATCTGACACATGAGCGTTCGTTATCATGCCGGAAATTCGCCTTCCGCTTTCTAGGCCGCCAGGTTTTGTGCTGAAATCTAATACATTTTGGAGCTACATCTATGATTCACTCTATTCTACGTCTGCTTTGCCTCACGAGAGCGAAGAATCTATATCGCTAGTGCACACCAACCACCCGGTCCCTGACAGTGGGTTGGACACTTGAATTTGCCTTCCCAGCTGTGACGTCGGCCCCCGCAGCAAGTGGTGAGCATCCGTACACCCACGAAGATTCATAGACATCTGCAGTATATATCAGCCGTCGACTGTGATGCTGGGTCAACGCGATATGTCGGTGAACATCGTGGTTTAGACATATCGCTGGTACACTCATGCTAACGCACCCATAATCTATCAGCCAGTGTGTGCCCAGCAGAAGACGTTTCCACACATTGTTTTTTTCTGCTAACGCTAAACTGGGTGAATGGAAAACTTCTGCTTTTCCCTCTGTCCTTCCATCCTAGCCCTGGCATATACAGTATATGGGTGGCCGTTGTCACATGCAGGGTGACGTTCCTGCAGCTCCTGTACCTCTCCGGAGGTTTATATCATTGTGGAGAGGTGTCCTGATGGTCCTAGCCCTCTTTGGGCTGCTTTCTTTCATCACTAATCCCTTGTAGATGTAAATAAGTGTCCACAAACATCTATTCTCCATGCGATACACGTAAGATTACACATACCACATTAGCTCTGTGTTTTTTACGACTTTTGTCATCTTATTTGCAAAATGGAGCATATAGAAAGCACAAGCAGCTTCTGCTGAGTAACACAAGATGCATCATTTTACTCAGCAGAAGCTGCTTGCGCTTCCTATTCAGTGGAACATGTTGCAAAAAGATGCCGGTCATTACTGAGTCAGGGCTGTTTAATGCAAAAGAGGGGTATGCAATCATTAAGTTGACAGACAATAGGCCGACCTACAGTATAAAAAGGTAGACATGTAAATGGTTGACATGGAAAAGGGCTGACGTAGGTTATGTTTTTTTTGTTAAATCAGACTTTTTTACTTTACCATTTCAGTGGGCATAGAGGAAGAACATAAAAGTGCCCGGAGCATGGCAAGTGTACGCGGTAGACTCATACAATGCCCCTGCCGACATCGACTTAAAACACAAAAAACTCATGTCAACCTCTTCATGTGTCCAACTTTTTCCTGTCAACATTTTGTTTGTCAATTTATTGACCATGTCGACCATTTTTGCTGTATCAACCTTTTTGCCTGTTGACCGATAGTGATCGAGCTATTGGTCCACACCTGAGAGGAGGGTAGATGTACGTGGGGTGTATGTAGCTCTGGATTATGGATCTGCATCGGAGATGATGCCGCCATTGATGACGCGTGCGGGGAGCTAGCCGGGACACCGGGGGTTAAGCCGTATTCGTTTCAATAAGGATTTCATTCCCGCGATGGAAGGTTTAGCAGCGTTGGGATTACGGCTCTCACATAAAACCAATGTTTGCAGCTTAGAACAGACACCGGCACTTTCCACTTAATTCTGTAGATGGGAGAATTGTCAGAGATCTGTAGATTGTATGCTGTTATTGTGGGGGAAATGGATTTGCATTGTATGACAGTAATTGGTGCCTCTCCTTTTGGTAAAATCATTTCTGCTAGAGAACTACCAGTGCCAGCATGTCGTCTGCATTGTGTAGGAAACAAAGCCCAGCACAAGTATATCGGAGTGCCCGATTCCTTCATAGGCTGGTAATTACCTGTGTGGTCCCTATATGCCGTATACAGGGATGTGTCCTGCAGGGTGTCGGTGCGTGTCTGGCTGCACACCGGTGTGTTACAGTACCTGGCGGAGCCGGCAGCAGAGTAGGTGGCTGGTAATTACCTGTGTGGTCCCTACATGCCGTATACAGGGATGCGTCTTGCAGGGTGTTGGTGCGTGTCTGGCTGTATACCAGTGCGTTACAGTACCTGGCGGAGCCGGCAGCAGAGTAGGTAGCTGGTAAATTACCTGTGTGGTCCCTACATGCCGTATACAGGGATGTGTCCTGCAGGGTGTCGGTGCGTGTCTGGCTGCACACCGGTGTGTTACAGTACCTGGCGGAGCCGGCAGCAGAGTAGGTGGCTGGTAATTACCTGTGTGGTCCCTACATGCCGTATACAGGGATGTGTCCTGCAGGGTGTCGGTGCGTGTCTGGCTGGACACCGGTGTGTTACAGTACCTGGCGGAGCCGGCAGCAGAGTAGGTGGCTGGTAATTACCTGTGTGGTCCCAACATGCCGTATACAGGGATGTGTCCTGCTGGGTGTCGGTGTGTGTCTGGCTGCACACCTGTGTGTTACAGTACCTGGCGGAGCCGGCAGCAGAGTAGGTGGCTGGTAATTACCTGTGTGGTCCCTACATGCCATATACAGGGATGTGTCCTGCAGGGTGTCGGTGCGTGTCTGGCTGCACACCGGTGTGTTACAGTACCTGGCGGAGCCGGCAGCAGAGTAGGTGGCTGGTAATTACCTGTGTGGTCCCTACATGCCGTATACAGGGATGTGTCCTGCAGGGTGTCGGTGCGTGTCTGGCTGTACACCGGTGTGTTACAGTACCTGGCTGAGCCGGCAGCAGAGTAGGTGGCTGGCAATTACCTGTGTGGTCCCTACATGCCGTATACAGGGATGTGTCCTGCAGGGTGTCGGTGCGTGTCTGGCTGCACACCGGTGTGTTACAGTACCTGGCGGAGCCGGCAGCAGAGTAAGTGTCTGGTAATTACCTGTGTGGTCCCTACATGCTGTATACAGGGATGCGTCCTGCAGGGTGTCGGTGTGTGTCTGGCTGCACACCGGTGTGTTACAGTACCTGGCGGAGCCGGCAGCAGAGTAGGTCTCTGGTAATTACCTGTGTGGTCCCTACATGCCGTATACAGGGATGTGTCCTGCAGGGTGTCGGTGCGTGTCTGGCTGCACACAAGTGTGTTACAGTACCTGGCGGAGCCGGCAGCAGAGTAGGTGGCTGGTAATTACCTGTGTGGACCCTACATGCCGTATACAGGGATGTGTCCTGCAGGGTGTCAGTGCGTGTGCACACGTGTGTTACAGTACCTGGCGGAGCCGGCAGCAGAGTAGGTGGCTGGTAATTACCTGTGTGGTCCCTACATGCCGTATACAGGGATGTGTCCTGCAGGGTGTCGGTACGTGTCTGGCTGCACACCGGTGTGTTACAGTACCTGGCGGAGCCGGCAGCAGAGTAGGTGGCTGGTAATTACCTGTGTGGTCCCTACATGCCGTATACAGGGATGCGTCTTGCAGGGTGTTGGTGCGTGTCTGGCTGTATACCAGTGCGTTACAGTACCTGGCGGAGCCGGCAGCAGAGTAGGTGGCTGGTAATTACCTGTGTGGTCCCTACATGCCGTATACAGGGATGTGTCCTGCAGGGTGTCGGTGCGTGTCTGGCTGCACACCGGTGTGTTACAGTACCTGGCAGCAGAGTAGGTGGCTGGTAATTACCTGTGTGGTCCCTACATGCCGTATACAGGGATGTGTCCTGCAGGGTGTCGGTGTGTGTGCACACTTGTGTTACAGTACCTGGCGGAGCGGGCAGCAGAGTAGGTGGCTGGTAATTACCTGTGTGGTCCCCACATGCCGTATACAGGGATGTGTCCTGCAGGGTGTCGGTGTGTGTCTGGCTGCACACCGGTGTGTTACAGTACCTGGCGGAGCCGGCAGCAGAGTAGGTGGCTGGTAATTACCTGTGTGATCCCTACATGCCGTATACAGGGATGTGTCCTGCAGGGTGTCGGTGTGTGTCTGGCTGTATACCAGTGTGTTACAGTACCTGGCGGAGCCGGCAGCAGAGTAGGTGGCTGGTAATTACCTGTGTGGTCCCTACATGCCGTATACAGGGATGTGTCCTGCAGGGTGTCGGTGTGTGTCTGGCTGCACACCGGTGTGTTACAGTACCTGGCGGAGCCGGCAGCAGAGTAGGTGGCTGGTAATTACCTGTGTGGTCCCTACATGCCGTATACAGGGATGTGTCCTGCAGGGTGTCAGTGCGTGTCTGGCTGCACACCAGTGTGTTACAGTACCTGGCGGAGCCGGCAGCAGAGTAGGTGGCTGGTAATTACCTGTGTGGTCCCTACATGCCGTATACAGGGATGTGTCCTGCAGGGTGTCGGTGTGTGTCTGGCTGTACACCGGTGTGTTACAGTACCTGGCAGCAGAGTAGGTGGCTGGTAATTACCTGTGTGGTCCCTACATGCCGTATACAGGGATGTGTCCTGCAGGGTGTCGGTGTGTGTCTGGCTGCACACCAGTGTGTTACAGTACCTGGCAGCAGAGTAGGTGGCTCATAAGGACATTGAGCGCCTGGATTAGAAGGTCCGGTCTCTGAGACAATGCTTGGGGCCTGCCGTCGGCTGAATGCAGTCTCGGAGTGTAATCACCACCAGCGGGCTGTCATTATCCGCCTGCTATGTAATGGATGTGTTTTGAAAAGCTTTTCTTCTACATCCTTCTTGAGAATGTGTCCTGAAGCCTCCGCGTAATTGCTGATTGCTAATCGCTTACAGGGAAAACAAACGAATGCCAACTTCGGCTCAGCGTCTGGTTCTGTCCCGAAGTGCGGTCATCAGCTGTTGCTGTCTTGTGTCAGACGTACATCAGCACTTCTTAGCACACACACACTGCCGTGCGCCATGGACCAGTCCTGATGCCTACGTGCCCATTGTAGGCATTTACCGTGTTGGGCAGGGGTCAGCATAAGCACTGACCAGTTTGCAGCATTTTAACCTCGTTATGAGTCAAAGAATCTCAACTTAGTGGGGGGCTTGCTGCAATTAACTGTCACAGTTTCCGGACCCCCCAACGGGTCGCATGTTCCCGGTCCCTCGCACAGGGAGAGTTCAGCTGTCACGCTGGTGATGCATTGTGATTGGCTCACAGGCTTTTGCGGCACACGTCAGAAACAAGCAACTACAATGCCAATTCTGCACAGCTACCGTCCACAGGGGGTGATTCTGGTTTGCGAACTCCCTCGTATGTTCGTACAGGGAGTTCGATGTTGAAGATCTGTGCACAAGCGAATATGCTCATGGTCTGCATCCAAATGATCTCGGGCTTGCACGCCAGCCTGCGAATGGATATTTCTGCATTTAGTGGGGGCAGGCATTCACACACCCGGCAGGCGTGATTACAAGGCTCACGGATGGTGTAATGGTTAGCATTACTGCCTCACAGCACTGAGGTCACACCATGGCCCTAACTGTGCAGAGTTTGTATGTTCTCCCCGTACTTGCGTGGGTTTCCTCCGGGTACTCCAGTTTCCTCCCACAACCCAAAAATATGCTGGTAGGCTCCCAACAAAATGAACCCTAGAATGTCTGTGTGCGCGTGTACATGTGGTAGGGAATATAGATTGCAAGCTCCACTGCGGCAGGGACTGATGTGAGTGTTCAACTATTCTCTGTACAGCGCTGCGGAATATGTGTGCGCTATATAATAACTGGTAATAAATAAATAATAAGGCTCGCAATGCAGTGAGACATCCACAATCCGGCCCAAATATCTTAAATGCTTCTCACCTCTATGGGGGATCCAAGGGTGCACGGCCACAAGCTGACATATTTTTGTCATGATACTGTTATGATGGGCGTGTATAAAAACTCTATTTATTCTATGTATCCCCGCACAGCTTTCACACCAAACCTTTCATTTATATCTCTGCCGGTTCCGCCTGATAGTATCCTCCACATTAAACCATTATTTGCATTTTGCTCGGCGCCCGAGCTGTCATTTCCATACAGGTAATTGTCGGGAAAGCTTAGATCTGTCTTCTGAGGCCCCAACAATGCAGCTGTAATGTGCCGGGATCTCTGCTGGGTGACAGGTGCTGGGAATTACATGTCGCACCCAGTAGTTTATTTATCTGTGCGTCCTCCTCTAGTGGCTGCTGTGACACAGACGCGCTGCTGATTAGTCCTGCGTTCAGGCATCGGGATAAGCTAGATGGAACGGCATAAATCACCCATTAGGAACGCTGACTGCAGTGTGCCGGCATCCGTGCTGTGCGGAGCCTAATACAAGCTTGAACGCCAACTCTATAGTGTACAATGATGCCCTTAGTGTGACGGCTATAGTCCCTGTGCTGCTCAGGCGTGGCCACGAAGGGCTTATCAACAGGGGTGGTGGGGAGCACCTTGGCAAAACCATGCTGTACTGCAGTGGGGCAGATGTGAAATGTCCAGAGGTTAAGATTTGGGAGAGGCATGCACATGTGAACCCCTTATTTGCAGTGGAATAATAGCGGTGGTCAGCACATGTAGTAAACACGCGTGACTCTGAACAGGTATGGCTACAGTCTGTACCGACATGTGGTTGTGCTTAGGCAGAATGGCACACCAGAAGCAAACAATGTAAGTATGCACCTTTACACAAATTGGTTTTTGAAATGATGGTTTTTGTAAATCATCAACATTTATTATTTAAAAATTATTCAGGTGGCCACCTTTAAATACAACAGTATTGTTATACACACTAAAAGATATTTATTATGCACACTATATCTATAAAATAATTATCCACTTAAAACGGAATGCATGGACACCTTGGAAAATTGTTTGTCAATATGACAGTTGATAATGAGCCTTTGCATTTATATTTTGCAGTAGATGAGTAGCTGTAAATATAATTGCTTTAGAATGAGCACAGTCTTGTAGGTTACAATGCGCCTATTGTGGCGTTTCTCACCTGCGTCTCCGTGCGCTGTGGCTCCGGGTGATGTTATATATGTTGAGTGTCCCTCCGGTACGGGTGCGGGGAGGGGAGCTGACCGGCGTGGATGGTAAAGGGGTCTTCGCTCTTACCCTCTCAGGAGCTCTCACTGGGGCAGATGTATGATGTGTCGATATGGGGGAGAAGGGTATCAGCGCACGTTATATGCACTGATACCGCTTCTCCCCCATGTATGAAGGAGGTGAGATGCGGTAAAGGACAGGGGCGCTATGCTCCCCTGTCCATATCGGCCTGCTATCTAAATGATAGCAGGCCGAATGTATGAACGATCAGCATCGCTGACCGTTCCACCCGCTGCTGGTTTTGGCTTTGCCAGCATCAGGCTGGCGAAGCCCTATCTAAACAGCAGGGACAGCCCTGTCCCTGCTGTTAGGTCTGGGCTGCGCTGGGGATCTCGCGTGAGTAGCGGGGGACAGGAGACTGATACGCTATCTCCAGGAGCGGACATCGCCAGAGGGGGGAGTTAGCGCTCCCCCGCTGCGGCGGATAGGATGTTAATACATCTTGTCGATGTCCCTTCCTGCTTCGCCTCGTTAATGAGGTGAAGAAGGAAGTATTATAGCGGCGCGATAAGCGCTACTATAATACATCTGCCCCACTGATAGCTGTTTTTACCGACGGCGCTTCTCTCACAAGGGCTGTGGTGATCAGTGAGAGTGCACGGGAGCTGCGGACCTGTGATGGAAGGGTCCGGGCTGTGTTCTTGATCTCCCTGCTGGCACCGGTGAGTGAGAGGGGCTGGGGCGTCTCTCCCACCGAAGCTACCGTCACCCATACACTCTGGAGTTCTCAAGGCCACCGGAGATGCTGGCGCTGGAGGAGATGGTTGATATCGCAGGTGTGTCGACTTTTTCAGGATGTAGACTATTTTGCAAATAATCGGTCCAAGGTGTCTCTGGCTGGGGCTTCACTAACGCGTTTCACCCCTAACAATGGGGGCTTTTTCAAAGAATGGCACAGCAGCCCTGTAACCCTCCTGACCTCTCACCACCTTTCTGCCCGTGGCTGTCCTCTGTCTGTGTTGTGTGTACGGATGATTGGAGCGCGGCGTAACCGGGGGGGGAGGGGGGGGGCGATAATGTGGTGTGCAGTGTGTTCTGATCAGCAGCGGCGGGTGCCCCGGGATGACGCCAGTCCTGCCAATTTGTGCATCATTTAGCTGTAGATTTATAGGGGATGTAGATGTCCCACAAACCGCTACGTACACCTGGATTTAATCAGGTGCTCGAGGAGCCCATTTATCAGCAAGCTTTAGCTATTTAAAACTCTTTGCGTACGATAAATGGTGCTCCAGCCAATCCGCCCCCAACTGTCATGTGTTCAGCTCCCAACTGTTATGTGTTTGAAAAGTAACTGCTGGGAGTGGATAGGCTTGAGAGGCATTTTTCATACACAATGAGTTTTAAATGGCTAAAATTTGCTGATAAATGGGTTCCTTGATAATCCTGTGTGCGGACTTGGTTATTACATATGAAGTGCTTCCAGCTCCTCCTTAGTGATGTCACACCATGAACACCAGATGTTGGTGAATTGTATGAGAGTGTCTGTGCTTCAGTGCGATGTAAGGTTACAGATCCGTCCTCCCAGGCCTGAGTGTGCACCTCTGCACAGGGACCAACGCCCCACCAGTGGTAGGAATGAAAGTCTCTCCACCTGTAACGTTACCTGTAGTGAGATGTTTGTGGCATTCATCCTCCAATCACTGTCCATGTTATAACCTGGGGCCGGCTACATTGTCTACTAACTTCTCCCCTTCTCTCCTCTTTACCTTCACAGAGGGGAATAGAGCAGACTACCAGGTTATTTCCACATTTATTTCCGTGTGCTTGTCCCCACACACCGGCATGGCTGCCTGCATGGCCCCCTACCAGCATGCCTGTGATTATAGTGGTACCCCTGCGTCACTGACCGGAACGGCTTTATCCCATCATTGCAGCAATGTGTCGGAGAGTGAGAGCTGGTGCGGCGTGTTTGTGTGGTCAGGAGCCTATTCCGTGCAGGGGCTATGGGAGTATCTGTTATCAATAAGGCTTTATCCTGGTGGATGGCTGGTAACTGTTGTGAGGAAACGAGATGGACCCGGACAGAGAACCTTCATATTCACCTCTCATTTCTCACAGTGTAATGTACTAAGTTTTAGGTGCATTGTTATGTTCTGTTATCAGGTCCATCTTGCAGGATTGTATGTATTGGAGAGAAACCGGCTAAGAAGTGACATTCTGTCAGGGGATTGCTGTGGACACTGTTGGTTTGGATTGTGTTACTGGGCTGAGCCCATTCTGTTTAATAAACCATGGTTGGATATTTATCTATCACGGTTCCTGAGTGATTTGGAACCCCGGAACTGTAATGGTGGTAGCTACCTCTCCTTGTATTGGCATTGCCTTCCGAACTAGCCTATTGGTCACTTCACTATTTAGTGGAAAACTGAATCTAGGAGCTGAATGGGTGAAGGAGGATGTATGATAATTAGTAATACAGGTTGAGTATCCCTTATCCAGAATGCTCGGGATCAGAAGAATTTTGGATAACTGATTATTCCGTATTTCAGAATATTTTTATATTTCAATGTAGTATCTTGCATTTATGTTGTAAAAACACATGAAATACACACATCTCTGATACTGAATTTAAATGCAAAGCATTCCTTTCCTTGCACATATTTAGTGCCAGTTACCTATCATGTCCTCAGTAGTGCCAGTTACCTATCATGTCCTCAGTAGTGCTGTTACAGATGTCCTCAGTAGTGCCAGTTACATATCATGTCCTCAGTAGTGCTGTTACAGATGTCCTCAGTAGTGCCAGTTACATATCATGTCCCCAGTAGTTCCAGTTACATATCATGTCCTCAGTAGTGCCAGTTACCTATCATGTCCTCAGTAGTGCTGTTACATATCATGTCCTCAGTAGTGCTGTTACATATCATGTCCTCAGTAGTGCTGTTACATATCATGTCCTCAGTAGTGCTGTTACTTATCATGTCCTCAGTAGTGCTGTTACTGATCATGTCCTCAGTAGTGCTGTTACATATCATGTCCCCAGTAGTGCTGTTACATATGATGTCCCCAGTAGTGCCAGTTACATATCATGTCCCCAGTAGTGCCAGTTACATATCATGTCCCCAGTAGTGCCAGTTACATATCATGTCCCCAGTAGTGCCAGTTACATATCATGTCCTCAGTAGTGCCAGTTACATATCATGTCCCCAGTAGTGCCAGTTACATATCATGTCCCCAGTAGTGCCAGTTACATATCATGTCCCCAGTAGTGCCAGTTACATATCATGTCCCCAGTAGTGCCAGTTACATATCATGTCCCCAGTAGTGCCAGTTACATATCATGTCCTCAGTAGTGCCAGTTACATATCATGTCCTCAGTAGTGCCAGTTACATATCATGTCCTCAATCGTGCCAGTTACATATCATGTCCTCAGTAGTGCCAGTGCCAGTTACCTATCATGTCCTCAGTAGTGCTGTTACATATCATGTCCTCAGTAGTGCTGTTACATATCATGTCCTCAGTAGTGCTGTTACTTATCATGTCCTCAGTAGTGCTGTTACTGATCATGTCCTCAGTAGTGCCAGTTACATATCATGTCCCCAGTAGTGCCAGTTACATATCATGTCCCCAGTAGTGCCAGTTACATATCATGTCCCCAGTAGTGCCAGTTACATATCATGTCCCCAGTAGTGCCAGTTACATATCATGTCCCCAGTAGTGCCAGTTACATATCATGTCCCCAGTAGTGCCAGTTACATATCATGTCCTCAGTAGTGCCAGTTACATATCATGTCCTCAGTAGTGCCAGTTACATATCATGTCCTCAGTAGTGCCAGTTACATATCATGTCCTCAGTAGTGCCAGTGCCAGTTAACATATCATGTCCTCAGTAGTGCTGTTACATATCATGTCCCCAGTAGTGCCAGTTACATATCATGTCCCCAGTAGTGCCAGTTACATATCATGTCCCCAGTAGTGCCAGTTACATATCATGTCCCGCAGTAGTGCCAGTTACATATCATGTCCCCAGTAGTGCCAGTTACATATCATGTCCCCAGTAGTGCCAGTTACATATCATGTCCGCAGTAGTGCCAGTTACATATCATGTCCGCAAGAGTGCCAGTTACATATCATGTCCCCAGTAGTGCCAATTACATATCATGTCCCCAGTAGTGCCAATTACATATCATGTCCTCAGTAGTGCCAGTTGCATAACATGTCCCCAGTAGTGCCAGTTACATATCATGTCCCCAGTAGTGCCAGTTACATATCATGCCCTTAGTAATGCTGTTACAAACATCCCCAGTAATGCCAGTTACATACAGTATCATGTCCTCAGTAGTGCCAATTACAGACATCCCCATTAGTGCTTTTAGCAACAAAATAAATAAAAAAGAATAATTTGGATAAGGGATACTCAACCTTTACAATATATTCACTGGATTCCGCCCCGGATGGCTCTGGGGATGATGTGGCCTGCTCTTCACCCGTTATTCCAGTCTAGTGACCCCATTCTGGTGGGTGCAGGTGTGAATCCTTGTACCCAGAGTTGCAATCATGAGCAGGTTCTGGAGTAATACCCCAGCATGGTTCTATATAAAGGGCAACATTCTAGATTGGAACACTAGGGCAAATGACACTAAATGCCACACTTTCAGCTGGCAGCGCGCCCGGCTTCATTACCAGTCTGGAATTAGACTCTTCTGTTCGCGATTATCATTGGAAAAACCAGCGTGAAAGGAAACATGGATTTACCAGTATAAAGTAGTGGGAAACAGGCTTCCCAGTCTCATGGCATTAACCCTTTGCCAAGAGAATTTGGCCAAATAGGTGTGAAAATTGCCAAGCAAACCTTATTAACCCTTTGTAGTGCCAACGTTCCTTAGAGCGATCTCAAATATCCGCTAAGAATGCCAGCGCCGCTCACAGCGACGGTTCTTACCGTATAAATAAATACAAAATCCGCCGACTCTATTCATAGTTTAGTTAAGTATTGCACCCAAAAGAAGAACAGTCTTCGGCATGTTTAACGGATATTTTGAGGATCTCTCGCCGCAACGCTGGCACTCAAGGGGTTAATGAAAGGGTTGCGCGTCAATTTTCACACCTATTTTGACGAATTCCCTTGGCACCCAAAGCGCCAATAGTTTGTTAAAAACAAATGCAACAGCTGTCAAATGTCGCCCTCGGTGCCCGGCGGAGATCTCCCCTAGTCGCGGCATCATGCGGTGCGGGCTGTTCTCATTGGAGGATTCAGCCTCAGCAGTATGTCAGCGATCAGAGATTCACTGGATCAGACAGAATCCTGCGCTTTTCCAGGAGCAGCCGGCGGAGTTCTATTAATGAGGGGAAATACTGTTACCCGTTAGTGACTGGATGTATTGTGTATCCTGTGACAGGACAACCTGACACCCGGCAGAAGCTGGACATGGGATTAGTCTGTGATCTTCTACATCACAGGTCTTCAACCTGCGGCCCTCCAGATGTTGTGGAACTACATGTCCCAGCATGCCCTGACCGTTTTGGCATGCTCTTAAAGAAAAAAATGTGGCAATGCATGTTGGAACATGTAGTTTCACAACATCTGGAGGGCCGCAGGTTGAAGACCCATGATCTACAGTGATTACAGCAGAATTCTGCTAATGCAGTCACCGAGGCGTTATTCCATCCCTATGTGATCCCATGTAATCGCCTTCTCCGGTCTGTGGCACAATGTGGCGCATGCCAGGAGCGTGCACATTGCTGTGTCAGGTGATGATGCCATAACCGGTAATACGGCCCTTCGCCAGCGCCCTTGCCCAGATGTGGCCGATGGCGCATCTCTCTACCACACTGTGATATGTGAGATATTTACACACAGCAGTCAGTGACACAAACGCAGGCTGCTGGGGAATATCGCTACTAACCACCATGCAGTCTGTATGTGCCCAGTGTATGGGTGAGATGTGCGGTCACATGGTACCTGGTGGATCTGCCCTGGACAGGGTGCTGGGGAATATCACTACTAACCACCATGCAGCCTGTATGTGCTCAGTGTATGGGTGAGATATGCGGTCACATGGTACCTGGTGGATCTGCCCTGGACAGGGTGCTGGGGAATATCGCTACTAACCACCATGCAGTCTGTATGTGCTCAGTGTATGGGTGAGGTATGCGGTCACATGGTACCTGGTGGATCTGCCCTGGACAGGGTGCTGGGGAATATCACTACTAACCACCATGCAGCCTGTATGTGCTCAGTGTATGGGTGAGATATGCGGTCACATGGTACCTGGTGGATCTGCCCTGGACAGGGTGCTGGGGAATATCGCTACTAACCACCATGCAGCCTGTATGTGCTCAGTGTATGGGTGAGATATGCGGTCACATGGTACCTGGTGGATCTGCCCTGGACAGGGTTCTGGGGAATATCACTACTAACCACCATGCAGCCTGTATGTGCTCAGTGTATGGGTGAGATATGCGGTCACATGGTACCTGGTGGATCTGCCCTGGACAGGGTGCTGGGGAATATCGCTACTAACCACCATGCAGTCTGTATGTGCTCAGTGTATGGGTGAGATATGCGGTCACATGGTACCTGGTGGATCTGCCCTGGACAGGCTGCTGGGGAATATCACTACTAACCACCATGCAGCGTGTATGTGCTCAGTGTATGGGTGAGATATGCGGTCACATGGTACCTGGTGGATCTGCCCTGGACAGGCTGCTGGGGAATATCGCTACTAACCACCATGCAGTCTGTATGTGCTCAGTGTATGGGTGAGATATGCGGTCACATGGTACCTGGTGGATCTGCCCTGGACAGGCTGCTGGGGAATATCACTACTAACCACCATGCAGCGTGTATGTGCTCAGTGTATGGGTGAGATATGCGGTCACATGGTACCTGGTGGATCTGCCCTGGACAGGCTCTTCGTACCTCCCCCAGATAAGGGTGTCAGGAACCACGTATGGGCTGCATGTCACCTGGTGTGCTGTGTATAAGGGAATGGTAACTTGTACGTATTCTGGACAGGTTGGGATAGTTTGGTCTACAGCATGTTAGTCGACATGGGTCTAGTTCGACAGAAGCATTAGGTCGACAGTCAAAAGGTCAACATGGGGTTTTTCACTGTTTTTTTTTACCCGAATGTCGACACAGTTTCCAGCGCACAGCATCACTCGCTTCACTCGCCATGCTTCGGGCACGGTGCCTCTCTACGCTCTGCACACTATTTTATTCTCCCACCACGCCCTAGTGGATGGTGGGGAATGAAATACCGCCTGGACTCGTCGACCAACACAATGTAGACCCAATGACCGTATGCCTTCTGGACACAGGAAGGCTGTGCACGCTGTGTACCAGTAATTGTGAGCACTATTCTATGTGTACTGGGAATTGGATCTATTATATATGTGCCAGTTATACTGAGAGAGTACTAAGTGCTGGGTATCGGGACCGGTGTCTGTGTGTGTGCTGGGAATCGGGTCCCAGTGTCTGTGTGTGTGCTGGGAATCGGGGACTGTTATCTGTGTGTGCTGGGTATCAGGGCCCAGTGTCTGTGTGCTGGTAATCGGGGCCCAGTGTCTGTGTACTGGGAATCGGGGACTGTTATCTGTGTGTACTGGGAATCGGGGCCCAGTGTCTGTGTGTGTGTCTGTGTGCTGGGAATCGGGGACTGGTATCTGTGTGTGCTGGGAATCGGGGGCCCAGTGTCTGTGTTCTGAGTATCCGGGCCCAGTGTCTGTGTGCTGGGGGGGGGGGGGGACTGGTGTCTGTGTGTGCTGGGAATCGGGGACTGGTATCTGTGTGTGCTGGGGATCGGTGTCTGTGTGTGCTGGGAATCGGGGCCCGGTGTCTGTGTGCTGGGAATCGGGGCCCGGTGTCTGTGTGCTGGGAATCGGGGCCCGGTGTCTGTGTGCTGGGAATCGAGGACTGGTATCTGTGTGTGCTGGGGATCGGTGTCTGTGTGTGCTGGGGATCGGGGCCCAGTGTCTGTGTGCTGGGGATCGGGGCCCAGTGTCTGTGTGCTGGGTATCTGGGCCCAGTGTCTGTGTGCTGGGAATCGGGGACTGATACCTGTGTGCTGGGAATCGGGGACTGATACCTGTGTGCTGGGAATCGGGGACTGGTATCTGTGTGCTGGGTATCGGGGACTGGTATCTGTGTGCTGGGTATCGGGGACTGGTATCTGTGTGCTGGGTATCGGGGACTGGTATCTGTGTGCTGGGTATCGGGGACTGGTGTCTGTGTGTGCTGGGTATCGGGGACTGGTATCTGTGTGCTGGGAATCGGGGACTGGTGTCTCTGTGTGCTGGGAATCGGGGCCCGGTGTCTGTGTGTGCTGGGAATCGGGGACCGGTGTCTGTGTGTGCTGGGAATCGGGGCCCGGTGTCTGTGTGTGCTGGGAATCGGGGACCGTGTCTGTGTGTGCTGGGAATCGGGGACCGTTGTCTGTGTGTGCTGGGAATCGGGGACCGTTGTCTGTGTGTGCTGGGAATCGGGGACCGGTGTCTGTGTGTGCTGGGAATCGCGGACCGGTGTCTGTGTGTGCTGGGAATCGCGGACCGGTGTCTGTGTGTGCTGGGAATCGCGGACCGGTGTCTGTGTGTGCTGGGAATCGGGGACCTGTGTCTGTGTGTGCTGGGAATCGCGGACCGGTGTCTGTGTGTGCTGGGAATCGGGGACCGGTGTCTGTGTGTGCTGGGAATCGGGGACCGGTGTCTGTGTGTGCTGGGAATCGGGGACCGTTGTCTGTGTGTGCTGGGAATCGGGGACCGGTGTCTGTGTGTGCTGGGAATCGCGGACCGGTGTCTGTGTGTGCTGGGAATCGCGGACCGGTGTCTGTGTGTGCTGGGAATCGCGGACCGGTGTCTGTGTGTGCTGGGAATCGCGGACCGGTGTCTGTGTGTGCTGGGAATCGCGGACCGGTGTCTGTGTGTGCTGGGAATCGCGGACCGGTGTCTGTGTGTGCTGGGAATCGCGGACCGGTGTCTGTGTGTGCTGGGAATCGCGGACCGGTGTCTGTGTGTGCTGGGAATCGCGGACCGGTGTCTGTGTGTGCTGGGAATCGGGGACCGGTGTCTGTGTGTGCTGGGAATCGGGGACCGTTGTCTGTGTGTGCTGGGAATCGGGGACCGTTGTCTGTGTGTGCTGGGAATCGGGGACCGGTGTCTGTGTGTGCTGGGAATCGCGGACCGGTGTCTGTGTGTGCTGGGAATCGCGGACCGGTGTCTGTGTGTGCTGGGAATCGCGGACCGGTGTCTGTGTGTGCTGGGAATCGCGGACCGGTGTCTGTGTGTGCTGGGAATCGCGGACCGGTGTCTGTGTGTGCTGGGAATCGCGGACCGGTGTCTGTGTGTGCTGGGAATCGGGGACCGGTGTCTGTGTGTGCTGGGAATCGGGGACCGGTGTCTGTGTGTGCTGGGAATCGCGGACCGGTGTCTGTGTGTGCTGGGAATCGCGGACCGGTGTCTGTGTGTGCTGGGAATCGCGGACCGGTGTCTGTGTGTGCTGGGAATCGCGGACCGGTGTCTGTGTGTGCTGGGAATCGCGGACCGGTGTCTGTGTGTGCTGGGAATCGCGGACCGGTGTCTGTGTGTGCTGGGAATCGCGGACCGGTGTCTGTGTGTGCTGGGAATCGGGGACCGGTGTCTGTGTGTGCTGGGAATCGGGGCCCGGTGTCTGTGTGTGCTGGGAATCGGGGCCCGGTGTCTGTGTGTGCTGGGAATCGGGGACCGGTGTCTGTGTGTGCTGGGAATCGGGGACCGGTGTCTGTGTGTGCTGTGTTCTCTGGGAATCAGTGGAATGTGTATAAATACTGTGCTTTGTGTATAATTAGTGTGTGTTCTATCTGGTGCTTGCTGTCACCTGCTGTACTTTTCTGAGGGTTTTTAATTAATCCTGTGTTTTTTTTTCTTTATCAGACACAAGATGACGGAGACCCATCAAAGCCACCGTGGTTTAAAGGAGGGTGAGTTCTGTTCTGAGTTTACATTTTATATATATATAGTGAGTGCAGCCTAGTTCTGTTCTGTATATACTGTAAGCTGCACAATATCATCTCTCTACTGTATCCCCCACATGACTACTGAATTCTGTTAGGTATGTGCTTGAGGAATGCGATGCCGGGGCGGTGACATCACCCGACATCGCATTGCGGCACCCTGCAATACCGCCGGGATGTATCATCTCGATGCCGGGAGCCGGGGGGTCTGCACATGCGCGGTTATGCACTGACCCCCCGCTGACCGCACTGCCGCTCGGGCAGTTGCGATGTGCAGCCATAGGCTACAATGGGCTATCGCCATATCAGAATGGCGATAGCCCAGGGGTGCGATGAGGGGCTGCCCGGCGGCGCTGCAGGGAGTATCGGAGATTCCTGCTGCGGTCCCCCTTTAATACATTTAGGTGAAACTTAATATTTGCGGTTAACCCCCGAAAACAGGTGTTTTCTGGGATTTAGCCGCAAATATTAGTGGATAAATGGGCCCCTTAATCTGCTGCACAATATTATCTTTCTCTACTGAATTGTGTTAGGTATTGACAATATCACAAACCTTTGTTATTCTTCCCTTTGGAATATATAGTAAACCGGAAATGTCTGCGTGCTAGTGGGGGCAGTGGTCTGACATTGATCACACCTTTGATAAAACAATTAGGTGTGGGTGGAGTTAGAGGGTGGGAATCACAAGGATCTGTACTGCTACTTAATCATTATATGTTAGGCTGTGAGGCCTTCTGGCTGTGTAGCCTTTAGACGTGTAGCCTTATAGATGTGAAGTATTATAGTGTAAAGTATGCAGACTATATTACTATAACATCGGAGATATACAGGAGATAAAGAGGAGGACAGAGAACACTTCACCCACCACTGAAACTCCAGCAACCAACATACTGCAGTGAGCTGCCTGTCTCAGCATCACCTACAGTCTGAACAACCTGGACACTGATCTCCACACTGAACTAAATGCTGTCACACACTGCTTCTGTCTCACTTATACATTACCTATACTTCCTGTAGGCTCTCCACGCTTCCAGTACACCACCTTCTCACTGCTCATTCTAGGCCACTCCAATCTCATTCTATATCACTACTCTGACCAACTTTACACAGAAATATGGCTCCTAGATCCAGTCCCATACCAGTCCTCGCTGTCAGGACTCACCACCTCTCAACTTCCACACCTCTCACACGCACCCACAACCCACACAACCTAATTACTATCTCACCTGTCCCCTCCCTTCCTTTCTCCTGTGCTCTCTGGAATGCTAGATCAGTCTGCAACAGGCTCCCAACTATCCACGACCTCTTTATCTCCCACTTTTTTAACCTTCTCGCCATCACTGAAACCTGGCTCTCCTCCTCTGACACTACCTCCCCTGCTGCCCTCTCTTATGGAGGCCTCTCCTTCACACACTCGGTCAGACCGGATGGCCGCCAGGGTGGAGGAGTGGGCATCCTCCTCTCCCCCAACTGCACCTTCCGCGCCATCCCGCCTGAGCCCTCCCTCACATTCTCCACCTTTGAGGTACACACTATCCGCCTCTTCTACCCCATTCACCTCCTTGTGGCTACCGCCCCCTGGCCCCTGCTCCCCTTTCCTTGATAACTGCTGCGTGGCTTCCACACTTTCTTGCCTCTGACCTCCCCTCTATCATCCTCGGTGACTTTAACATTCCTATTGACATCAATAATGCTGCCTCCTCTAATCTGCTTGACTTTACCACCTCCTTTGGACTTTCTCAATGGACCTCCACCCCCACTCATAATCTCAGACACTCCCTTGACCTAGTCTTCACCCACCATTATAATCTCTCTGATTTCTCTAATTCTTCCTTCCCACTCTCTGACCACAATCTGCTCTCTTTCACCCTCTCATCCTCCCCTCTCCCCTCATTGCCCAGACCCACAGTCACCAGACGTAACCTCGGGTCTCTTCACCCTACTGTCCTGTCTTCCCTGGAGACTTTCCGCTCTCCTCTTTCCACCATGACCTGCCCCAACCAGGCTGCCTCGTTCTATTACTCTTCTCTCACCTCTGCTCTCGACTCTGTAGCCCCCCTCCACACTGTTCCCCTCCGACGCTCTAAACCACAACCCTGGCACAACAAAATAACACGATTATTGCAAAAATGTGCACGCTCTGCTGAACGCCTCTGGAGGAAATCTCACTCTCTGGCAGACTTCTTCCATTTCAAGTTTATTCTCTCCTCCTACAGTGCTGCTCTCTCCTATACCAAACAATCTTTCTTCAAATCTCTCATCTCTTTCCATTCCTCCAATCCCCGCCGTCTCTTTGAAACTTTCAACACTCTACTTCGCCCTGTACCACCCCTCCTCCCTTCATCCCTCACTGCCATTGACTTTGCCTCCTTCTTCCTCTCTAAAATTTATATAGAATTTGACATAGAAACATAGAATTTGACGGCAGATAAGAACCATTTGGCCCATCTAGTCTGCCCCTTTTTAAGAGATAATCCGACATGATATCTCCTCTCCCCCCCCCCCCCCAACTACCCAACTCTGTCATCCTTCTGCCCTACTACAGCTGAGGAAGTCCGCTCCCTCATCTCATCCTCTCCCCCCTCTACCTGTCCCATGGACCCTCTCACCTCCCGTCTCCTCAGTTCCCTCTCCCCCACTGGCTGCTCCCACCTTGCTCACCTCTTTAACCTATCCCTTTCTACTGGCATCTTTTGCTCACCCTTCAAACATGCTCTGGTCTCACCTAGTCTTAAAAAACCAAACCTGGACCCTTTATCTCCCACAAGCTACCGCCCTATCTCTCTTCTCCCATTTGCCTCTAAAATACTAGAACGGCTGGTTTACAGGCGTCTCACCAGCTACCTGTCTGACCACTCCATCCTAGATCCCCTTCAATCTGGCTTTCGCCCACTTCACTCCACTGAGACTGCCCTAGTGAAAGTCACCAATGACCTGCTGTCAGCCAAATCCAAGGGTCACTTCTCCCTGCTTATCCTTTTGGACCTATCTGCTGCCTTTGACACTGTAGATCAGCCTCTCCTCCTCCACACACTCCAAAACATTGGCCTCTGTGGCACGGTCTTCGACTGGTTTTCCTCTTACCTCTCCAAACGTTCCCTCTCAGTCTCTGCCTCTGGCTCCACCTCACCACCTTCTATCCTTCCTGTCGGGGTCCCTCAGGGTTCCGTCCTTGGCCCCATTCTGTTCTCTCTGTACACCTCCTCTCTGGGTGCACTCATTAACTCCTTTGGCTTCCAATATCACCTCTATGCAGATGACACCCAAATCTACCTCTCCTCTCCTGATCTGTCCCCCACTGTTCTCTCTCATGTTTCCAACTGCCTCTCTGCCATCTCCACCTGGATGTCTGAGCGATTTCTGAAGCTGAATATGGACAGAACCGAACTTATTATCTTAGTACTTGTGTATTTTCACGGCGCCCGATATATTGGATGCGATATCGGCCGATATATCAATGTGATCCAAACAGATTTTTGACCTGTTCATAATGATTTTATATAGTGTGGCGAGCGCAGTAATCCGTGTCCCCTCGTGGGGCTCGCTGCGCTCACCACGCTATATAAAATCAACTCCATGCCTAGTGGATAGTGGGGTTATGAACAGGTCAAAAATCGGTTTGGATCGCAGCGATATATCGGGCGATATCGCATTTGATATATCGGCCACCTTGAAAATACACAAGTACCATTATCTTTCCCCCACCCAGAGCTATGCCCCCTACTAATATCTCTATCACTGTTAACAACACCATCATCTCCCCCGTTCCCCAACTCCGCTGCCTGGGTGTCACTCTTGACTCCTCCCTCTCCTTTGCACCCCACATCCAAGCCCTGCCCATTCTTGCCGGTTCCAGTTACGCAACATTGCTCGCATCAGGCCCTTTCTCTCACAGAGTGCAACTAAGCTGATCATCCACTCATTAGTCATCTCACGGCTCGACTACTGCAATGTTCTCCTCACCGGCCTCGCTCAATCCCAACTGGCTCCTCTCCAATCTGTCCTCAATGCTGCAGCCAGGCTTATCTTCCTCTCCCGCTGCTCTACTTCTGCCACTCCCCTTCAACAAAATCTGCACTGGCTTCCATTCCCCTACAGAATCCTCTTCAAACACCTCGCACTCACATACAGGGCCATCTACAGTGTATCTGTGATCAGTCCCGATACTGAGGCATGAGTCACGCAGTACAGTATGTGAGTTTGTGCCTCACTGGTTCTTCGTACAAATCTATGAAGAAAAATTTCATAGATTGTCACCCAGCCTTTAATATGGCTACTGTCAGATCTGTCGGTGATTGTGCTGAGCGGCGGAATTAGCCAGTAGGTGGCCAGTGTGAGCCTCCGTTGTACCAGAAAACCTGCTCATGCCACAATCCATCTTTCCTGGTTTCCTCCTCATCTCTGTAGCTGATGATATTTCCCCAGTGATATAGACGTTGCACTTGGTTCCACTGCACAGATGAAGATACAAAGTATTTAATGTGATTTCCAGCATGTTGGGGTGGTGCGTCTTCATGTGTCAGCCTGTCACACAAGTAGGTCGGGTTGCTAGGAAATCACACTGAGCCGCGTTATTCTTATCGTCTGTCTATAAAATATTCCTATGTAGTGGTATACGTACAATGGCTGCGCACAGAAGGTACATGCCGAGAAGAGATAATATTCCCATGTAGTGGTATACGTACAATGGCTGCGCACAGAAGGTACATGCCGGAAAGAGATAATATTACTATGTAGTGGTATACATACAATGGCTGCGCACAGAAGGTACATGCCGGGAAGAGATAATATTACTATGTAGTGGTATACATACAATGGCTGGGCACAGAAGGTACATGCCGGGAAGAGATAATATTCCTATGTAGTGATATACATACAATGGCTGGGCACAGAAGGTACATGCCGGGAAGAGATAATATTCCTATGTAGTGGTATACATACAATGGCTGGGCACAGAAGGTACATGCCGGGAAGAGATAATATTCCCATGTAGTGGTATACATACAATGGCTGGGCACAGAAGGTACATGCTGGGAAGAGATAATATTCCTATGTAGTGGTATACATACAATGGCTGGGCACAGAAGGTACATGCCGGGAAGAGATAATATTCCTATGTAGTGGTATACGTACAATGGCTGGGCACAGAAGGTACATGCCGGGAAGAGATAATATTCCTATGTAGTGGTATACGTACAATAGCTGCGCACAGAAGGTACATGCCGGGAAGAGATAATAATCCTATGTAGTGGTATACACACAATGGCTGGGCACAGAAGGTACATGCCGGGAAGAGATAATATTCCTATGTAGTGGTATACATACAATGGCTGCGCACAGAAGGTACATGCCGGGAAGAGATAATATTCCTATGTAGTGGTATACGTACAATGGCTGGGCACAGAAGGTACATGCCGGGAAGAGATAATATTCCTATGTAGTGATATACGTACAATGGCTGGGCACAGAAGGTACATGCCGGGAAGAGATAATATTCCTATGTAGTGATATACGTACAATGGCTGGGCACAGAAGGTACATGCCGGGAAGAGATAATATTCCTATGTAGTGGTATACATACAATGGCTGGGCACAGAAGGTACATGCCGGGAAGAGATAATATTCCTATGTAGTGGTATACATACAATGGCTGCGCACAGAAGGTACATGCCGGGAAGAGATAATATTCCTATGTAGTGATATACATACAATGGCTGGGCACAGAAGGTACATGCCGGGAAGAGATAATATTCCTATGTAGTGGTATACATACAATGGCTGGGCACAGAAGGTACATGCCGGGAAGAGATAATATTCCTATGTAGTGGTATACATACAATGGCTGCGCACAGAAGGTACATGCCGGGAAGAGATAATATTCCTATGTAGTGATATACATACAATGGCTGGGCACAGAAGGTACATGCCGGGAAGAGATAATATTCCTATGTAGTGGTATACGTACAATGGCTGCGCACAGAAGGTACATGCCGGGAAGAGATAATATTCCTATGTAGTGGTATACGTACAATGGCTGGGCACAGAAGGTACATGCCGGGAAGAGATAATATTCCTATGTAGTGGTATACATACAATGGCTGCGCACAGAAGGTACATGCCGGGAAGAGATAATATTCCTATGTAGTGGTATACACACAATGGCTGGGCACAGAAGGTACATGCCGGGAAGAGATAATATTCCTATGTAGTGGTATACATACAATGGCTGCGCACAGAAGGTACATGCCGGGAAGAGATAATATTCCTATGTAGTGATATACATACAATGGCTGGGCACAGAAGGTACATGCCGGGAAGAGATAATATTCCTATGTAGTGGTATACACACAATGGCTGGGCACAGATGGTACATGCCGGGAAGAGATAATATTCCCATGTAGTGGTATACGTACAATGGCTGCGCACAGAAGGTACATGCCGGGAAGAGATAATATTCCTATGTAGTGGTATACGTACAATGGCTGCGCACAGAAGGTACATGCCGGGAAGAGATAATATTCCTATGTAGTGGTATACGTACAATGGCTGGGCACAGAAGGTACATGCCGGGAAGAGATAATATTCCTATGTAGTGGTATACATACAATGGCTGGGCACAGAAGGTACATGCTGGGAAGAGATAATATTCCTATGTAGTGGTATACATACAATGGCTGCGCACAGAAGGTACATGCCGGGAAGAGATAATATTCCTATGTAGTGGTATACGTACAATGGCTGCGCACAGAAGGTACATGCCGGGAAGAGATAATATTCCTATGTAGTGGTATACATACAATGGCTGGGCACAGAAGGTACATGCCAGGAAGAGATAATATTCCTATGTAGTGGTATACGTACAATGGCTGGGCACAGAAGGTACATCCCGGGAAGAGATACTATTCCTATGTAGTGGTATACGTACAATGGCTGGGCACAGAAGGTACATCCCGGGAAGAGATACTATTCCTATGTAGTGGTATACGTACAATGGCTGGGCACAGAAGGTACATGCCGGGAAGAGATAATATTCCTATGTAGTGGTATACGTACAATGGCTGCGCACAGAAGGTACATGCCGGGAAGAGATAATATTCCTATGTAGTGGTATATACACAATGGCTGGGCACAGAAGGTACATGCCTGGAAGAGGTAATATTCCCATGTAGTGGTATACATACAATGGCTGGTCACAGAAGGTACATGCCGGGAAGAGATAATATTCCTATGTAGTGGTATACGTACAATGGCTGCGCACAGAAGGTACATGCTGGGAAGAGATAATATTCCTATGTAGTGGTATACACACAATGGCTGCGCACAGAAGGTACATGCCGGGAAGAGATAATATTCCTATGTAGTGGTATACATACAATGGCTGCGCACAGAAGGTACATGCCGGGAAGAGATAATATTCCTATGTAGTGGTATACATACAATGGCTGGGCACAGAAGGTACATGCCGGGAAGAGATAATATTCCTATGTAGTGGTATACGTACAATGGCTGGGCACAGAAGGTACATCCCGGGAAGAGATACTATTCCTATGTAGTGGTATGCATACAATGGCTGGGCACAGAAGGTACATGCCGGGAAGAGATAATATTCCTATGTAGTGGTATACGTACAATGGCTGCGCACAGAAGGTACATGCCGGGAAGAGATAATATTCCTATTTAGTGGTATACGTACAATGGCTGGGCACAGAAGGTACATGCCGGGAAGAGATAATATTCCTATGGAGTGGTATACGTACAATGGCTGCGCACAGAAGGTACATGCCAGGAAGAGATAATATTCCTATGTAGTGGTATACACACAATGGCTGGGCACAGAAGGTACGTGCCGGGAAGAGATAATAATCCTATGTAGTGGTATACGTACAATGGCTGGGCACAGAAGGTACGTGCCGGGAAGAGATAATATTCCTATGTAGTGGTATACATACAATAGCTGGGCACAGAAGGTACGTGCCGGGAAGAGATAATATTCCTATGTAGTGGTATACACACAATGGCTGGGCACAGAAGGTACATGCCGGGAAGAGATAATATTCCTATGTAGTGGTATACGTACAATGGCTGGGCACAGAAGGTACATGCCGGGAAGAGATAATATTCCTATGTAGTGGTATACGTACAATGGCTGGGCACAGAAGGTACATGCCGGGAAGGGGATGCAGTTACGATCCCGGCGGTCGGGATCCCGGCGTTCAGAATCCCGACGCCGGAATCCCGACCGCCGAAATGCCGACACATTCTCCCTCCTGGGGTGTCCACGACACCCCTGGAGGGAGAATAAATTAGTGTGCCGAGCGTAGCGAGGCACCGGGCCCGCTGCGTGGCGAGCGCAGCGAGCCCGCAAGGGGGGGCGATCCACGTCCCCCCCTTGTCGGCATTTCGGCTGTCGGGATTCCGGCGTCGGGATTCTGAACGCCGGGATCCCGACCGCCGGGATTCAATACTGAATCCGCCGGGAAGAGATAATATTCCTATGTAGTGGTATACACACAATGGCTGCGCACAGAAGGTACATGCCGGGAAGAGATAATATTCCTATGTAGTGGTATACATACAATGGCTGTGCACAGAAGGTACATGCCGGGAAGAGATAATATTCCTATGTAGTGGTATACATACAATGGCTGGGCACAGAAGGTACATGCCGGGAAGAGATAATATTCCCATGTAGTGGTATACATACAATGTCCGGGCACAGAAGGTACATGCCGGGAAGAGATAATATTCCTATGTAGTGGTATACATACAATGGCTGGGCACAGAAGGTACATGCCAGGAAGAGATAATATTCCTATGTAGTGGTATACGTACAATGGCTGGGCACAGAAGGTACATGCCGGGAAGAGATAATGTTCCTATGTAGTGGTATACGTACAATGGCTGCACACAGAAGGTACATGCCAGGAAGAGATAATATTCCTATGTAGTGGTATACGTACAATGGCTGGGCACAGAAGGTACATGCCAGGAAGAGATAATATTCCTATGTAGTGGTATACGTACAATGGCTGGGCACAGAAGGTACATGCCGGGAAGAGATAATGTTCCTATGTAGTGGTATACGTACAATGGCTGCACACAGAAGGTACATGCCAGGAAGAGATAATATTCCTATGTAGTGGTATACGTACAATGGCTGGGCACAGAAGGTACATGCCGGGAAGAGATAATGTTCCTATGTAGTGGTATACGTACAATGGCTGCACACAGAAGGTACATGCCAGGAAGAGATAATATTCCTATGTAGTGGTATACGTACAATGGCTGGGCACAGAAGGTACATGCCGGGAAGAGATAATATTCCTATGTAGTGGTATACACACAATGGCTGCGCACAGAAGGTACATGCCGGGAAGAGATAATATTCCTATGTAGTGGTATACATACAATGGCTGTGCACAGAAGGTACATGCCGGGAAGAGATAATATTCCTATGTAGTGGTATACATACAATGGCTGGGCACAGAAGGTACATGCCGGGAAGAGATAATATTCCCATGTAGTGGTATACATACAATGTCCGGGCACAGAAGGTACATGCCGGGAAGAGATAATATTCCTATGTAGTGGTATACATACAATGGCTGGGCACAGAAGGTACATGCCAGGAAGAGATAATATTCCTATGTAGTGGTATACGTACAATGGCTGGGCACAGAAGGTACATGCCGGGAAGAGATAATGTTCCTATGTAGTGGTATACGTACAATGGCTGCACACAGAAGGTACATGCCAGGAAGAGATAATATTCCTATGTAGTGGTATACGTACAATGGCTGGGCACAGAAGGTACATGCCAGGAAGAGATAATATTCCTATGTAGTGGTATACGTACAATGGCTGGGCACAGAAGGTACATGCCAGGAAGAGATAATGTTCCTATGTAGTGGTATACGTACAATGGCTGCACACAGAAGGTACATGCCAGGAAGAGATAATATTCCTATGTAGTGGTATACGTACAATGGCTGGGCACAGAAGGTACATGCCAGGAAGAGATAATATTCCTATGTAGTGGTATACGTACAATGGCTGGGCTGGAAGGTACATGCTGGGAAGAGATAATATTCCTATGTAGTGGTATATACACAATGGCTGGGCACAGAAGGTACATGCTGGGAAGAGATAATATTCCTATGTAGTGGTATACGTACAATGGCTGGGCACAGAAGGTACATGCCAGGAAGAGATAATATTCCTATGTAGTGGTATACGTACAATGGCTGGGCTGGAAGGTACATGCTGGGAAGAGATAATATTCCTATGTAGTGGTATACGTACAATGGCTGGGCACAGAAGGTACATGCCGGGAAGAGATAATATTCCTATGTAGTGGTATACGTACAATGGCTGGGCACAGAAGGTACATGCCAGGAAGAGATAATATTCCTATGTAGTGGTATACGTACAATGGCTGGGCTGGAAGGTACATGCTGGGAAGAGCTTTCCTTCTGGGGAAGTAGGTGCGGAAAGTGGGGCACTCTCAGACTGGGGAATACAATGCGAGCACGCCACACTGCACTACCGTGTGCTATGATCTGCCGCAGTCACGCACACCATGAGCTGCCATATTTTTTTGACGCACCAGGAATACGTCTGGTTACCTTTCACCCATTTAACCTTTCCCACTTCCGCCTGACCCCCTTTTTTTCAGTGCCTTAGGAGCCGGGCACGTTTTTATCAGCTATGTTTTATTTGATCTTACTTTGTTTTTCCTGCGCCTCACACCTCCGCCATACCTCCTGGGCAGGGAACACTGGCACCAATATATACTAGTGTTTGCCGCATTGGGTAGAATTCTGCTGTATATGGGAAGAATAGGGGGTTAACAAGGTGGTTACGATGTCTCTAGATCATGTCATGGGCGACCTCCCTTAGTCATACCCGTAGACTCCTGAAGATATTAGTTTGCTCCTAGATCTACAGTAACGAAAGTTAGACGCAAGCGGTAGATCGATTGAAGCGTTGTCGCCGGTCACATGGCCCACACGAGGTTTTCACGATTTTTGGTGGCTATGTCACCCTAGCGCTTGTGTCTTTCGTTACTGTTGATCTAGATGCGTTCTGCTAAGGGTGGTTCACCATAACATGGTTGGTCTAGACATTGTAGAGCCATCGTCCGGATATGGAGCAAGGTTTGGGAAGTCCCTCCTCATGTGTATGATCCAGTAGCCGGATTTTCTATTGGGTCATTCCCACAATGATGTCATCTTTAAGGATCAGACAGATAGGATGAGTTAGATCCTGCTCATATATAGGTTTGCCTTAGCTGGTGCTTCTCTTCATCCCACCTTGTGTATTGCCTGGGTTAATAATACAATAGAGTCCTGGACAGAGCACCTGGCGTCTGGTTTACAGGCACAGGAAGATCAGATACGTGAGGCTTCTGTGGAATTAGAGATGCGTCTCCTAGATGCGGCTTCTGTACAGACGCGTTTCACCGCCTTGGCCGTTTCTCCTAGAACATCCTTTTGGCTCAAATTGTAGGACACTGACCCAGGGTCAAGGCCTTGTCTGTGAGGAGTTTGTATGTTCTTCCCATGATGCTTTAGATCAGGTATGTCCAACCGTGGCCCTCCAGATGTTGTGAAACTACACATCCCAGCATGCCTTGCAATAGTTTTAGCATTCCCTAATAGCAAAACTGTGGCAAGGCAAGATGGGACTTGTAGTTTCACAACAGCTGGAGGGCCAAGGTTGACATGCCTGCTTTAGATGGTCCGGTTTCCTCGCACTATACAAAATAACACTGTATAGTGTGTCTGTGTGGTGTGTACAGGGAATTTAGAGTGTAAGCTCCTCTGGAGCAGGGACTGATATGTGTGAAGGCCTCCTGCACAGCCCTGCGGAATATATGTGCGCTATATAATAATTGTTAATATATAATTAACATAGGGTTTCACAGAAGACCCGGCTATCGGAGTCACTTACACAGACCGGGCCGTATATATCTGTACATACTAATGACCCAGTAATCCCATACATACTGTACCCTGCGTTCTGTACTAATCGATGCATCTCTGTGTTCCCAGGTCTGGAGGGGGCCTGTATGGCATTGACAGCATGCCGGACCTGCGCAAGAAGAAGCCCATCCCGTTGGTTAGCGATTTGGTGAGTGTCCGGCGGTTGGCTGTATGTGATATATTGTGCAGAGCGTTGGGAGGTCCTTTGTCTTGTTGGTGGATCTTATCCCCGTCTCCTGGGCGTTGGGCCTGATTCAGGTTTATAAGTAAAGGAAAAGCTAGTAACGGTGTGTCCGCATCAAACCCTGCTGCCATGCAGGGGGGCAGATATATCTATATGTTTCTGTGCAAGGTAAATACGCGCTGCTTTTGCATGGAGTCGACACATGTTAGGCAGCTTTATTTGTACACGGCAGTTTAGATTTCAGTTTGAACACCCCCCCAAATCTAATCTCTCTGCACAAATTACATCTGCCTCCTGTAGAGCAGTATGGTGTAAGCCGGGTGCACATGCTGCATCTGCCTCCCTGCAGCGCAACATTGCATTACACAGGTGCACGTGTTTCATCTGCCCCCCCTGCAACCCAGCATGGTGTTACCTCTGCCCCCCGCAGTGCAGCATGGTGTTACCCAAGTGCACGTTAGAGCTGCTCCTGCAGCACAGCATTGTGTTGTCCAGTTGCGCATTACATCTGCCCCCTGCAGTGCAGCATAGTGTTGTCCAGTTGTACGTTACATCTGCCCCCCTGCAGTGCAGCATAGTGTTGTCCAGTTGCGCAATACATCTGCCCCCTGCAGTGCAGCATAGTGTTGTCCCGTTGCGCATTACATCTGCCCCCCTGCAGTGCAGCATAGTGTTGTCCAGTTGCGCATTACATCTGCCCCCCTGCAGTGCAGCATAGTGTTGTCCAGTTGCACGTTACATCTGACCCCCTGCAGTTCTGCTTTACTTACAAGCATGAATGGTACCCATGGTACACACTGAGAATTGCCTCTGTAAAAGTGACTGTTATTGATCTTGTCTCTGACTACATTAACCTCTTGCAATTCTTTTATATGCCGCCCCTCCTATTCCGCAGGCGATGGTAAGTGGCTTCCCCTACAGGTCAGCGGCAAGAGCCATGGATTCCCTTTCACCCTGCTCCATAACCCCCCCCCCCCCCCTCCCGCAACATGATTTGTTTTATGTCTGCCGCTGGCAGCCTTTCCGGCATCACTGAATTAATGGACCAGAGTACGACTGTGCGTCTGCCTCGCTGATAAGTCACCCGCTCTCCACTGTTACTAACTAAGTATACACTAAGAGGTCCCCACGTAGATCAAAGCAATCCCCAGTGTTCCGTTTGTGTAATTGGCCCCATAACCCCCCCAACCCCCCCCCCCTTTCCCGCCACCGGAGCAGCGGGTATGCCCGCCCTCCCCCTTCCCCCAGAGAGGCGGGCCTGCACCCACCCACCCACCCCTCGCTGAAGCTGCGGGTATGCCCGCCCTCCCCCGGAGCACCGGGTCTGCGCTCCGGGGGAGGACGGGCATGCCCACTACTGTGGGCGGTGGGTTGGGTGCAGACCCGCTGCTCTGGGGTTGGGGGGTGCGGGCATACATGCTGATGCAGCGGGGGAGGGGGGCTGGTGCTGGTAGATCTGCTGGGGGAGGGCAGCGGGGTTGGTGGGGGGGTTGTGTGGGGGGTGTTGGCAGACCTGCTGATGCAGCGGGGGTGGGGGTGGGGTGCCGGCAGACCCGGAGAGGGAAGGGGGGCGGTCAGCGGTGTTGATATGGGGGGGTGCAGACCCGCTGATGGGGGGGCTGCGGGCAGACACGCTTGCGGGTGGGGGGGGGTGCGCGCAGGCGAGAGGGGCTGGCAGAGCCGCTCATCCAGAGGGGGGGGGGGGGGAGGGTTGCGTTCAGGCATAACCACTAATGCGGGTGGTGGGTTGTGGGCAGCCCCACTGTTCTGTGGTAGGGGGGGTGCGAGCATACCTGCTGATGCAGCAGGGGGGTGGGTGCGGGCAGACCCACTGACCTAGGGGAGGGAAAGGGGGAGGGCGGCGGTGTCGATGGGGGGGGGGCGGTTTGCGGACAGACACGCTTGGGGTAGGTTGGTAGGAGGTGCTGGCAGAGGGGGATGGGTGCGGGCAGAACCGCTGCCTTTGGGGAGGGAAGGGGGGCGGCCAGCGGTGTTGATGGGGGGGTGTAGACCCGCTGATGGGGGGGAGGTTTTGCGGGCTGACCCCGGAGGTGATGTCAAGGGGGTGGTTGTGTGTATAACGCTGGTCTTTTCCCTAGGGGGGGGGGGGGTTGTGTATAATGCTGGGTGGGGGCCTAAGGCAGAAACTATGTGTGTATAACGCTGTCAATCACTCTTGTAACCCAGCCCAGCGTTATACACACAGGGGATGAGTGACAGACCTGGCTAAATATATAAGAGATGTAACCATCCTCCTATCCACTGGCAGCAACTGTCTGTTTCTGACCCATTACATGTCTCAGGAGTTTGTGGGTGGAGGTTACCCTGTACCCCTGTAATTGGACCATAGAGTAGTCAGTATTTGGAGCCTATCACACTGCATGCAATGAATGGTGTCGGCAACGTAGACCCGTATACATTGCAGTCTACACTCCAGCGGGTCCATTATACTCAGTGATGGGCGCTGAATGCGAGTCCCTGCTCACATTCAGACATGTTACACCTGCTCCCCCCCCCCCCATACATGTATTCCAGTACACCAGCTGATTGCACACACCTGTGGGCCTAAAGCAAATCCGGGCATCGCACTGGTCCCTCCTGCGCATGTATGAAGATCCCCGTCCCACCTGGCCGTACCCCCTACAGATATTTATTTTAATGCTTCATTTTGTTTCATTTTCTGCTTTTTGTTTTTTAATGTATGTATGTTTTCATCCGATGACACGGATGGATAGATCCGGCACCGCTGCCGGCTTCGGACAGTGACCTGCAGAAGATACAACTGTGCTCATGCCTAAATCCCTTCTAACCCCCACTCCCATCCCTCTGGGTGTATTTGGGCATTTAGTGGCTGCTTCTGTGTCGCACAATGTGACACTAACTGTGACTTCAATTAGGACACAGAGGCAATAAAATGTGTAAATGAACAACCATACTGTGCGCAAACCCCGCCTTCTGCGCCCGTATCTGCCTCAGAATCAGCCCCCTAATATCCCATGACCGCACGCAGTGATCCGTAGCGCCTCTGATCTAGCACCTGGCGTCTCTGCAGGTCACCGCCCAGAATCCCGCAGCTGGAATCTTCTTAGCAATACCCCAATGTGGGGTAAATAAGGAATCATTATGAATGACTAAGAAATGACTTGTTATTGTTCTCCGCAGTCCCTGGTCCAGTCTAGGAAAGCCGGCATCACTTCCGCCATGGCCACACGAACTTCTCTCAAGGACGAAGACCTGGTAAGCTTTCTTCCTCCAGGGCCTGAACTACCGTCTCATGGAACGGGCTTACCATGGACTCGGAGACCTCTTAGGGGAGTTACGTTTCCTGTTGTGAGTGGGTAAATGAAACCTGGGCACAAGATACGTGGAAAGATGTTGGGATTATGCCGACCGCTTCTTTTCCCTCACCCTTTTATGGCAACCCACCACACGCAGGCGCTGCCGTGGGTATTAATGTTGACCCTCATCATCGCGTTGACTTAGCCATAGTAAGAAGTGCGTTAACCCCCGCTCTACGGTTTATGGGTAGTGCCAGGATAGTTATTTATTGATGGGCGCCGTGATACAGAGCTGCACAATCTGTAGGGCCTGTATGTTCCTGTTCTGTCTACTGTGCCTCAGTGTAATGCCAGCTCTCTGCCAGCTAAGTGCTAGTGCGGGTATGGCTGCTGAGACTGGCACATCTGCCCGTGGGTGGGCACATTTCTCTCCCTCTGACCGCACACATCATTGAACCAGGCTGGGCATTGTTCATTACACAGAAGACAGCGAATACTATGTGCGCATCCAAGAAATGTCAGCTTCATCCTTGGAGATCACAGAGTATATGTTATAGGAGGAGGCGTGTGGGGGCTTTTCTTACCATATGTTAATACCATAAGGGAAATGTTCGGCACCTGGCCTATAACTGTCATGTAAAGATGGCACCATTAAGTCATTCATCTTATCTCATCATGGCTGGATTATTAATAGAGGTGCTTGACGTACAGCACAAACTCGCCCGCATTCAAGTACGACCCGAATAGTATTATTTCAATGTTGTCTTTAGTGGCGTCAGAGGGTGTGAGATCCGTATCTCACTGAGCTGTGCATGGGGGGGGGGGGGTCTGTATTGTGTCACCAGTACAGTAGTGCAGCGGTTCCCAACCTTTTATCTTTCCTGTACACCCTGATTAGGCCGTTCATTTATAATTACCCCTCCTCTCAATGTGAAATATCCACAGTACTTGTGGAAGTGAGCGGTATGCTTGTCCTTATATTAAGGAGGAGCAGTGTGCGGTCAGGAATCGGGCCCCCCTGTGTCTGGCTGCTGGTTGTGTACAGTCTCATACCTGTAGATTAATGCCGCGGCTTTCTCCACCCATGCCAGCGCAGGACAAATGATCACTTATGTCTGAGGGCAGCACAGGTAGCTCCCAGTGTATTGCTGGTCGGGCAAGAACACGAGGAGACGGCGATGACGCTGCAAATGGAACCAGAAATGACACACAGTGGTTCATCTCCAATAACAATATTATTTTCAAGTACCCCCAACCGCTCTGCAGCGTACCCCCAGTTTGGGAACCACCGCAGTAGTGGGATCCAAGTAATAACACAAATGTGTAGGAGCGTATTGTGGTTACTCTGATGCACAGCGGCCATGTTGTTACACCCGACCTTTGCCCTATGAGCTGGGCGGCACCAGCTGATGTCTCCTCTCTGCTTGTGTTTCAGAAATCGCACGTGTACAAGAAAACTCTCCAAGCCTTAATCTACCCCATCTCCTGCACAACGCCCCACAACTTCGAGGTGTGGACCGCCACTACCCCCACCTACTGCTATGAGTGTGAGGGTTTGCTGTGGGGGATCGCCAGGCAAGGGATGCGCTGCTCCGAATGTGGCGTCAAGTGTCACGAGAAGTGCCAAGACTTACTGAATGCTGACTGCCTACAACGTAAGTGCTGCCTGGGCTGGTACAGCCCCCTGTCCACTGTCCATGGCTTTCAGCTTCAAGGAAGAAGTCATTGGGCTTACCGGACACCCATCTCTCTGATGGTGGACAGGTTTGCCATAACCTGTACAAAGTATTGTGTCCCTAGTAAAATTGAGGAACGTTGTCTCCTATGCTAGTGTGGGGTGTTTAATATTCCATAGAGACCTTTCAGTAGTAGGACTGCCGCAAGAGTGATCCGGAGATTAGATCCGGTTCCTCCCTTAGGAGACAATGACATTAGTCCTCATGGACAGACGAACGCCGGTTACAGCTCTTGGCGGTTTTGCAGGATCGGACCCCAGTGCGGAGTAGAGTATTCTGTATTCTGCCCCATTGGTGAGCAGCTGATCCACAGCCTCATCTCTTTCTCATTGCGTTGCTGGTTTATGTGCAGCGATACATTACATATGGTATAAGGCAGATCCACGTGTGGCGCAGTAGATCATTATATGGAATAGATATGCGCAGTGGGGTACCGTGTTCTCCTGAGGCCAGATAGTGAGAAGTGACCGGGAGAGAGTTGCAATAAACAATAAGAACATTTTCTAGAACCTTAAAAGACATCGCTGACGGACTGGCTGGGAAGACATGCAATATTCTCTATATAACATGCGGTCTCCTGTCGGTGTCTGTTCCGTTTATATTGATGGCCTCCATGTGTCTTGTGCTCGGCAGGTGCTGCGGAGAAGAGCTCCAAGCACGGCGCGGAGGACCGAACTCAGAACATCATCATGGCAATGAAGGACCGAATGAAGATCCGGGAGAGGAACAAGCCAGAGATCTTTGACGTCATCAGAGATGTCTTTAGTGTGGGAAAAGTGGCTCATGCGCAACAGATGAAGACTGTGAAGCAAAGTGTTCTGGATGGCACGTCAAAGTGGTCCGCCAAGATCACGATCACCGGTGAGTCTGCTGCGGTGACAGATCTGCGGCGGAACCTGTGCAGAGTCTTGCTTCTGCCCTTGCAGTAATGGTCAGAGCTATATATGTAGCCGTATGCTGAGCCCAAATTTCTTTTCCACCACTTTCCCGACCAGTATTTTGTCATGTTATGCATAACACGCGACCTGTGTGTGACTATATTGTCGAGTGTCTTTTTTTGCAAACTTTTCATCAAGTAGCATCTTATTTGCAAAGCGGAGCTTATAGAAAGCACAAGCAGCTTCTGTTGACTAAAATATGATATACAGCATGCGGCAGTCACACGCCTAATATAGGCATGCTGTATATCAGTTTACTCTGCAGAAGCTGCCTCTTCACTCAAATAAGATGTTGTTTAACAGAAAAAATCGCAAAAAAGGCGCCCAGTGGCCATTTAACTGTAGAGTAGGCTAGATGTACATGGACACATCTGTACATTGTGGAAGTAAGGGGGGTGCCAGGGAATTTGGGGTAGATGTAATGGAAGTGGTATAAAACAGGCTAGCTTGCCATACTGCGCTGCATGTTGTGTAATTCTTATATGTTATAAGTTTAAGGGTCTGAGTCTGACTCGCACATATCTGCGGCTTACGCTACAACCCCCCCCCTCCCCGGAGTAGGGCCACTGAAAGACCCTCCTTTAACACACCCGTAACACACTTGCAAGGCGTTCTCAGTGTTTAGCGTGTGCGCCTGCATTCCCTGTGTAGTTTCTATACCTGATACCTGTACATAAGGCGACCTCACACGGATCTCTCCTCCCTCCCAGTTCTGTGTGCTCAGGGTCTACAAGCCAAAGACAAGACTGGCTCCAGTGATCCTTACGTCACTGTACAAGTGGGAAAGACCAAGAAGAGAACGAAGACGATATACGGGAACCTGAATCCGGTGTGGGAGGAGAAATTCCACTTGTAAGTTCGGCATGCCTGGCCTGGTGTGTATGTGCGGCACCGCGGGCTGCTCGTGTGTATGTGCGGCACCGCGGGTTGCTCGTGTGTATGTGCGGCACCGCGGGTTGCTGGTGTATATGTGTGGCACCACTATGTGATAATTATCTATAATGTAGCCGGCGGAGAGGAGCTGTGGATGTTAGTGCATATGTGATTATTATCTATAAGGTAGCCGGTGGTGTGCGGCGGAAGGAGCTGCGGATGTTAGTGCATATGTGATTATTATCTATAAGGTAGCCGGTGGTGTGCGGCGGAGAGGAGCTGCGGATGTTAGTGCATATGTGATTATTATCTATAAGGTAGCCGGCGGTGTGCGACGGAGAGGAGCTGTGGATGTTAGTGCATATGTGATTATTATCTATAAGGTAGCCGGTGGTGTGCGGCGGAAGGAGCTGCGGATGTTAGTGCATATGTGATTATTATCTATAAGGTAGCCGGTGGTGTGCGGCGGAAGGAGCTGCGGATGTTAGTGCATATGTGATTATTATCTATAAGGTAGCCGGCGGTGTGCCGCGGAGAGGAGCTGCGGATGTTAGTGCATATGTGATTATTATCTATAAGGTAGCCGGCGGTGTGCGGCGGAGAGGAGCTGCGGATGTTAGTGCATACTGTATGTGATTATTATCTATAAGGTAGCCGGCGGTGTGCGGTGGAGAGGAGCTGTGGATGTTAGTGCATATGTGATTATTATCTATAAGGTAGCCGGCGGTGTGCGGCGGAGAGGAGCTGCGGATGTTAGTGCATATGTGATTATTATCTATAAGGTAGCCAGCAGTGTGCGGCTGAGAGGAGCTGCGGATGTTAGTGCATATGTGATTATTATCTATAAGGTAGCCGGCGGTGTGCGGCGGAGAGGAGCTGCGGATGTTAATGCATATGTGATTATTATCTACAAGGTAGCCGGCGGTGTGCGGCACAGAGGAGCTGCTGATGTTGGTGCATACTGTATGTGATTATTATCTATAAGGTAGCCGGCGGTGTGCGGCGGAGAGGAGCTTCGGATGTTGGTGCCTACTGTATGTGATTATTATCTATAAGGTAGCCGGCGGTGTGCGGCGGAGAGGAGCTGCGGATGTTAGTGCATATGTGATTATTATCTACAAGGTAGCCGGCGGTGTGCGGCACAGAGGAGCTGCGGATGTTGGTGCCTACTGTATGTTATTATTATCTATAAGGTAGCCGGCGGTGTGCGGCGGAGAGGAGCTGCGGATGTTAGTGCATACTGTATGTGATTATCCCCTTCCCGACATATGACGTACATTTACGTCATATGTCGGTTGCGGGGGAATCAAGCCAGCTCACGGAGTGAGCTGGCTTGAAAGAGAGCAGGTAATGGCTGTATATTACAGCCAGGTACCTGCTCTCACGGCCACGAGCGGCGAGTTCGCCGATCGTGGCCGTTTAACCCTTTAAGCACCGCGGGCAAAGCGCCCGCAGTGCTTAAATAGCTGATCGGAGGGGGGGCGACCCCCTCCGGCGCCGATCGGGGCCCCCCGCGGCGAGATCGGAGGGTGCCGATCGGTTGCCATGGCAGCCAGGGGTCTAATGTAGACCCCTGTGCTGGCCATGTCAGCATTCCTATTACATCCTGCCTGAGGCAGGATGTAATAGGAAGTGCTGAAAATCACTATGTTCAGCCATAGAGCTCTATGGCTGAACCTAGTACAGGCGATCGCGCCCCCTAGTGGTCAAGTACACTAGGGGGCCTTGTAGTAAAAGTAAAAAAAAAAAAAAAAAAAGTTTAAAAATAAAAAAAAAATAAAAAAATATTAAAAGTTCAAATCACCCCCCTTTCCCCATTTCACAAATAAAAATAAATAAAAAATAAAAAAAATAAACATATTTGGTATCGCCGCGTTCCTAAAAGTCCGATCTATTAAAATATAACATTAGTTATCCCGCACGGTTAAAGGCGTAAACGGAAAAAAATTCCCAACGCCAAAACTACGTTTTTTGGTCGCATCGCCTACCCCAAAAAAAGTAACTAAAAGAGATCAGAAAGTCGCACATATCCCATAATGGTATTAATTAAAAAGTACACTTCAGCCCGCAAAAAATGAGCCCTCACCCAGGTCCGTAGGTGGAAAAATAAAAAAGTTATAAGCCGCAGAACATGGCGACGCAAATTAGAAAAACCGTAAAATTTTCTATTTTTTTTTTTAGTGGTAAAACGTAACGAAAACTATATAAGTTTGGTGTCACCGGAATCGTAACGACCCATAGAATAAAGATAACCCATCATTTTAAACGAACTATGAACTCCAAAAAAAACGTAACCAGCGCAAAATTGTGGAATTGCGTTTTTTTTTCTTTTTACCCCACATTGAATTATTTCCTGATTCCCCAGAATATTATACGGTATAGTAAATGGTACCATTAAAAAGTACAACTTGTCCCGCAAAAGCCCTCATGTGTCTATATAGCCGGAAAATTAAAAAAGTTACGCTTATTTGAACGCGAGGAAAAAAAAAATTAACAAAAAATGCCCCGTCGGGAAGGGGTTATTATCTATAAGGTAGCCGGCGGTGTGCGGCGGAGAGGAGCTGCGGATGTTAGTGCATACTGTATGTGATTATTATCTATAAGGTAGCTGGCGGTGTGCGGCGGAGAGGAGCTGCGGATGTTAGTGCATACTGTATGTGATTATTATCTATAAGGTAGCCGGCGGTGTGCGGCGGAGAGGAGCTGCGGATGTTAGTGCATACTGTATGTGATTATTATCTATAAGGTAGCCGGCGGTGTGCGGCGGAGAGGAGCTGCGGATGTTAGTGCATACTGTATGTGATTATTATCTATAAGGTAGCCGGCGGTGTGCGGCGGAGAGGAGCTGCGGATGTTAGTGCATACTGTATGTGATTATTATCTATAAGGTAGCCGGCGGTGTGCGGCGGAGAGGAGCTGCGGATGTTAGTGCATACTGTATGTGATTATTATCTATAAGGTAGCCGGCGGTGTGCGGCGGAGAGGAGCTGCGGATGTTAGTGCATACTGTATGTGATTATTATCTATAAGGTAGCCGGCGGTGTGCGGCGGAGAGGAGCTGCGGATGTTAGTGCATACTGTATGTGATTATTATCTATAAGGTAGCCGGCGGTGTGCGGCGGAGAGGAGCTGCGGATGTTAGTGCATACTGTATGTGATTATTATCTATAAGGTAGCCGGCGGTGTGCGGCGGAGAGGAGCTGCGGATGTTAGTGCATACTGTATGTGATTATTATCTATAAGGTAGCCGGCGGTGTGCGGCGGAGAGGAGCTGCGGCTGTTAGTGCATACTGTATATGAAATATTATCTATAAGGTAGCCGGCGGTGTGCGGCGGAGAGGAGCTGCAGATCTTAGTAAGATCAGATAGAGAAATGGATGCTAGCAGGGAGATACAGGTAAGGATTTGCTTATAGGGGCTGATTCAGAATTTCAGTCGCTGGGTCGCTCACATGGGGAAATGCCCAGCAGTTTTTGTGGCTTTGAGTTACTTCTCCGATGTATTCGCCACCCCCCCCCCCCCTTCCTCCCAATATGGTTTTAATAGTAGTGACCAATGTTCCAGCCAAATGATATAAAACAGATTGCATTTATGTCACTGTAGTGTCCTCGTCACCACTGGGATAAGATAAAAGATGGAGAGGCGCAGTATGGGGTGATACTTGTTGTGCGGGGAGGTCACACCCTTCCTTTTCGCATAAGGCGTGTCCCCATGTCAGACCTGGAAGAGTTTGGGTCTTGTCCTTTGGATGCACATTTCCACTTTCTGGTTACATATCGGTGGAAGAGCCGCTGTCCTGAACACCAGAGGAACCCACATAATACAGGGGATGGAAACACCATTATAGAAATATTAATCCTGTCTACACGCTTGATATAGGAGGAGGGTAGGTCACCAGTGTGGAAGCCATCTTGGATGCTACATGCAAAAGCGACCAGTATTTGTCCTCCATGCAATGACTGCAAAAACTGTGTTCCCACCCTGTGCAGTGCGGCTATAGTGTATTACATTGCAGCATTATATCCCCAGATATACACAGAGGACATTCTGTTTTCTCTAATGCAGCAAAGTCACATTTCTCTATACAGAGTTGCACACAGCATTGTGCCCGTTATCGTTCGCTTACGTGTTACAGCTGTGTACGTTTGATAATGAGACTTCTGCTGCGTCTCGGAGTTCTATCTCCTTCTGCAAGACATCCCTCTGCAGAGCCCATACAGTACTGTAGTTGGCGAGAGCAGGGCCCTCAGGCACTGTGAGGAGCTCTGTGTGTGCGGCACGTCAGTAGTATTAGGTCGCAGTGCGGTTTAATCCCTCGCTAAGCTTGGATCTGATGTAAGGAAACCTCATCGCTTAGTCACAGGCTTTAGGCTGCCAGGACGTGGCATTACACCGGTTTTCTTCGTGCCTCTACAGTATCTGTGTGTTCCTGAGAGCGCCGGTGGGTACGATGATGCTGGTGTATAGATGTCAGAGACTTCTGTCCCTTTGTGTGCTCATTCTCCTTCATATCGGAACTTCCTGTTACCTAGTATGTAACCCTGACTGCTGACATGAATGAAATGTACGTTTATATGTGTACAATTACTTTATCTCTCCTCAATCCCCATTCCCCATCCTGTAGGGAGCACAGGCCTGACCTGGCCTAAATATCTCACTAATGGGGATATGTATCAATCCTGATTTGGTGAAGTTACCCATAGCAACCAGCCATATTCTTTATTAGTTCATAGACTTTGCTAGACTGTTATGGGCATCTATCTCTCTGACGTATTTGATCCATTTCTGTCCTCTCACTGGTAGCTCCATTGGCGGGTCAGTGTCCTCGGGCCGGAGGGTGTCAGAGCTGGGTGCAAGCGGAGTAAATCATCTCTTCCCCGCGGTAATTTCCCATGTTGTCTGCGTTACCTTTCCGGCCAACTTCCAGCTCTGGGCCAACCACGCCAGTCTGACCCCCACCTGCGGATCCCCTCTCCATCCTGCAGTGACTCCCATTTACCTCCGCTGTGGTAGCGTTAGCTGTGCTCCCGTCTCCCGCCAGCCGTTTCTGGTGGTGTGTATTGGCGCGGGTCCCCAGGGCAGCCTCAGGTCTGCTATAGGACACTGACACTGGATTCCTGCCTTGTGGTGGCACCTGAGGTCAGATCCTGAGTAGAGGCACTTCATCAAGGACCCCGACAGTCAAAACCCTGACACATGGGGTCCCGACGGCCACCGACTATTCTCCCTTGTGGGGGTCCACGACCCCCATAGAGGGCGAATAGAATAGGTGGCGGGCATAGAGAGCCACCGTGCCTGCAGCGCAGCGATCCAACAAGGGGCTTTGTTGCTCTCACCATGCTGTCTGGGTTCGGCCAGTCAGGATATGACTTTCGGAACCCTATACCACACCCCTTCATCCTAGGTGACTCAGCAGTGCTGTAGCGAATACCCCTTTCAGATCCCACCTAATTACCAGGGACATGACAGTTTATTGCCAGTTTGACCTGGGAATAGGTGTGATCTGAAAGGGTTTACCAACAGGTCCAGCAAGCCGACAGCAACCCGGCATTACGAACCAGTAAAAAACAAGCAGGGTTCTTACTGCTTCGTTGTTGGTTTACTGTGCGGTGTGAACGGTTAATCGGGTCGAGCGACACTGTTCCCGTTCATACTAATGGAGGAGGCAGGCTTGATGCAGTGTCCGCCACCTCCCTCGCCCCGGATGCCGCTCTGCCCCGTCCCCGCAGGTACTATTGCCGGGTCGCTGTAGGGGCCTGTAAGTGCATTTTACGATATGAAAGCGGTAAAAGTGAGACACCGAAATTACTACTGTGATCTACTGGTAGCTCGCGAGTTCCAAGTTGGACACCACTAACTCTATGCGCACATGGATGGTAGAGTACTGTATGAATACATTGTTTTTTTACAAATTAAAATCACAAACAACGGATGTCGACCTTTCTTGACTGTCGACCTTTTGACTGTCGACCTAGACACTGCAGATATAATGCCTGGATATTGGTCTAGTGTGTTTCTGTCCTCTGGGGCTCAGTTAGAGAATAATTGTGTTCCGGCAGGACTGAGATGTGTAAGACACTGATAATACGGGAAGAGGTGACGTCCCAGAGTAGACTCGGTACCCTATGGTCCCAGTGGCCCTTAGTGGACTCAGAGGAAAGGATTTCACTAAGTTACATGCTGTACTCCATCTGCTCTATCTGTGATCCAGCACGTTCCCCGCTGAGGCACAACTGGTGTTAAAAGCTGCATTTCTCCCCAGTCCTTTCCATCTGACTCCTTACATGAAGCAGAAGTCATTGTCTCTCTGATTAGCTGTAATTTTCCTTTGTGCCCTGTTCACACTCATTATTAGCAGAGCGAAATCAAAACCGCTAATGATCCCTTGTGCAATTGCTGCACATACTAAAAATGTTCTGGAATTAGGATTTTTCTGTCCTGCAATTAGTGTCATAAGAGGGTGTATTTATACCCCGCTGGCTGCGCTGGGACGTACTTCTTATTCAGGGACCTGCTTTCCCGCTACAGCGATCGGTTTCTGCGTATTGATGAAGATGCCGTCCGCAGGTGACTCCTGATGGACGTATTAGTGTCCTGTCCGGTCCATCATCTCTCCTGGGCCGGGGACCGACCTGAGAGGGTCAAATGTTGGGTCCAGCCCAGGAGTCTGATCTCTTCTGTGTGTGCATTGTTATCCGGGTATCTCCCAATATTCATACAGAATAGTCTGTGACGCCGAACTGCCACCCACAATGCCCAGTTATCGCCACCTCTCTCCCAGTTATACAAGCTCCAACCGCTGCACTGCCAGGGACGTCACTGTAGCTGCGGTTAAACAGTGTGTGCGGGCAATAGAACCAGGCCAGACGATCATTGTTCTGCTGGCACAGGATCTGGTGTATTTACTTATAGTCCATTAAGTTTTTCAAGCACACTTGTCGATTTATCGTATTTTTCTGTGATGATAAAAATGTCTGGATATTACAAATTAGTGAGCGATGGTCATTTGATGTGGTTTCCATTTATCGGAGAGCACCGCTGCTAATAGGATACCCCGCACATTCTCTCTGTACAAGTCTCGTAGGCATGGGTATTAATGCGCCCAGGTCTCCGCTTGCCCACAGTAATAGCTGGGTGCTGTTATTGATGTTAGCTGGCTGTGCTGCCGCTGGGTCCTCTGCTCCAAGCCGGCAGGGAAAGCATCTGGGATGACGTTACCACTTGCCCTCAGTACTCTGTGCTGGCAGGTGGTTCTGAGACGCCTTTGCTGATGACATCCGCAAAGGTGATGATGTCATGTGATGTCACTGTGAGTGTGTGTCTATACCCAGAGGGGGTGTTCTAGACAACATATATACCTGCAATTTGTTCTGGGTGTTCCTCGGTATAGAACATCCAATCCTCTATATCTGTCTAGTGTCAGTGAGTTGGAACACCGCCATCTGCTGGCTGAGAGTAAAACTACAGCTCTTTCTCACACATGCACAGACACAGAAGGTAACAGAATAGCCTTCAAAGCTTTTTTTTCCGAGCGGGCTTACCAGTACGGATAGCAGGAACTGTGCAGGAGATCTGTCTATCTATGACGAGTGTATTGTTCATGCTTAGCATTTTATTATATATATTAGTAATATATTAATACTACTAGGTGATTCATCGCGCCCTGCGGGCGCTCTTCACACCGTCGTAAGGGGCTGCGCCCCCTTAATTTGTGAACGTTTGTATTGTGAGACATATGGTTAGAATTGTATGTAAGATGGCCTGTATTGCAACTTGAGTTATAGGTGAAATGTGTTAAATAGAGAGCATATGATTTGGAAGGGGGTGTGTATTGTATTGTATTGTTTTGTTTAATTAAAAAGTGGTAATCTCTGGAGGGGGTGGGGGGGCGCGTGAATCGCTGGAGGGGTGGGTCACGGGCGGTGCCGTGAATAGCGGGAGGGGGGGTCGTGGGGGGGGGCGCGAATGGGGGGAGGGGGGGTCGCAGGGGTCCCGCGAATGGGGGGAGGGGGGGTCGCGGGGGTCCCGCGAATGGGTTGAGGTGGGGTCGCGGGGGTCCCGCGAATGGGGGGAGGGGGGGGTGTTGCGGGGGTCCCGCGAATGGGGGGGAGGGGGGTCGCGGGGGTGCCGCGAATGGGGGGAGGGGGGGGTCCCGTGAATAGCGGGAGGGCGGGCGCCGCGAATCGCGGGAGGGGGGTCGTGGGTGTCCGGGGGGTTGCTGGCAGAGGAGGGGGTTCGGAAGTAATGGTGGATGGTGGATGTGGAGTAATGGTGCATGGTGGGCGTGTACTGTAGCCCTGGCTGGGCGGGGGGAGGTGATGTCATGGGGGTGGGATGTGTAGAACGTTATACACATAGAACACTTTTCCCTGGGGGGGGCGGGTTTGTGTATCCTGCCGGGCGGGAATGTTAGCTACACAGGGGATGAATGACAGATCTGGCTAAATATATAAGAGATTGGTCAACATTCAAGTGTTTATTAAAATGTATTTCTATGTGTACAATCCGTCCAAGTGCTTTTATAGGTTATATTGTTGCAATAAATTCAAGCGCTGCCACCCAACATTACTTCTTAGCTAACAAGTCTGCATCAGCCGCATTGTTTGGTCCATGAGCAAATGCCAACTTTACTGGCCACGTTCTCTCTGTATACTGCTATACGCGGGGCCCCTGTGGGAGACGGGGGGCCGCTGTAGCCTGCAGTGACTGTATCCGTATACTGCTATACGCGGGGCCCCTGTGGGAGACGGGGGGGCCACTGTAGCCTGCAGTGACTGTATCAGTATACTGCTATACGCGGGGCCCCTGTGGGAGACGGGGGGGCCGCTGTAGCCTGCAGTGACTGTATCAGTATACTGCTAGACGCGGGGCCCCTGTGGGAGACGGGGGGGGCACTGTAGCCTGCAGTGACTGTATCAGTATACTGCTATACTCGTGGGCCCCTGTGGGAGACGGGGGGGCCACTGTAGCCTGCAGTGACTGTATCAGTATACTGCTATACGCGGGGCCCCTGTGGGAGACGGGGGCCTCTGTAGCCTGCAGTGACTGTATCAGTATACTGCTATACGCGGGGCCCCTGTGGGAGACGGGGGGCCTCTGTAGCCTGCAGTGACTGTATCAGTATACTGCTATACGCGGGGCCCCTGTGGGAGACGGGGGCCTCTGTAGCCTGCAGTGACTGTATCAGTATACTGCTATACGCGGGGCCCCTGTGGGAGACGGGGGCCTCTGTAGCCTGCAGTGACTGTATCAGTATACTGCTATACGCGGGGCCCCTGTGGGAGACGGGGGGCCTCTGTAGCCTGCAGTGACTGTATCAGTATACTGCTATACGCGGGGCCCCTGTGGGTGATGGGGGGCCTCTGTAGCCTGCAGTGACTGTATCAGTATACTGCTATACGCGGGGCCCCTGTGGGAGACGGGGGGCCTCTGTAGCCTGCAGTGACTGTATCAGTATACTGCTATACGCGGGGCCCCTGTGGGAGACGGGGGCCTCTGTAGCCTGCAGTGACTGTATCAGTATACTGCTATACGCGGGGCCCCTGTGGGAGACAGGGGGCCTCTGTAGCCTGCAGTGACTGTATCAGTATACTGCTATACGCGGGGCCCCTGTGGGAGACGGGGGGGCCACTGTAGCCTGCAGTGACTGTATCAGTATACTGCTATACGCGGGGCCCCTGTGGGTGATGGGGGGCCTTTGTAGCCTGCAGTTACTGTATCAGTATACTGCTATATGCGGGGCCCCTGTGGGAGACGGGGGGCCTCTGTAGCCTGCAGTGACTGTATCAGTATACTGCTATACGCGGGGCCCCTGTGGGAGACGGTAGCCTCTGTAGCCTGCAGTGACTGTATCAGTATACTGCTATACGCGGGGCCCCTGTGGGTGATGGGGGGCCTCTGTAGCCTGCAGTGACTGTATCAGTATACTGCTATACGCGGGGCCCCTGTGGGAGACGGGGGCCTCTGTAGCCTGCAGTGACTATCAGTATACTGCTATACGCGGGGCCCCTGTGGGTGATGGGGGGCCTCTCTAGCCTGCAGTGACTGTATCAGTATACTGCTATACGTGGGGTCCCTGTGGGAGACAGGGGGACCTCTGTAGCCTGCAGTGACTGTATCAGTTTACTGCTATACGCGGGGCCCCTGTGGGTGATGGGGTGCCTCTGTAGCCTGCAGTGACTGTATCAGTATACTGCTATACGCGGGGCCCCTGTGGGTGATGGGGTGCCTCTGTAGCCTGCAGTGACTGTATCAGTATACTGCTATACGCAGGGCCCCTGTGGGAGACGGGGACCTCTGTAGCCTGCAGTGACTATCAGTATACTGCTATATGCGGGGCCCCTGTGGGTGATGGGGGGCCTCTGTAGCCTGCAGTGACTGTATCAGTATACTGCTATATGCAGGGCCCCTGTGGGAGACGGGGGCCTCTGTAGCCTGCAGTGACTGTATCAGTATACTGCTATATGCGGGGCCCCTGTGGGAGACGGGGGCCTCTGTAGCCTGCAGTGACTATCAGTATACTGCTATATGCGGGGCCCCAGTGGGTGATGGGGGGCCTCTGTAGCCTGCAGTGACTGTATCTGTATACTGCTATACGCGGGGCCCCTGTGGGAGACGGGGGGCCTCTGTAGCCTGCAGTGACTGTATCAGTATACTGCTATACGCGGGGCCCCTGTGGGAGACGGGGGGGCCACTGTAGCCTGCAGTGACTGTATCAGTATACTGCTATACGCGGGGCCCCTGTGGGTGATGGGGGGCCTTTGTAGCCTGCAGTGACTGTATCAGTATACTGCTATATGCGGGGCCCCTGTGGGAGACGGGGGCCTCTGTAGCCTGCAGTGACTGTATCAGTATACTGCTATACGCGGGGCCCCTGTGGGAGACGGTAGCCTCTGTAGCCTGCAGTGACTGTATCAGTATACTGCTATACGCGGGGCCCCTGTGGGTGATGGGGGGCCTCTGTAGCCTGCAGTGACTGTATCAGTATACTGCTATACGCGGGGCCCCTGTGGGAGACGGGGGCCTCTGTAGCCTGCAGTGACTGTATCAGTATACTGCTATACGCGGGGCCCCTGTGGGTGATGGGGGGCCTCTGTAGCCTGCAGTGACTGTATCAGTATACTGCTAGCTATACGTGGGGTCCCTGTGGGTGATAGGGTGCCTCTGTAGCCTGCAGTGACTGTATCAGTATACTGCTAGCTATACGCGGGGCCCCTGTGGGTGATGGGGGGCCTCTGTAGCCTGCAGTGACTGTATCAGTATACTGCTAGCTATACGCGGGGCCCCTGTGGGTGATGGGGTGCCTCTGTAGCCTGCAGTGACTGTATCAGTATACTGCTATACGCGGGGCCCCTGTGGGTGATGGGGTGCCTCTGTAGCCTGCAGTGACTGTATCAGTATACTGCTATACGCGGGGCCCCTGTGGGTGATGGGGGGCCTCTGTAGCCTGCAGTGACTGTATCAGTATACTGCTATATGCGGGGCCCCTGGGGGAGACGGGGGCCTCTGTAGCCTGCAGTGACTGTATCAGTATACTGCTATATGCGGGGCCCCTGTGGGAGATGGGGACCTCTGTAGCCTGCAGTGACTATCAGTATACTGCTATATGCGGAGCCCCTGTGGGTGATGGGGGGCCTCTGTAGCCTGCAGTGACTGTATCAGTATACTGCTATATGCGGGGCCCCTGTGGGTGATGGGGGGCCTCTGTAGCCTGCAGTGACTGTATCTGTATACTGCTATACGCGGGGCCCCTGGGGGAGACGGGGGCCTCTGTAGCCTGCAGTGACTGTATCAGTATACTGCTATATGCGGGGCCCCTGTGGGAGACGGGGGCCTCTGTAGCCTGCAGTGACTATCAGTATACTGCTATACGCGGGGCCCCTGTGGGAGACGGGGGCCTCTGTAGCCTGCAGTGACTATCAGTATACTGCTATACGCGGGGCCCCTGTGGGTGATGGGGGGCCTCTGTAGCCTGCAGTGACTGTATCAGTATACTGCTATATGCGGGGCCCCTGTGGGAGACGGGGGCCTCTGTAGCCTGCAGTGACTATCAGTATACTGCTATACGCGGGGCCCCTGTGGGTGATGGGGGGCCTCTGTAGCCTGCAGTGACTGTATCAGTATACTGCTATACGCGGGGCCCCTGTGGGTGATGGGGGGCCTCTGTAGCCTGCAGTGACTGTATCAGTATACTGCTATATGCGGGGCCCCTGTGGGTGATGGGGGGCCTCTGTAGCCTGCAGTGACTATCAGTATACTGCTATATGCGGGGCCCCTGTGGGAGACGGGGGCCTCTGTAGCCTGCAGTGACTGTATCAGTATACTGCTATATGCGGGGCCCCTGGGGGAGACGGGGGGCCTCTGTAGCCTGCAGTGACTATCAGTATACTGCTAGACACGGGGGCCCTGTGGGAGACGGGGGGCCTCTGTAGCCTGCAGTGACTGTATCAGTATACTGCTAGCTATACGCGGGGCCCCTGTGGGTGATGGGGTGCCTCTGTAGCCTGCAGTGACTATCAGTATACTGCTATACGCGGGGCCCCTGTGGGTGATGGGGGGCCTCTGTAGCCTGCAGTGACTGTATCAGTATACTGCTATACGCGGGGCCCCTGTGGGTGATGGGGGGCCTCTGTAGCCTGCAGTGACTGTATCAGTATACTGCTATATGCGGGGCCCCTGTGGGTGATGGGGGGCCTCTGTAGCCTGCAGTGACTATCAGTATACTGCTATATGCGGGGCCCCTGTGGGAGACGGGGGCCTCTGTAGCCTGCAGTGACTGTATCAGTATACTGCTATATGCGGGGCCCCTGGGGGAGACGGGGGGCCTCTGTAGCCTGCAGTGACTGTATCAGTATACTGCTAGCTATACGCGGGGCCCCTGTGGGTGATGGGGGGCCTCTGTAGCCTGCAGTGACTGTATCAGTATACTGCTAGCTATACGCGGGGCCCCTGTGGGTGATGGGGTGCCTCTGTAGCCTGCAGTGACTGTATCAGTATACTGCTATACGCGGGGCCCCTGTGGGTGATGGGGTGCCTCTGTAGCCTGCAGTGACTGTATCAGTATACTGCTATACGCGGGGCCCCTGTGGGTGATGGGGGGCCTCTGTAGCCTGCAGTGACTGTATCAGTATACTGCTATATGCGGGGCCCCTGGGGGAGACGGGGGCCTCTGTAGCCTGCAGTGACTGTATCAGTATACTGCTATATGCGGGGCCCCTGTGGGAGATGGGGACCTCTGTAGCCTGCAGTGACTATCAGTATACTGCTATATGCGGAGCCCCTGTGGGTGATGGGGGGCCTCTGTAGCCTGCAGTGACTGTATCAGTATACTGCTATATGCGGGGCCCCTGTGGGTGATGGGGGGCCTCTGTAGCCTGCAGTGACTGTATCTGTATACTGCTATACGCGGGGCCCCTGGGGGAGACGGGGGCCTCTGTAGCCTGCAGTGACTGTATCAGTATACTGCTATATGCGGGGCCCCTGTGGGAGACTGGGGCCTCTGTAGCCTGCAGTGACTATCAGTATACTGCTATACGCGGGGCCCCTGTGGGAGACGGGGGCCTCTGTAGCCTGCAGTGACTATCAGTATACTGCTATACGCGGGGCCCCTGTGGGTGATGGGGGGCCTCTGTAGCCTGCAGTGACTGTATCAGTATACTGCTATATGCGGGGCCCCTGTGGGAGACGGGGGCCTCTGTAGCCTGCAGTGACTATCAGTATACTGCTATACGCGGGGCCCCTGTGGGTGATGGGGGGCCTCTGTAGCCTGCAGTGACTGTATCAGTATACTGCTATACGCGGGGCCCCTGTGGGTGATGGGGGGCCTCTGTAGCCTGCAGTGACTGTATCAGTATACTGCTATATGCGGGGCCCCTGTGGGTGATGGGGGGCCTCTGTAGCCTGCAGTGACTATCAGTATACTGCTATATGCGGGGCCCCTGTGGGAGACGGGGGCCTCTGTAGCCTGCAGTGACTGTATCAGTATACTGCTATATGCGGGGCCCCTGGGGGAGACGGGGGGCCTCTGTAGCCTGCAGTGACTATCAGTATACTGCTAGACACGGGGGCCCTGTGGGAGACGGGGGCCTCTGTAGCCTGCAGTGACTGTATCAGTATACTGCTATATGCGGGGCCCCTGGGGGAGACGGGGGGGCCTCTGTAGCCTGCAGTGACTATCAGTATACTGCTATACGCGGGGCCCCTGTGGGTGATGGGGGGCCTCTGTAGCCTGCAGTGACTGTATCAGTATACTGCTATATGCGGGGCCCCTGGGGGAGACGGGGGCCTCTGTAGCCTGCAGTGACTGTATCAGTATACTGCTATATGCGGGGCCCCTGTGGGAGACGGGGGCCTCTGTAGCCTGCAGTGACTGTATCAGTATACTGCTATACGCGGGGCCCCTGTGGGAGACGGGGGCCTCTGTAGCCTGCAGTGACTGTATCAGTATACTGCTATACGCGGGGCCCCTGTGGGAGACGGGGGCCTCTGTAGCCTGCAGTGACTGTATCAGTATACTGCTATACGCGGGGCCCCTGTGGGAGACGGGGGGCCACTGTAGCCTGCAGTGACTGTATGAGTATACTGCTATACGCGGGGCCCCTGTGGGAGACGGGGGGCCTCTGTAGCCTGCAGTGACTGTGTCAGTATACTGCTATACGCGGGGCCCCTGTGGGAGACGGGGGCCTCTGTAGCCTGCAGTGACTGTATCAGTATACTGCTATATGCGGGGCCCCTGGGGGAGACGGGGGCCTCTGTAGCCTGCAGTGACTGTATCAGTATACTGCTATATGCGGGGCCCCTGTGGGAGATGGGGACCTCTGTAGCCTGCAGTGACTATCAGTATACTGCTATATGCGGAGCCCCTGTGGGTGATGGGGGGCCTCTGTAGCCTGCAGTGACTGTATCAGTATACTGCTATATGCGGGGCCCCTGTGGGTGATGGGGGGCCTCTGTAGCCTGCAGTGACTGTATCTGTATACTGCTATACGCGGGGCCCCTGGGGGAGACGGGGGCCTCTGTAGCCTGCAGTGACTGTATCAGTATACTGCTATATGCGGGGCCCCTGTGGGAGACGGGGGCCTCTGTAGCCTGCAGTGACTATCAGTATACTGCTATACGCGGGGCCCCTGTGGGAGACGGGGGCCTCTGTAGCCTGCAGTGACTATCAGTATACTGCTATACGCGGGGCCCCTGTGGGTGATGGGGGGCCTCTGTAGCCTGCAGTGACTGTATCAGTATACTGCTATATGCGGGGCCCCTGTGGGAGACGGGGGCCTCTGTAGCCTGCAGTGACTATCAGTATACTGCTATACGCGGGGCCCCTGTGGGTGATGGGGGGCCTCTGTAGCCTGCAGTGACTGTATCAGTATACTGCTATACGCGGGGCCCCTGTGGGTGATGGGGGGCCTCTGTAGCCTGCAGTGACTGTATCAGTATACTGCTATATGCGGGGCCCCTGTGGGTGATGGGGGGCCTCTGTAGCCTGCAGTGACTATCAGTATACTGCTATATGCGGGGCCCCTGTGGGAGACGGGGGCCTCTGTAGCCTGCAGTGACTGTATCAGTATACTGCTATATGCGGGGCCCCTGGGGGAGACGGGGGGCCTCTGTAGCCTGCAGTGACTATCAGTATACTGCTAGACACGGGGGCCCTGTGGGAGACGGGGGGCCTCTGTAGCCTGCAGTGACTGTATCAGTATACTGCTAGCTATACGCGGGGCCCCTGTGGGTGATGGGGTGCCTCTGTAGCCTGCAGTGACTATCAGTATACTGCTATACGCGGGGCCCCTGTGGGTGATGGGGGGCCTCTGTAGCCTGCAGTGACTGTATCAGTATACTGCTATACGCGGGGCCCCTGTGGGTGATGGGGGGCCTCTGTAGCCTGCAGTGACTGTATCAGTATACTGCTATATGCGGGGCCCCTGTGGGTGATGGGGGGCCTCTGTAGCCTGCAGTGACTATCAGTATACTGCTATATGCGGGGCCCCTGTGGGAGACGGGGGCCTCTGTAGCCTGCAGTGACTGTATCAGTATACTGCTATATGCGGGGCCCCTGGGGGAGACGGGGGGCCTCTGTAGCCTGCAGTGACTGTATCAGTATACTGCTAGCTATACGCGGGGCCCCTGTGGGTGATGGGGGGCCTCTGTAGCCTGCAGTGACTGTATCAGTATACTGCTAGCTATACGCGGGGCCCCTGTGGGTGATGGGGTGCCTCTGTAGCCTGCAGTGACTGTATCAGTATACTGCTATACGCGGGGCCCCTGTGGGTGATGGGGTGCCTCTGTAGCCTGCAGTGACTGTATCAGTATACTGCTATACGCGGGGCCCCTGTGGGTGATGGGGGGCCTCTGTAGCCTGCAGTGACTGTATCAGTATACTGCTATATGCGGGGCCCCTGGGGGAGACGGGGGCCTCTGTAGCCTGCAGTGACTGTATCAGTATACTGCTATATGCGGGGCCCCTGTGGGAGATGGGGACCTCTGTAGCCTGCAGTGACTATCAGTATACTGCTATATGCGGAGCCCCTGTGGGTGATGGGGGGCCTCTGTAGCCTGCAGTGACTGTATCAGTATACTGCTATATGCGGGGCCCCTGTGGGTGATGGGGGGCCTCTGTAGCCTGCAGTGACTGTATCTGTATACTGCTATACGCGGGGCCCCTGGGGGAGACGGGGGCCTCTGTAGCCTGCAGTGACTGTATCAGTATACTGCTATATGCGGGGCCCCTGTGGGAGACTGGGGCCTCTGTAGCCTGCAGTGACTATCAGTATACTGCTATACGCGGGGCCCCTGTGGGAGACGGGGGCCTCTGTAGCCTGCAGTGACTATCAGTATACTGCTATACGCGGGGCCCCTGTGGGTGATGGGGGGCCTCTGTAGCCTGCAGTGACTGTATCAGTATACTGCTATATGCGGGGCCCCTGTGGGAGACGGGGGCCTCTGTAGCCTGCAGTGACTATCAGTATACTGCTATACGCGGGGCCCCTGTGGGTGATGGGGGGCCTCTGTAGCCTGCAGTGACTGTATCAGTATACTGCTATACGCGGGGCCCCTGTGGGTGATGGGGGGCCTCTGTAGCCTGCAGTGACTGTATCAGTATACTGCTATATGCGGGGCCCCTGTGGGTGATGGGGGGCCTCTGTAGCCTGCAGTGACTATCAGTATACTGCTATATGCGGGGCCCCTGTGGGAGACGGGGGCCTCTGTAGCCTGCAGTGACTGTATCAGTATACTGCTATATGCGGGGCCCCTGGGGGAGACGGGGGGCCTCTGTAGCCTGCAGTGACTATCAGTATACTGCTAGACACGGGGGCCCTGTGGGAGACGGGGGCCTCTGTAGCCTGCAGTGACTGTATCAGTATACTGCTATATGCGGGGCCCCTGGGGGAGACGGGGGGGCCTCTGTAGCCTGCAGTGACTATCAGTATACTGCTATACGCGGGGCCCCTGTGGGTGATGGGGGGCCTCTGTAGCCTGCAGTGACTGTATCAGTATACTGCTATATGCGGGGCCCCTGGGGGAGACGGGGGCCTCTGTAGCCTGCAGTGACTGTATCAGTATACTGCTATATGCGGGGCCCCTGTGGGAGACGGGGGCCTCTGTAGCCTGCAGTGACTGTATCAGTATACTGCTATACGCGGGGCCCCTGTGGGAGACGGGGGCCTCTGTAGCCTGCAGTGACTGTATCAGTATACTGCTATACGCGGGGCCCCTGTGGGAGACGGGGGCCTCTGTAGCCTGCAGTGACTGTATCAGTATACTGCTATACGCGGGGCCCCTGTGGGAGACGGGGGGCCACTGTAGCCTGCAGTGACTGTATGAGTATACTGCTATACGCGGGGCCCCTGTGGGAGACGGGGGGCCTCTGTAGCCTGCAGTGACTGTGTCAGTATACTGCTATACGCGGGGCCCCTGTGGGAGACGGGGGCCTCTGTAGCCTGCAGTGACTGTATCAGTATACTGCTATACGCGGGGCCCCTGTGGGAGACGGGGGGGCCACTGTAGCCTGCAGTGACTGTATCAGTATACTGCTATACGCGGGGCCCCTGTGGGAGACGGGGGGCCACTGTAGCCTGCAGTGACTGTATGAGTATACTGCTATACGCGGGGCCCCTGTGGGAGACGGGGGCCTCTGTAGCCTGCAGTGACTGTATCAGTATACTGCTATACGTGGGGCCCCTGTGGGAGACGGGGGCCTCTGTAGCCTGCAGTGACTATCAGTATACTGCTATACGCGGGGCCCCTGGGGGAGACGGGGACCTCTGTAGCCTGCAGTGACTGTATCAGTATACTGCTATATGCGGGGCCCCTGTGGGTGATGGGGGGCCTCTGTAGCCTGCAGAGACTGTATCAGTATACTGCTATATGCGGGGCCCCTGTGGGTGATGGGGGGCCTCTGTAGCCTGCAGTGACTATCAGTATACTGCTATATGCGGGGCCCCTGTGGGTGATGGGGGGCCTCTGTAGCCTGCAGTGACTATCAGTATACTGCTATATGCGGGGCCCCTGTGGGTGATGGGGGGCCTCTGTAGCCTGCAGTGACTGTATCAGTATACTGCTATATGCGGGGCCCCTGTGGGTGATGGGGGGCCTCTGTAGCCTGCAGTGACTGTATCTGTATACTGCTATACGCGGGGCCCCTGGGGGAGACGGGGGCCTCTGTAGCCTGCAGTGACTGTATCAGTATACTGCTATATGCGGGGCCCCTGTGGGAGACGGGGGCCTCTGTAGCCTGCAGTGACTATCAGTATACTGCTATACGCGGGGCCCCTGTGGGAGACGGGGGCCTCTGTAGCCTGCAGTTACTATCAGTATACTGCTATACGCGGGGCCCCTGTGGGTGATGGGGGGCCTCTGTAGCCTGCAGTGACTGTATCAGTATACTGCTATACGCGGGGCCCCTGGGGGAGACGGGGGCCTCTGTAGCCTGCAGTGACTTTATCAGTATACTGCTATATGCGGGGCCCCTGTGGGAGACGGGGGCCTCTGTAGCCTGCAGTGACTATCAGTATACTGCTATACGCGGGGCCCCTGTGGGTGATGGGGGGCCTCTGTAGCCTGCAGTGACTGTATCAGTATACTGCTATACGCGGGGCCCCTGTGGGTGATGGGGGGCCTCTGTAGCCTGCAGTGACTGTATCAGTATACTGCTATATGCGGGGCCCCTGTGGGTGATGGGGGGCCTCTGTAGCCTGCAGTGACTATCAGTATACTGCTATATGCGGGGCCCCTGTGGGAGACGGGGGCCTCTGTAGCCTGCAGTGACTGTATCAGTATACTGCTATATGCGGGGCCCCTGGGGGAGACGGGGGGGCCTCTGTAGCCTGCAGTGACTATCAGTATACTGCTATACGCGGGGCCCCTGTGGGTGATGGGGGTCCTCTGTAGCCTGCAGTGACTGTATCAGTATACTGCTATATGCGGGGCCCCTGGGGGAGACGGGGGCCTCTGTAGCCTGCAGTGACTGTATCAGTATACTGCTATATGCGGGGCCCCTGTGGGTGATGGGGGGCCTCTGTAGCCTGCAGAGACTGTATCAGTATACTGCTATATGCGGGGCCCCTGTGGGTGATGGGGGGCCTCTGTAGCCTGCAGTGACTATCAGTATACTGCTATATGCGGGGCCCCTGTGGGTGATGGGGGCCTCTGTAGCCTGCAGTGACTGTCAGTATACTGCTATACGCGGGGCCCCTGTGGGAGACGGGGGCCTCTGTAGCCTGCAGTGACTATCAGTATACTGCTATATGCGGGGCCCCTGTGGGTGATGGGGGGCCTCTGTAGCCTGCAGTGACTGTATCAGTATACTGCTATACGCGGGGCCCCTGTGGGTGATGGGGGGCCTCTGTAGCCTGCAGTGACTATCAGTATACTGCTATATGCGGGGCCCCTGTGGGTGATGGGGGCCTCTGTAGCCTGCAGTGACTATCAGTATACTGCTATATGCGGGGCCCCTGTGGGTGATGGGGACCTCTGTAGCCTGCAGAGACTGTATCAGTATACTGCTATATGCGGGGCCCCTGTGGGTGATGGGGGGCCTCTGTAGCCTGCAGTGACTATCAGTATACTGCTATATGCGGGGCCCCTGTGGGTGATGGGGGCCTCTGTAGCCTGCAGTGACTGTCAGTATACTGCTATACGCGGGGCCCCTGTGGGAGACGGGGGCCTCTGTAGCCTGCAGTGACTATCAGTATACTGCTATATGCGGGGCCCCTGTGGGTGATGGGGGGCCTCTGTAGCCTGCAGTGACTGTATCAGTATACTGCTATACGCGGGGCCCCTGTGGGTGATGGGGGGCCTCTGTAGCCTGCAGTGACTATCAGTATACTGCTATATGCGGGGCCCCTGTGGGTGATGGGGGCCTCTGTAGCCTGCAGTGACTGTATCAGTATACTGCTATACGCGGGGCCCCTGTGGGAGACGGGGGCCGCTGTAGCCTGCAGTGACTGTATCAGTATACTGCTATACGCGGGGCCCCTGTGGGAGATGGGGGCCTCTGTAGCCGGCAGTGACTGTATCAGTATACTGCTATATGCGGGGCCCCTGTGGGAGATGGGTGGCCTCTGTAGCCTGCAGTGACTATCAGTAAGCTACAGCACACTTTTGGTTGATTAATGGAATATTTAGATGACTCTTTATTGGAATGTGTGGCGGCTTCTAACCTAGTTGTGTGCTTACGGTTCTCCTGTTGCTCGGCAACAGATTGGGGAAGTGAGATCAGGACGAGGAGTGTTCCAGGATCTGATAGTTACAGCACCAGTGCTCTGTGTATACTGTCCTGGGCCACAGTCTATAATGTGTATCATATAAAGCAGGGTCTCCCTCTGGTCCGTATACACAGAGGTACCGATTGGTGCATCCTTGGATTCCTGTCCCAGCCCTATGACAGGTGTAGTTTGGTCTCCTATGTCTACGAATGTACATCCATGTGTCCCTTTCACTGCCGCTCCCATAGGACAGACCGCCCCCATGTATTTGCTAAGCCACAACCGACTACCCACCCAAAAACTGCCTGTACATGTCCAATACACTTCTTCCAATAAATGTGCAGCATGTCCAACGTCAGCGGCGCCCCCACCTCTTAATCAGGCCCTGTGTGACCGCCTAGGACCTTGATGGCTAACCTTGACACTTCAGCAGTTGTTGAACTACACATCCCAGCATGCTCTGCATCAGATTTAGCATGGCCAAAATAGCAAAATGGAAGCAGAGCATGCTGGGATGTGTAGTTTAAAAACTTCTGGAGTGTCAAGGTTAGCCATCAAGGGTCTAGGTTGTCTGATGGAGGGCCATCGATGTCTGTGCTGGGAGGCTGTATTTGCAGATACGTCTCTCCAGGTGTCTGATCTCTCACCATGCAGCTTATGTAGTCTGATATAGAACTGATGAAGGCTGTACACAAGCAGTAATATAACGTGGGTCCATCCTCTTCCTCTCTCCATACTCTAGCGAGTGCCACAATTCCTCAGACCGCATCAAGGTCCGTGTCTGGGATGAGGACGATGACATCAAGTCCCGGGTTAAGCAGAGGTTGAAGCGCGAATCGGACGATTTCCTGGGACAGACCATCATAGAAGTCCGGACGCTGAGCGGAGAGATGGACGTTTGGTATAATCTCGGTGAGCACCATCGTTCTTGGAAATAGATCAGTGGTTCCCAAACTCAGACAACGAAGGACCCCAACAGTTCAGGTTTTCCAGGTCTCACAGAATCAAGGGTGAAGTAGTAAGGTTCACCTGTGGATAATTGAATTGTATTAGTGAGTAATGAGTACACCTGTGCACCTGCTAGGTGACCTGGGAAATGTGTCGGTGAGTAATCTGTGCACCTGCTGGGTGACCGGGGAAATGTGTCAGTGAGTAATGAGTACACCTGTGCTCCTGCTGGGTGACCTGGGAAATGTGTCAGTGTGTAATGAGTACACCTGTGCTCCTGCTGTGTGACCTGGGAAATGTGTCAGTGTGTAATGAGTACACCTGTGCACCTGCTGGGTGACCTGGGGAATGTGTCAGTGAGTAATGACTACACCTGTGCTCCTGCTGGTTGACCTGTGAAATGTGTTAGTGAGTAATGAGTACACCTGTGCACCTGCTGGGAGACCTCGGAAATGTGTAAGTGAGTAATGAGTACACCTGTGCATCTGCTGGGTGACCCTGGGGAATGTGTCAGTGAGTAATGAGTACACCTGTGCACCTGCTGGGAGACCTCGGAAATGTGTAAGTGAGTAATGAGTACACCTGTGCATCTGCTGGGTGACCCTGGGGAATGTGTCAGTGAGTAATGAGTACACCTGTGCACCTGCTGTGTGACCTGGGAAATGTGTCCGTGTGTTATGAGTACACCTGTGCTCCTGCTGGGTGACCTGGGAAATGTGTCCGTGTGTTATGAGTACACCTGTGCTCCTGCTGGGTGACCTGGGGAATGTGTCAGTGAGTAATGAGTACACCTGTGCACCTGCTGGGTGACCTGTGAAATGTGTAAGTGAGTAATGAGTACACCTGTGCACCTGCTGGGTGACCTGTGAAATGTGTAAGTGAGTAATGAGTACACCTGTGCACCTGCTGGGTGACCTGGGACATGTGTCTGTGAGTAATGAGTACACCTGTGCTCCTGCTGGGTGACCTGGGGAATGTGTCAGTGAGTAATGACTACACCTGTGCTCCTGCTGGGTGACCCTGGGGAATGTGTCAGTGAGTAATGATTACACCTGTGCTCCTGCTGGGTGACCTGGGGAATGTGTCAGTGAGTAATGAGTACACCTGTGCTCCTGCTGGGTGACCTGGGAAATGTGTCAGTGTGTAATGAGTACACCTGTGCTCCTGCTGGGTGAAGTCAAAGGAGAATTACAATACTGTTTACAATACTTCCAGTCCATTCCTATAATACTCATTGTCATATAATGCGTCTAGTTAATAAGGAGACGCTCCCAGGAACAGTGAATTGATACTAACAGGCTGACATAGTATCCCATCCGATGCGTTCTGTCATTCCCAGGTGAGCAGATAGACACATGAGGGGCTTTGGATCCCCTTACAGTAAATCTCTGACCACAAGCCAATACAGTTACGTGCAGCCTGTGGAGCCGATCGGGGATCTGATTCAGGCCCTGATCACTGCTCTGCTACTTTCCAGAGCCTTACAATCAAATAGCCGCCGCCCCACCAGAGTGAAATCCTGCCCCGCGCAAGCCTGCAAAAGGTGTCCGAAAATATCGCAGCCCTGCGATTAGCAACAAAGCAATCCGTCCACTCATTCACCATCGGCTGATGTTCCCACTGTGTGCGTAGCCCAGGACTTTGTTATAGAATCAGGCTGATCGGGGGCGGAGCTGATGTCACATGACTTCCCCTCGCACACCTGGCCACACCTGCGTATTCCCTGACACTCCCAGATAACAGCCGCTCACCATGTAATGATTCCCCAGTGTGTGCAGTGTGTGCGTAGCCCAGGACTTACTCGGCGGCTGCGATAGAATCAGGCTGATCGGGGGCGGAGCTGATGTCGCATGACTTCCCCTCACACACCTGGCCACACCTGCGTATTACCTGACACTCCCAGATAACAGCCGCTCACCATGTAATGATTCCCCAGTGTGTGCGTAGCCCAGGACTTACTCAGCGGCTGCGATTGAATCAGGCTGATCGGGGGCGGAGCTGACGTCACATGACTTCCCCTCACACACCTGGCCACGCCTGCGTATTACCTGACACTCCCAGATAACAGCCGCTCACCATGTAATGATTCCCCAGTGTGCGCAGTGTGTGTGTAGCCCAGGACTTACTAAGCAGCTGTGATTAGAATCAGGCTGATCGGGGGCGGAGCTGATGTCACATGACTTCCCCTCATACACCTGGCCACACCTGCGTATTACCTGACACTCCCAGATAACAGCCGCTCACCATGTAATGATTCCCCAGTGTGTGCAGTGTGTGCGTAGCCCAGGACTTACTCAGCGGCTGTGATAGAATCAGGCTGATCGGGGGCGGAGCTGATGTCACATGACTTCCCCCTCATACACCTGGCCACGCCTGCGTATTACCTGACACTCCCAGATAACAGCCGCTCACCATGTAATGATTCCCCAGTGTGTGCAGTGTGTGCGTAGCCCAGGACTTACTATGCCGGTGTTATAGAATCAGCCTGATCTCGGCCGGCACTGACGTCACGCCCTCCCTGACACTGCCTGGGCACGCTGCGACATTCCCAGAAAATGACATCCACAAATGTCAGTTTCCTGTCAATCATCTTGCGACAGTCTTCGAATGCATGTTATGATCTGTATGCAGGGGCAGTCACACGCCCTGTGAAATCGCAGGCCAGCTATCAGGTCGGAATAACCCCCCCAGGCTCCTCATTGGTGGTGGCTCCGTTTCATCTTCGCTCCCCAAATGAGATTAAATTGTCTTGTTTCTTTCATTGGGATGAACTGCGTCTGTGTCATCTCCTCCTTATATTTATTATCCATTGTTTGTTGTCTTTTGGTTCAAGTAAAGTAATAAGAAGCAACCGCCACCAGCTGGTATTAAATGTGACTGTCGGGGGTGTGGCTGGACCTCGGGTAGCATCACGTCAGTGATTGGACGCTGCATTCCTGTAACTAGAATATAGCGCGATCTGATTGGGCAGTGGTCCGTCACACTGGGGCAGATGCACTAAGGGGCCGATTCACATTGACTCGTTAAGAAGTGAAAATTCGCTGCTTAGCGAGCCCTCTAGAGCCACCTACCGGGCGCCTCCCATGCAAACATCCCCGCCGCAAACCGAATAAACGTTTAGCATAAATATCTATTCGCACGGGAGCATCTAGGCCAAAAATCATACGGTGGTTGCCGACCATCAAAAGATTTTTTCCTCTATCCGCAAATAATAGTCAGTCTTGACTGACCTATATTTACGGCGTGCGGCTCTGAGAACGGGGCAGGCGGCTGATGCCCACCCGCTTACCCATTGGAACACCCCCCTGACCACCTACAGCCCCCCCCCCCTCTGTACGAACGCATGTGCATGCATATACACATGCGCAGAGCCAAAACATTGGTCCCTGGAGCGAACACGCAGTGGACAGATTGGGCGTGAGCCAGGCCCGAAGTCTTGGAGAAGGATCAAGTAGCAGTCAATTAGCTCCTAACTGTCACGTTATAGGATGCGTGGAAAAATGACAGTTAATAGCCATTTGGTACTATCTCTCTCCGGGCCTCGGTCACTGCCTGCCTTTTGCAGCCTTATCTGCGGACTCTACCAGGAGCTCCGCGTGTCGCTAATTACCTGCATTCTCAGTGTTTCTGGGTGTCAGGAGGACCCGGGTCACGCGGGAGGTTTACTCATTCTGTCAGCGCTGGAGCGCGCGATAAGAAGGAATGCGGCACAATTCATCTGCTCATTAGGGCGACTCAGCATCGGACGCTCGTCGTGTTGTCATCTGCTTTCTCCCAGTCTTCCTGTCACCCTGCCATGCAAATGAGCTCTGCCTCTTCCTAATGAGACCGTTGGCTTAATGAATTCCTTTATTACACTTGTTGATAAAATATAATTGCTTGGCTATACTTGATCATTGAGATTTGAAGCAGCTATCCCATGAAAGAAATGTTTTATTTATTTAACGTAAACCTCGGTTTCTTCAGACTGCCAGTAATGGTTGCTAGTTCTGCACGAATTTCATAGTTCATGGTAGTCAAATTACAGTCATATGGCACATGGGGTAGTGAGCAGGGAGGCTTTGAGACACTGTTCTGAGCTCTGTCTGCATTCTGATATCGTCCTAATGCGGTCACATGACGTGTTGTGAGAACCTATGTATATGTATTAGGCTGTCTAACCTAATACGGTTCCTGCTGCCGCACAATGAGAGAATAGGCTGAGCTACATTTTGGCCAGGACATGACAGCGATCTGCGTTCTATACCTGTAACCATTCCTCTCTGTTTCCTCTTTCTCCAGAGAAAAGAACAGACAAGTCTGCGGTCTCTGGGGCTATCCGCTTGCAAATAAATGTTGAGATAAAGGGAGAGGAGAAAGTGGCACCGTACCATGTTCAGTACACGTGTCTCCATGAGGTGAGTGGTCCCCATATGTGTGTGGCTGGCGAGTGGTCTCCCGTAGGCACGTGGCTGGTGAGTGCTCTCCGTAGGCGCGTGGCTGGCGAGTGCTGTCCCGTAGGCGCGTGGCTGGCAAGTGCTCTCCTGTAGGGGCGTGGCTGGCGAGTGCTGTCCCGTAGGCGCGTGGCTGGCGAGTGCACTCCCGTAGGCGTGTGGCTGGCGAGTGCTCTCCCGTAGGCGTGTAGCTGGCGAGTGCTCTCCCGTAGGCGCGTGGCTGGCGAGTGCTCTCCCGTAAGCGCGTGTTTGGCGACTGCTCTCCCGTAGGCGCGTGGCTGGCGAGTGCTCCCCCGCAGGCGCGTGGCTGGCGAGTGCTCCCCCGCAGGCGCGTGGCTGGCGAGTGCTCCCCCGCAGGCGCGTGGCTGGCGAGTGCTCCCCCGCAGGCGCGTGGCTGGCGAGTGCTCCCCCGCAGGCGCGTGGCTGGCGAGTGCTCCCCCGCAGGCGCGTGGCTGGCGAGTGCTCTCCCGCAGGCGCGTGGCTGGCGAATGCTCCCCCGCAGGCGTGTGGCTGGCGAGTGCTCTCCCGCAGGCGCGTGGCTGGCGAGTGCTCTCCCGCAGGCGCGTGGCTGGCGAGTGCTCTCCCGCAGGCGCGTGGCTGGCGAGTGCTCTCCCGCAGGCGCGTGGCTGGCGAGTGCTCGCCCGCAGGCGCGTGGCTGGCGAGTGCTCTCCCGCAGGCGCGTGGCTGGCGAGTGCTCTCCCGCAGGCGCGTGGCTGGCGAGTGCTCTCCCGCAGGCGCGTAGCTGGCGAGTGCTCTCCCGTAGGGGCGTGGCTGGCGAGTGCTGTCCTGTAGGCGCGTGGCTGGCGAGTGCTCTCCCGTAGGCGCGTGGCTGGCGAGTGCTCTCCCGTAGGCGCGTGGCTGGCGAGTGCTCTCCCGTAAGCGCGTGTCTGGCGACTGCTCTCCCGAAGGCGCGTGTCTGGCGACTGCTCTCCCATAGGCGCGTGGCTGGCGAGTGCTCCCCCGCAGGCGCGTGGCTGGCGAGTGCTCCCCCGCAGGCGCGTGTCTGGCGAGTGCTCCCCCGCAGGCGCGTGTCTGGCGAGTGCTCTCCCGCAGGCGCGTGTCTGGCGAGTGCTCTCCCGCAGGCGCGTGGCTGGCGAGTGCTCTCCCGCAGGCGCGTGGCTGGCGAGTGCTCTCCCGCAGGCGCGTGGCTGGCGAGTGCTCTCCCGCAGGCGCGTGGCTGGCGAGTGCTCTCCTGCAGGCGCGTGGCTGGCGAGTGCTCTCCTGCGCGGTGTCTCTGGTGAGTGGGGGGATATGGAGGGCTTGTTGTTATGAGTGGGGAGAGGTGTGTGTATGTATGTATGTACTGTATACAGTATGCAGACTGAAGCATTGCCTGTTCCCTATAAAATGAGAGTATAATTGAGATGTAATCTAGGTGTTATTGTGAGCGGCTACTGTACGGCGTGGATTAATGACACAGCTGGTGAAGGTCGTCCAGCGTGGCCTTGCCTTACAATGCAGCTGGTGACAATGCTGCGATCTCTGCCATCCTACGACCCAGCACTAATCCCCTTCTGTAATAACCACGGCTCGTTACTGCCTGCTGGATTAAATTAGTGCCAGTGGTCTAAGTGGTGTACTTGGGAAGCCAATTACATGTAAATGATTGTACTGTCTCGGGTATACTGCCAGGGAATGGATTAAACCCTTTGTCTAAATTCTGTTTAGAGTGTATTATTGCGCAGCACTTTGCGGAGGCCCCTTGTGTGCACAGCGACGCAGCATCCAACACATGTTATATCACAATAACATCAATAAGATGCTCTGCAGGGCCGCTGCGGCCAAGGAGGACGTCACGACTCTGAGCAAAAGTCTGCAGGGAGCCTGCGGGAGAATCGGGAACAATGCACTTCTGTAGAACATCAAACGCTCCTTGATGTATCGGTTTACGGTCTCTCTGTCTTTCTTGGTGCTTTACGCTAAGATGAAGCCAGTGCCTGTCTTTTGTAGTCTGAGAATAGGCTCCTGTATTCTACCTGTATGCATTCATAGAACAATACCATGTCGTTCAGCCCATTCCTCCGCAGTTTCCCACAGTTACCCCTAAATCATCTGCCCCCCCCCCCCCCCAATGTTTTATGCTCCAGAACTATAATTATCGTATACTGTATGTCATTATCAGATCTTGCCTTGTGCCCAATCACTCCTCATTCAGAGGTGTCCCTGTATATCATGTGCGTGTTCTGCTGTACGGCGCGGCGAGATCTGGCGAGCGTTATGTATATAGGCAGACAGGTAAAATGTGGCTGCTAAGCTGCAGTGATTGGGATTGGCCATTATAAGCAGGGTTACTTACTGTATGTGCTGGGATCCTATCACTGGTCCTGTGAGCTGACATTCTTTTGTGTCACAGAAGTTTTTGTCCTTCAAATCAAAATGTGGTATCTGAAATAACGAAGGGGACAATTCCTTTAGCTGCGGGGTTATAGTTCCTTGGGCCGGGGTCATCAAGGAAGCAGAGGGCATGACTGTGCCAGGAGTTTACCAGGCATGCTGGGATCGCCAAGAAAGATGCCATGGGTGATTTCTGTAGTGCACGTCTCTTGGGTACAGATCTATAGGAAACATGGCACTTGGGCTACGTTCCTGGTGTGTAGCTTGGTGACTTGGCAAGAAATAATTGAGACAGGAGTTCTCCCCATGGTAAGTCCTGCGGGTAATTGAATCGCCCCCAGAAAGTATCAGAGACCAGAACATCTGTAATACACAGAGCGCACTTCTGGCGTATTAGGTTATTAGTCTGCAGTCCGGCATATACGTAACCTACATCCTTCCTCTTCCAGAACCTGTTCCACCACCTCACAGACATACAGGGCAGCGGGGTGGTGAAGATCCCAGAAGCAAAGGGTGATGATGCCTGGAAGGTTTACTTTGATGAGACGGCCCAGGAGATCGTGGATGAGTTTGCCATGCGATACGGGATTGAGTCCATTTACCAGGCTATGACGTGAGTAGCAGGAAATGGGTTATGTTGGGTTCGCTGGTAGCATTACACTGATATTCCGGTACATTGCAGGGTCTAGTGACAGCTGATCATCCTTCTGAGCCCTGGACTGCGGCTGGTACTGACCCATCACTTACTATGGGAATATCACAAGATCTCCTGTATATGTGACGCAGCCTCAGTGCTCTACAGTGCCGAGGGCTGGGACGCTGTCAGTGCTGTGACTATCATTGCTGGGATGCTGTCAGTGCTGTGACTATCATGGCTGGGATGCTGTCAGTGCTGTGACTATCATGGCTGGGATTCTGTCAGTGCTGTGACTATCATGGCTGGGACGCTGTCAGTGCTGTGACTATCATGGCTGGGACGCTGTCAGTGCTGTGACTGAGGGCTGGGACGCTGTCAGTGCTGCGACTATCATGACTGGCATGCTGTCAGTGCTGTGACTATCATGGCTGGGATGCTGTCAGTGCTGTGACTATCATGGCTGGGACGCTGTCAGTGCTGTGACTGAGGGCTGGGACGCTGTCAGTGCTGTGACTATCATGGCTGGGACGCTGTCAGTGCTGTGACTATCATGGCTGGGACGCTGTCAGTGCTGTGACTATCATGGCTGGGACGCTGTCAGTGCTGTGACTGAGGGCTGGGACGCTGTCAGTGCTGTGACTGAGGGCTGGGACGCTGTCAGTGCTGTGACTATCATGGCTGGGACGCTGTCAGTGCTGTGACTATCATGGCTGGGACGCTGTCAGTGCTGTGACTATCATGGCTGGGACGCTGTCAGTGCTGTGACTGAGGGCTGGGACGCTGTCAGTGCTGTGACTATCATGGCTGGGACGCTGTCAGTGCTGTGACTATCATGGCTGGGACGCTGTCAGTGCTGTGACTATCATGGCTGGGACGCTGTCAGTGCTGTGACTGAGGGCTGGGACGCTGTCAGTGCTGTGACTGAGGGCTGGGACGCTGTCAGTGCTGTGACTATCATGGCTGGGACGCTGTCAGTGCTGTGACTATCATGGCTGGGACGCTGTCAGTGCTGTGACTATCATGGCTGGGACGCTGTCAGTGCTGTGACTATCATGACTGGGGCACTGTCAGTGCTGTGACTATCATGGCTGGGACGCTGTCAGTGCTGTGACTATCATGGCTGGGACGCTGTCAGTGCTGTGACTATCATGACTGGGACGCTGTCAGTGCTGTGACTATCATGGCTGGGACGCTGTCAGTGCTGTGACTATCATGGCTGGGACGCTGTCAGTGCTGAGACTATCATGGCTGGGACGCTGTCAGTGCTGTGACTATCATGGCTGGGACGCTGTCAGTGCTGAGACTATCATGAATTGGACGCTGTCAGTGCCGTGACTATCATGGCTGGGACGCTGTCAGTGCTGTGACTGAGGGCTGGGACGCTGTCAGTGCTGTGACTGAGGGCTGGGACGCTGTCAGTGCTGTGACTATCATGGCTGGGACGCTGTCAGTGCTGTGACTATCATGGCTGGGACGCTGTCAGTGCTGTGACTATCATGGCTGGGACGCTGTCAGTGCTGTGACTATCATGACTGGGGCACTGTCAGTGCTGTGACTATCATGGCTGGGACGCTGTCAGTGCTGAGACTATCATGGCTGGGACGCTGTCAGTGCTGTGACTATCATGGCTGGGACGCTGTCAGTGCTGTGACTATCATGGCTGGGACGCTGTCAGTGCTGTGACTATCATGGCTGGGATGTTATCAGTGCTGTGACTATCATGACTGGGGCACTGTCAGTGCTGTGACTATCATGGCTGGGACGCTGTCAGTGCTGTGACTATCATGGCTGGGACGCTGTCAGTGCTGTGACTATCATGACTGGGACGCTGTCAGTGCTGTGACTATCATGGCTGGGACGCTGTCAGTGCTGTGACTATCATGGCTGGGACGCTGTCAGTGCTGAGACTATCATGGCTGGGACGCTGTCAGTGCTGTGACTATCATGGCTGGGACGCTGTCAGTGCTGAGACTATCATGAATTGGACGCTGTCAGTGCCGTGACTATCATGGCTGGGACGCTGTCAGTGCTGTGACTATCATGGCTGGGACGCTGTCAGTGCTGTGACTATCATGGCTGGGATGTTATCAGTGCTGTGACTCTGAGGGCTGTGGCATTGTCTGTGCTGTGACTCTGATGGCTGGGCGCTGTCAGTGCTGTGACTGATGGCTGGGACGCTGTCAGTGCTGTGACTCTGATGGCTGGGACGCTGTCAGTGCTGTGACTCTGATGGCTGGGACGCTGTCTGTGCTGTGACTCTGATGGCTGGGACGCTGTCAGTGCTGTGACTCTGATGGCTGGGACGCTGTCAGTGCTGTGACTCTGATGGCTGGGACGCTGTCTGTGCTGTGACTCTGATGGCTGGGACGCTGTCAGTGCTGTGACTCTGATGGCTGGGACGCTGTCAGTGCTGTGACTCTGATGGCTGGGCCGCTGTCTGTGCTGTGACTCTGATGGCTGGGCGCTGTCTGTGCTGTGTGACTGAGGGCTGGTGTGCGCTGTCAGTGCTGTGACTCTGATGGCTGGGACGCTGTCAGTGCTGTGACTCTGATGGCTGGGCCGCTGTCTGTGCTGTGACTCTGATGGCTGGGACGCTGTCAGTGCTGTGACTCTGGGCTGGGCCGCTGTCAGTGCTGTGACTCTGATTGCTGGGACGCTGTCTGTGCTGTGACTCTGATGGCTGGGACGCTGTCTGTGCTGTGTGACTGAGGACTGGTGTGCGCTGTCAGTGCTGTGACTCTGATGGCTGGGATTCTGTCAGTGCTGTGACTCTGATGGCTGGGACGCTGTCTGTGCTGTGTGACTGAGGACTGGTGTGCGCTGTCAGTGCTGTGACTCTGATGGCTGGGATTCTGTCAGTGCTGTGACTCTGATGGCTGGGACGCTGTCAGTGCTGTGACTCTGATGGCTGGGATGCTGTCAGTGCTGTGACTCTGATGGCTGGGATGCTGTCAGTGCTGTGACTCTGATGGCTGGGATGCTGTCAGTGCTGTGACTCTGATGGCTGGGATGCTGTCAGTGCTGTAACTGATGGCTGGGCCGCTGTCAGTGCTGTGACTCTGATGGCTGGGATGCTGTCAGTGCTGTGATTCTGATGGCTGGGACGCTGTCTGTGCTTTGACTGATGGCTGGAGTGCTGTCTGTGCTGTGACTCTAGGCTGGGCCGCTGTCAGTGCTGTGACTCTGATGGCTGGGACGCTGTGCTGTGATAGATACCTAACTGACTGACGCCTGTATCCTGTACATCCCAGCGCGTGAGCAGTGAATTATCTCCTCGCTTTGTGCTGGTAAATAATTGCTTTCTCTCCTGAAGTCATGAATCACAGGCTGCTGTATATTATCCCCAGCACAAAGCAGCTCTATAAATAGTCATTCTTATTAATAGCGTACAGATAATTCACTGTAATATCAGGTGTCAGCGAGACTGAGGAGACAGACTACAGATGTGGTGGGAAGATGTTTATATTGTAACATAATATATGGCCTACATCAGCCAATCCTAATCCAGCTTTCATGTGTGTGCCCTGAAGTAAAAGACCTCAAGCTGTCATGTGACTAGTTATATCCCGTCTCCATCTTGCGCCCCTCCCGCACTCCTTGGTCACTGTGATGTTCCTACTGTAGTATTGTCAGATATGATCTCAGCCATAACTGTGTCCAATGGAATGGAGTATACAAAAAGTGTTAGGATGAGCGCTGTCTGGTTTTGAAAGTATTTCCCCAAGAGCTGACACTCATTGTTGCATCCTGCAGGTGTGACGCAGTACGTGACAAATCGCTTGTCGTCTCTCTCCGCTACCTTTAATTCCTCTGCCTGGGAGCCTCGCTGCTGACATTTACAAATAAAAGGTTACCAGCAAACTTGACTTTGCTATTAACCTTTAATGTGGGAACAATTAGCTGGGGGGGGTGGTAATGTGTCCATCACATTCTGTGCATGGTAAGATTCAGGTTAGATGCGAGGGTCCTTGTGTATTATCACGGCGCCCACGATATTCAGTCGTACAGCATTGTATTCCATTTAAAATTGTATACCATTGTATATGACATACAATGCAATGAGATGCGATTTTAAATTGTATATACAATATTTAATTGTATAAGCACCTTAATAGGTGCTTACAATGTTAAATGCACCCCCACGCCACTGCCACTATCAACGCCAACCCGAAGCGTGACGAGCGCAGCGAGCCTGCGAGGGGCGGCGGTACGTGTCCTCCGACCTTTTCATACCCCCACTATCCACGTCGGCGTGGAGTTGAGAATAGAAAGTGTGGCGAGCGCAGCAAGCCACCGAGCCAGAAGCGTGGCGAACGGCTGCGCATTACTTCACATGTATTCTGCGTCCCCTCGCGGGGCTCGCTGCGCTCGCCACACTATATAAATTCAACTCCACGCCGACGTGGATAGTGGGGGTATGAAAAGGTCGGAGGATGCGTACCGCCGACCCTCGCGGGCTCGCTGCGCTCGCCACGCTGCGGGTTGGCATTGATAGCACGGATGGCGTGGGGGGTGCTTTTAACATTGTAAGCACCTATTACGGTGCTTATACAATTATTTATCTTATAGGGGGCACATTTAACATTGAAAACACCCATTAGGGTGCTTATACAATTTAAAATCTTATACCATTGTATATGCCATACAATGGCATACAATTCGATGGTATACAATTTGAAATTGTATAACATCTGCTAACATTATATCGCATCGTATGCCTTATTATATGCGATGCGATGGGCGCCGTGATAATATAGTACCGATGCGAGAAATCACTTCTGATTCTTCCACGTCTCTGTCAGACCCAATGGCTTCCTTCCAGAACACCTAGCCGTGAGCGGATGGAACACAGATCTGTCCCTTTAAGCTCTGTCACCATAATATTAAACAACATTAAATGCATTTTCTCCGCAGACACTTTGCCTGCCTATCATCCAAGTATATGTGTCCCGGCGTTCCAGCCGTCATGAGCACCTTACTCGCCAATATCAACGCCTACTACGCCCACACGACCGCCTCCACCAACGTGTCTGCTTCCGACCGCTTCTCAGCGTCTAACTTTGGGGTAAGTCTTGCACTTTGTCCAGCGTTCGCCTTTCTGCCTCTCATCTGTCCGCTGTTCCCGCGTTCTAGTAACCTCTCTGTTTTTTTGCGCACAGAAAGAGCGTTTCGTGAAGCTCCTGGACCAGCTGCACAATTCCCTGCGCATCGATCTCTCCATGTACCGGGTAAGCGCAGTACCGGTGGCACCACACAAAGGCCGTGATTGCAGAGTACTCGCCCCTCCTCATCAGGCTCAGAAACAATTACTCTGCGCTCTCAGCTCCCCTGTGTAATTAACGGTCTCCTGGAAAAATAAAGTATGGTATTGTAGGGAGCAGTTATCGATGCAGAACGTGTAATTACCCCGGTACGAGGGACCCGCCTGTAGCGTGCTGCATGCTGATGAGATGCAGGGTCGCTGCCAGATATAGCGGGGGGCGTAACTCTCCCCTCTCTGCGAGGTGACATGGCTATAGGTCACGGGAAGCTGCTTATTATCTCATATATAGACTGTCATCGCAACCTACATTTATTTTATTATGTTGTTATTTTATATTCCGCATAAGAATGTGTCCTGTACTGATGGTGCCAGTTTAAAATAGATTTATAAACATTGGGTTTTCTTGTGGAACTGCAAGTCCCAGCAAGCATCCTCTGCATGTAGGGATTTGGCAAACCACACGTCCCAGCATTCGGGGCATTAATGAGCCTGCTGGATCTTGTAGTTCTACAATAAAACCAATGTCCAAATTAATGAGACACACACACACACACACACACAGAAAAATAAACCTTTAATACATACTGCAATCACCCATCCCTACTTACCTATAGAGTCCACCGTAGGACTGTCCTCTTCGGCTTCAAAGCTACCCCGTATACCACATTAAGTTAAGAAAATGCATGGAAGAGGTGAATTGCAGGTGTAGTAAGCTCACCAAGGCCAAAGGTGTAAAGGGAGAAGACAAGGAGCCAGTACCCCATGGGAAGGGGGAGGCGGGGACACAGATTGGACAAGTAGGGTAACCATGATGCTGCTGTGAGTGGAGAATGTTCAGGAGGACGGGCCCTGTATATAAATGCTTGTATACTGTACCCAGTGCACACAGAGCCCTCTTGTCTTGTTCACCAGCTGCTGGCGCTCGCTTGGGTCTCCTAAGTCTTCTCATATTGGAATTGAAGAAAAATATAAAATCTGCTTCAGCCTGTGATACCGGGAACCTGCCATGATGGTAACTACAGACCCAAGGGCCCCGGCAGATGGTGACTGTCAGCTCCCTGTCCAGGTCACACATCCCATTGAAAGCCTACTCTGGGTACGACGTGCCGGCTGAGTCTTGGCGCCCGGTCACGCAGATCCTCCACCAAGCTGTCTGCCTGCTAAATAATGAATCCGTTACCATCTGCTCTGCACAGAAATCCAAAAGCCTTGGCCCAAAATGATTAACAACACCAATGTTTGTTGTGTCTGTTTCCCCGGTTCTGGTTCTCTGTGTGCGGCGGGCGACACCTTACATCCTAAATATACTGTACTGTGTTACTTACCAGCGATGAGAGATTCCTAGTAGCACCTTACAGTCTTCTCAGCCTCCAGTAACGTCAGCTGCAGGGCGTCTTATACCGGCCACAGACTCGCCCCCGGCTTATGGTTTATGTATCTGGCTTATGTAAATGTTTATGCGGCAAACTGGAGGCCAGCCGCGTCCCGATAGTAACGGTCTGCCTGACGTGCGGATCCTTCTTCTCTATCACTAGCTGGTTCCTCTGGGTTCTTGAATAGTAAGTGGGTCAACAGTGACTAGGTTCACACCTAAGAATGGTCGACAGTGACAGAAGTCGACACAAGCTGAAGGTCGATATGTACATGGGTGACTGCGTCGGTACACTAATATAATCTCACTCTATGTCCGCTTGGATGGTAAAGTCTGAACCAAGTCGGTTTCTTTTTAAAAAATTATGAAAAAACTTGTGTCAACCATGTACATGTCTACCTTTAGTTTTTGTTGACATTCTCTCATTGTCGACCTAGGCTATGTCGATTATCATAGGTGTAAATCTAGTCACTGTCGACCCAGGGACCGGATACCGTTTCTCAGATGGAGGGAGATAAGTATTGTGGGCACGATGCCGCTTCAGTCATGAAGTAAAGCAGAACGTTGTTACGAAGGACCTAAATCGCGTTTGTACGCAATGTCGATGTTTTCGCGTTAGCCGGTTCCTTCGCCATCGTGTTCACACTGGTATTTTATATGCAGAGCGATGGACAGGAGAAGACAGTTTTTCAGGCGAATTAATGTGGGTGTGTCGAACTGTCATGGCAATTTTTGAAGCATGTATCTGCGTCCATGTATGTAGAGAAACATGGCACCAACGTCGCTACTGCCGCAGCCAGCCAGGACTTTGTGGTAGCTTAAATTGCGATGGCTTCCAGAACCCGGAGAAATGCAGCCGCTGCTTAGGGAAGTGCGTACAGATGTGAACAGCAAGTATACAGTATATAACACACAGCACAGAAGTTTTATCATTCAATATTCGCAACATTGAATTTCAGGGATTCAATCTTTCAGTAATGTCCTGCAGGACAATGATTGTGTATGTTTTATTATACTGTATTACATTATTTCCTGTGTCGTCCTCCTAAGGTGCATGCTGGACGTCGGGTGACCCGAGCTCTGAGAGATGGGCGACTTTCCTCCTGCTAATCCTGTTTTGTGTCCTTCCTTCTAGAACAATTTCCCTGCCAGCAGCCCAGACAGACTGCAGGACTTAAAGTCCACCGTGGATTTGCTGACGAGCATCACGTTTTTCCGCATGAAGGTACGCGCCGTCCCATGCGCGCGTTGCCAGGAATAAAGGTGTCTGTGTAGTGCAGGCATTCCCAACCACGGTCCTCAAGGCACACCAACAGTGCAGGTTTTAGTGATATCCAGGCTTCAGCACAGATGGTTTAATCAGAATCACTCAGGTACTAATTAAGTCACCTGTGCTAAAGCCTAGACCTCTACAAAACCTGCACTGTTGGTGTGCCTTGAGGACCGTGGTTGGGAGTGCCTGGTGTAGTGGGCAGTCAGGAAGGTCTCTGTTGTGTGAATTTATGCTCTGCTCTCATATGCTCGGTCAGATGCACCCAACTCTGCGCTGATGGTATGTAAGTCCTCTTTACGTCAAGCGTACCTCGGATACACTTACTCCAAAACACAGACACATAAGAAAATAAAACACTCATTTAAATAAATCCCCCATACTAAAGCAGTTATGCTTTTTCTTCTCATGTACAAAACATGCATGTAAAATACCCTGCCAAATCATATCATACAGGCATGATCAATGGAGGCAGCACCTGTCCGCCTCAGAGGAGAATCCACCGTCAGCCAATAAGAAGCGGCAGCTAGTGTGTCGGTCAGTTCAGCAAGCATGCCCTTAGTGACCTCATCCACCTGTCCCCGGCACCAACAGGTCCTGCGGTTGGAGTAACTGGTGCGGCCCCTAGCTGGTCACATTCACTAAATAAAGTGGTGCAAAGTCCTGCTTCACTTTAGGTCCTCCCTGTTGTATTATTGTTCTTATCCTTTATTTATGTAGCGCTGTAAGGGATCTGCAGCGCCCAAGTACAGAGCACATAAACAAATACGCAAAACAGTGACTTACAGCTGTATACAATAGAGGACAAGTATAGGGCACATAACCATAGCTGCATCAGCAGAGGGCATTGACATAAGTATCAGGGGGCAGAGAACAAGGGATCTGCAGCACCCTATTACAGAGTATATAACCCAGGAGACAGTGACTTACAGCTGAATACAATAGTGGACAAGTACAGGGCAGTGACTTACAGCTGAATACAATAGTGGACAAGTACAGGGCACATAACCATAGCTGCAACAGCAGGGGACACTGACATAAGTATCAGGGGGCAGAGAACAAGGGATCTGCAGCGCCCTATTACACAGTATATAACCCAGGAGACAGTGACTTACAGCTGAATACAATAGAGGATCAGTACACGGCACATAACCATAGCTGCATCAGCAGAGGGCATTGACATAAGTATCAGGGGGCAGAGAACAAGGGATCTGCAGCATCCTATTACAGAGTATATAACCCAGGAGACAGTGACTGACAGCTGTATACAATAGAGGACAAGTACAGGCACATAACCATAGCTGCATCAGCAGGGGACACTGACATAAGTATCAGGGGGCAGAGAACAAGGGATCCACAGGGCCCTATTACAGAGTATATAACCCAGGAGACAGGGACTTACAGCTGTATACAATAGAGGACAAGTACAGGACACATAACCATAGCTGCATCAGCAGAGGACACTGACATAAGTATCAGGGGGCAGAGAACAAGGGATCCGCAGCACCCTATTACAGAGTATATAACCCAGGAGACAGGGACTTACAGCTGTATACAATAGAGGACAAGTACAGGACACATAACCATAGCTGCATCAGCAGGTGGCACTGACATAAGTATCAGGGGGCAGAGAACAAGGGATCCGCAGCACCCTATTACACAGTATATAACCCAGGAGACAGTGACTGACAGCTGAATACAATAGAGGACAAGTACAGGGCACATAACCATAGCTGCATCAGCAGGTGACACTGACATAAGTATCAGGGGGCAGAGAACAAGGGATCCACAGCGCCCTATTACAGAGTATATAACCCAGGAGACAGTGACTTACAGCTGAATACAATAGAGGACAAGTACAGGGCACATAACCATAGCTGCATCAGCAGAGGACACTGACATAAGTATCAGAGGGCAGAGAACAAGGGATCCGCAGCACTCTATTACACAGTATATAACCCGGGAGACAGTGACTTACAGCTGAATACAATAGAGGACAAGTACAGGGCACATAACCATAGCTGCATCAGCAGGCGGCACTGACATAAGTATCAGGGGGCAGAGAACAAGGGATCCGTAGCGCCCTATTACAGAGTATATAACCCAGGAGACAGTGACTTACAGCTATATACAATAGAGGACAAGTACAGGACATATAACCATAGCTGCATCAGCAGGCGGCACTGACATAAGTATCAGGGGGCAGAGAACAAGGGATCCGCAGCATCCTATTACAGAGTATATGACCCAGGAGACAGTGACTTACAGCTGAATACAATAGAGGACAAGTACAGGACATATAACCATAGCTGCATCAGCAGGCGGCACTGACATAAGTATCAGGGGGCAGAGAACAAGGGATCCGCAGCATCCTATTACAGAGTATATGACCCAGGAGACAGTGACTTACAGCTGTATACAATAGAGGACAAGTACAGGGCACATAACCATAGCTGCATCAGCAGGGGACACTGACATAAGTATCAGGGGGCAGAGAACAAGGGATACGCAGCACCCTATTACAGAGTATATAACCCAGGAGACAGTGACTGACAGCTGAATACAATAGAGGACAAGTACATGGCACATAACCATAGCTGCATCAGCAGGGGGCACTGACATAAGTATCAGGGGCAGAGAACAAGGGATCCGCAGCAGCCTATTACAGAGTATATAACCGAGGAGACAGTGACTTACAGCTGAATACAATAGAGGACAAGTACATGGCACATAACCATAGCTGCATCAGCAGGCGGCACTGACATAAGTATCGGGGCAGAGAACAAGGGATCCACAGGGCCCTATTACAGAGTATATAGCCCAGGAGACAGTGACTTACAGCTGAATACAATAGAGGACAAGTACAGGGCACATAACCATAGCTGCATCAGCAGGGGGCACTGACATAAGTATCAGGGGCAGAGAACAAGGGATCCGCAGCAGCCTATTACAGAGTATATAACCGAGGAGACAGTGACTTACAGCTGAATACAATAGAGGACAAGTACAGGGCACATAACCATAGCTGCATCAGCAGGCGGCACTGACATAAGTATCAGGGGGCAGAGAACAAGGGATCCGCAGCACCCTATTACAGAGTATATAACCCAGGAGACAGTGACTGACAGCTGAATACAATAGAGGACAAGTACATGGCACATAACCATAGCTGCATCAGCAGGCGGCACTGACATAAGTATCAGGGGCAGAGAACAAGGCATCCGCAGTGCCCTATTACACAGTATATAGCCCAGGAGACAGGGACTTACAGCCCCTGCTGGTTGCAGAACATGGTGCACAAGTGATTGCCGCATGCTGATCATTAGACAGCAATCAGTAGGGAACAGTACGTCGGTGTAATAGAGGGGCTTATCCGCACCTGTGATCTTCCACCTACAGACATTGTTTCCATTGTCCCTGTCTGTGTATTCAGCGCTGCGCCGGGGTAATGAGCACCCAGCATGGAGCCACTAACCAGGGCTTAGCCTGTGCTGCCGGGAGCCAGGGAGCTGCTCTGCCTGGTGCCTATCTCCGGCTGCTAAGTGGGGCAGCACCGTCACGGGCGGATGGGGGCTGTCAGCTCAGAGGGACGGGGAGGATTTGAAAAGCAGAAGAGCCGAGGAGCGAGTGTCACCTCGCATCTGTCTGACACCACTGAATGTGTCTCCTAGTATCTGGCTCCGTGTCACCATCCAGCACACGAGACCTGGATGGAGAGTCCGCGCACTAATGCCCGATCCGATCAGAGTCACCGGCTCTGGGGTAACGAAGATAACAGATAGGGGATATAATGATAGACACAACGCATTGCGCACATCTGTATCACTGGGTCTCCGTGATCTCTCACTGGTCCCTAGCACTATGGGGTATGGGCAGGGCCGGTGTAAGGCTTCTCAGCACCCTAGGCAAAACTTCAACCCACAGCCACCCCCCACCCCCATACTGCCACCACTACCCACTTTCCTATCCCTTAAGACATACTTGCCTAACATTCTGGAATGGCAGGGAGGCTCCCAAAAATGTGGTGGTCCTCCCAGCCCACCAGGAAGGTGGGCAAGCCTCCTGCTTTCCCAGTAGTCATCCCTTTGCCACCCACAATAGAGTACAAGGAGGAGGGGGCAGCAAAGTAGGTCTGTAAGCCTCAAGTAAAAGTATGGAGGTGAGGTCTTAGAAGTTCCACAGCAGCCACCCGCATTAAGTACAAGAAGGATCCTCATAGACAACAATGATTTTTTGATAGGCAGACTGGTGGCACCCCCCAGATCCTGGCGCCCTAGGCAGCTGCCTAATGGTAGAGCCGGCCCTGGGTATGGGTGCAGGACCTCTGCTCCATAAATCTCTGTATACTGTTCCTGCCTACATTATATGACCAATGAATGGATATGTTCCCTTACCCATATCATAATGCATGCGCTAATGCTCCAATCTGCTAGTACTGTATGTATCGCCCACCCTATACTAGTACTGTATGTATCGCCCACCCTATACTAGTACTGTATGTATCACCCACCCTATACTAGTACTGTATGTATCGCCCACCCTATACTAGTACTGTATGTATCGCCCACCCTATACTAGTACTGTATGTATCGCCCACCCTATACTAGTACTGTATGTATCACCATATACTAGTACTGTATGTATCACCATATACTAGTACTGTATGTATCACCATATACTAGTACTGTATGTATCACCATATGCTAGTACTGTATGTATCACCCACCATATACTAGTACTGTATGTATCACCATATACTAGTACTGTATGTATCACCCACCATATACTAGTACTGTATGTATCACCATATACTAGTACTGTATGTATCACCATATACTAGTACTGTATGTATCACCATATACTAGTACTGTATGTATCACCATATACTAGTACTGTATGTATCACCATATACTAGTACTGTATGTATCACCATATACTAGTACTGTATGTATCACCATATACTAGTACTGTATGTATCACCATATACTAGTACTGTATGTATCACCATATACGAGTACTGTATGTATCACCATATACTAGTACTGTATGTATCACCCTATACTAGTACTGTATGTATCACCCACCCTATACTAGTACTGTATGTATCACCATATACTAGTACTGTATGTATCACCATATACTAGTACTGTATGTATCGCCATATACTAGTACTGTATGTATCACCCACCATGTACTAGTACTGTATGTATCACCATATACTAGTACTGTATGTATCACCATATACTAGTACTGTATGTATCACCATATACTAGTACTGTATGTATCACCATATACTAGTACTGTATGTATCACCCACCATGTACTAGTACTGTATGTATCACCCACCATATACTAGTACTGTATGTATCACCATATACTAGTACTGTATGTATCACCATATACTAGTACTGTATGTATCACCATATACTAGTACTGTATGTATCACCATATACTAGTACTGTATGTATCACCCACCATATACTAGTACTGTATGTATCACCCACCATATACTAGTACTGTATGTATCACCATATACTAGTACTGTATGTATCACCCACCATATACTAGTACTGTATGTATCGCCCACCATATACTAGTACTGTATGTATCACCCACCATATACTAGTACTGTATGTATCACCCACCATATACTAGTACTGTATGTATCACCATATACTAGTACAGTATGTATCACCATATACTAGTACTGTATGTATCGCCCACCCTATACTAGTACTGTATGTATCACCCACACTATACTAGTACTGTATGTATCACCTACCATATACTAGTACTGTATGTATCACCATATACTAGTACTGTATGTATCACCATATACTAGTACTGTATGTATCACCATATACTAGTACTGTATGTATCACCCACCATATACTAGTACTGTATGTATCACCATATACTAGTACTGTATGTATCGCCCACCCTATACTAGTACTGTATGTATCACCCACACTATACTAGTACTGTATGTATCACCTACCATATACTAGTACTGTATGTATCACCATATACTAGTACTGTATGTATCACCATATACTAGTACTGTATGTATCACCCACCATATACTAGTACTGTATGTATTACCCACCATATACTAGTACTGTATGTATCACCATATACTAGTACTGTATGTATCGCCCACCCTATACTAGTACTGTATGTATCACCCATCCTATACTAGTACTGTATTTATCACCCACCATATACTAGTACTGTATGTATCACCATATACTAGTACTGTATGTATCACCCACCATATACTAGTACTGTATGTGTCGCCCACCATTTACTAGTACTGTATGTATCACCCACCATGTACTAGTACTGTATGTATCACCATATACTAGTACTGTATGTATCACCATATACTAGTACTGTATGTATCACCATATACTAGTACTGTATGTATCACCATATACTAGTACTGTATTTATCACCCACCATGTACTAGTACTGTATGTATCACCCACCATATACTAGTACTGTATGTATCACCATATACTAGTACTGTATGTATCACCATATACTAGTACTGTATGTATCACCATATACTAGTACTGTATGTATCACCATATACTAGTACTGTATGTATCACCCACCATATACTAGTACTGTATGTATCACCATATACTAGTACTGTATGTATCACCCACCATATACTAGTACTGTATGTATCGCCCACCATATACTAGTACTGTATGTATCACCCACCATATACTAGTACTGTATGTATCACCCATCCTATACTAGTACTGTGTGCATCACCCACCATATACTAGTACTGTATGTATCACCCTATACTCGTACTGTATGTATCACTCACCATTTACTAGTACTGTATGTATCACCATTTACTAGTACTGTATGTATCACCATATACTAGTACTGTATGTATCACCATATACTAGTACTGTATGTATCACCATATACTAGTACTGTATGTATCACCATATACTAGTACTGTATGTATCACCCACCATATACTAGTACTGTATGTATCACCATATACTAGTACTGTATGTATCACCCTATACTCGTACTGTATGTATCACTCACCATTTACTAGTACTGTATGTATCACCATTTACTAGTACTGTATGTATCACCATATACTAGTACTGTATGTATCACCATATACTAGTACTGTATATATCACCATATACTAGTACTGTATGTATCACCATATACTAGTACTGTATGTATCACCCACCATATACTAGTACTGTATGTATCACCATATACTAGTACTGTATGTATCACCATATACTAGTACTGTATGTATCACCCTATACTAGTACTGTATGTATCACCCACCATATACTAGTACTGTATGTCTCACCATATACTAGTACTGTATGTATCACCATATACTAGTACTGTATGTATCACCATACACTAGTACTGTATGTATCACCATATACTAGTACTGTATGTATCACCATATACTAGTACTGTATGTATCGCCCACCCTATACTCGTACTGTATGTATCGCCCACCCTATACTCGTACTGTATGTATCACTCACCATATACTAGTACTGTATGTATCACCATATACTAGTACTGTATGTATCACCATATACTAGTACTGTATGTATCGCCCACCATTTACTAGTACTGTATGTATCACCATATACTAGTACTGTATGTATCGCCCACCATATACTAGTACTGTATGTATCGCCCACCCTATACTAGTACTGTATGTATCACCGTATACTAGTACTGTATGTATCACCCACCATATACTAGTACTGTATGTATCACCATATACTAGTACTGTATGTATCACCCATCCTATACTAGTACTGTATTTATCACCCACCATATACTAGTACTGTATGTATCACCATATACTAGTACTGTATGTATCACCCACCATATACTAGTACTGTATGTGTCGCCCACCATTTACTAGTACTGTATGTATCGCCCACCCTATACTAGTACTGTATGTATCACCCTATACTAGTACTGTATGTATCGCCCACCCTATACTAGTACTGTATTTATCACCCACCATATACTAGTACTGTATGTATCACCATATACTAGTACTGTATGTATCACCCACCCTATACTCGTACTGTATGTATCGCCCACCCTATACTCGTACTGTATGTATCGCCCACCCTATACTAGTACTGTATGTATCACCCTATACTAGTACTGTATGTATCGCCCACCCTATACTCGTACTGTATGTATCACCCACCATATACTAGTACTGTATGTATCACCCATCCTATACTAGTACTGTGTGCATCACCCACCATATACTAGTACTGTATGTATCACCCTATACTCGTACTGTATGTATCACTCACCATTTACTAGTACTGTATGTATCACCATTTACTAGTACTGTATGTATCACCATATACTAGTACTGTATGTATCACCATTTACTAGTACTGTATGTATCACCATATACTAGTACTGTATGTATCACCATATACTAGTACTGTATGTATCACCCACCATATACTAGTACTGTATGTATCACCATATACTAGTACTGTATGTATCACCCTATACTCGTACTGTATGTATCACTCACCATTTACTAGTACTGTATGTATCACCATTTACTAGTACTGTATGTATCACCATATACTAGTACTGTATGTATCACCATATACTAGTACTGTATGTATCACCATATACTAGTACTGTATGTATCACCATATACTAGTACTGTATGTATCACCCACCATATACTAGTACTGTATGTATCACCATATACTAGTACTGTATGTATCACCATATACTAGTACTGTATGTATCACCATATACTAGTACTGTATGTATCACCCTATACTAGTACTGTATGTATCACCCACCATATACTAGTACTGTATGTATCACCATATACTAGTACTGTATGTATCACCATATACTAGTACTGTATGTATCACCATACACTAGTACTGTATGTATCACCATATACTAGTACTGTATGTATCACCATATACTAGTACTGTATGTATCGCCCACCCTATACTCGTACTGTATGTATCGCCCACCCTATACTCGTACTGTATGTATCACTCACCATATACTAGTACTGTATGTATCACCATATACTAGTACTGTATGTATCACCCACCATATACTAGTACTGTATGCATCAACATATACTAGTACTGTATGTATCACCATATACTAGTACTGTATGTATCACCATATACTAGTACTGTATGTATCACCATATACTAGTACTGTATGTATCACCATATACTAGTACTGTATGTATCACCCACCATATACTAGTACTGGATGTATCACCATATACTAGTACTGTATGTATCACCATATACTAGTACTGGATGTATCACCATATACTAGTACTGTATGTATCGCCCACCATTTACTAGTACTGTATGTATTACCATATACTAGTACTGTATGTATCGCCCACCATATACTAGTACTGTATGTATCGCCCACCCTATACTAGTACTGTATGTATCACCGTATACTAGTACTGTATGTATCACCCACCATATACTAGTACTGTATGTATCACCATATACTAGTACTGTATGTATCACCCATCCTATACTAGTACTGTATTTATCACCCACCATATACTAGTACTGTATGTATCACCATATACTAGTACTGTATGTATCACCATATACTAGTACTGTATGTATCACCCACCATATACTAGTACTGTATGTGTCGCCCACCATTTACTAGTACTGTATGTATCACCCACCATTTACTAGCACTGTATGTATCACCCACCATATACTAGTACTGTATGTATCACCCACCATATACTAGTACTGTATGTGTCGCCCACCATATACTAGTACTGTATGTGTCGCCCACCATATACTAGTACTGTATGTATCACCCACCATTTACTAGTACTGTATGTATCACCCACCATTTACTAGTACTGTATGTATCACCCACCATATACTAGTACTGTATGTGTCGCCCACCATTTACTAGTACTGTATGTATCACCCACCATATACTAGCACTGTATGTAACACCCACCATATACTAGTACTGTATGTATCACCCACCATATACTAGTACTGTATGTGTCGCCCACCATTTACTAGTACTCTATGTATCACCCACCATATACTAGTACTGTATGTGTCGCCCACCATTTACTAGTACTGTATGTATCACCCACCATATACTAGTACTGTATGTATCGCCATATACTAGTACTGTATGTATCACCATATACTAGTACAGTATGTATCACCCACCATATACTAGTACTGTATGTATCACACACCATGTACTAGTACTATATGTATCACCATATACTAGTACTGTATGTATCACCATATACTAGTACTGTATGTATCACCATATACTAGTACTGTATGTATCACCCACCATGTACGCGTTCCTACACCAAATAATGGTTCATTCAGATTTACAGTGTAATATTTGGATGCCCCTATGACACTGTGGACCTGATTCTGAGGATTGCACATGTATGTAGGAGCATTGTACCACGTAGCCTCACTGGGCCTCTCTTACATACGTGTGCGCAATGTTTTTTTGCAGCTGACTTTTTTGTTTGTCTTTTTGAAATGCAGCCCTCTGTATCCTCTTATTCTGTCTCCGTACTGCCAGGTACAAGAGCTGCAGAGTCCGCCGCGTGCCAGCCAGGTGGTCCGGGACTGTGTGAAAGCCTGCCTGAACTCCACCTATGAGTACATCTTCAACAACTGCCACGAGCTGTACAGCCGGGAGTACCAGACCGACCCCGTACGTAATGTACAATGTTCTATATATGTGTATAGATATGTATGTACGCACGTGTGTATATCTATAGTGCACTGGTTTTAGCTATATGTGCATATATGTCAATGTTATAACTGAAGTCTTTATACAGGGTATAGCCAGCATCATGGAACCCTAATTATGACCACTTTGAGCCTAGAACCAGTAACAGGGTCTCCAGCTATAGAATCTGCCTTTCCCTGGTTGCTGACCGTAGTTGCCGGTACTCTGATGTCATCGTTAGCTGCAGCTTATGTAGTAATATTCTATATCTCTATATGATCATGTGCTGGCTACTGGCAGCTATGATAGGAGACTCTCTGCTGCAGAAAACATTATACTCAGTCCCCAATGTCACTCGCTGGGTGCAGGTAGTATAATGATTCCAAATCTAGAATCAGCACTGGTTATAAACCAACAAAGCCAATATTACAGCTATGGTGAAGGGCAGGGGACAGACAGAATAACATTAAACACTTTTGGGGTCAGGGCTGGCAACATGCAGCAAATGTGAGCTAGGGCACCAGGTCAGCAAGAATTCCAACGGGTGTAGTAAAGAAAGGCGGGTTATTGCTTCGAGCAGGAACTATTGGCAGTAGTATTATATCTCCCCACATGACGGCCAGAACCAAAAGATCCGACAAGAACTAGATGCTCTGTACTTGGATATGGCTCTGCATTGTAGACTTGGAGCTAGTTATGGCTTGGCAGGTTAGACGTGGAGCTAGTTATGGCTTGGCAGGTTAGACGAGGAGCTAGTTATGGCTTGCAGGTTAGACCTGGAGCTAGTTATGGCTTGGCAGGTTAGACCTGGAGCTAGTTATGGCTTGGCAGCTTAGAGGTGGAGCTAGTTATGGCTTGGTTGGTTAGACGTGGAGCTAGTTATGGCTCGGCAGTATAGACTTGGAGCTAGTTATGGCTTGGCAGGTTAGACTTGGAGCTAGTTATGGCTTGGCAGGTTAGACGTGGAGCTAGTTATGGCTTGGTTGGTTAGACGTGGAGCTAGTTATGGCTCGGCAGTATAGACCTGGAGCTAGTTATGGCTTGGCAGGTTAGACCTGGAGCTAGTTATGGCTTGGCAGGTTAGACCTGGAGCTAGTTATGGCTTGGCAGGTTAGACCTGGAGCTAGTTATGGCTTGGCAGGTTAGAGGTGGAGCTAGTTATGGCTTGGTTGGTTAGACGTGGAGCTAGTTATGGCTCGGCAGTATAGACTTGGAGCTAGTTATGGCTTGGCAGGTTAGACGTGGAGCTAGTTATGGCTTGGCAGGTTAGACGTGGAGCTAGTTATGGCTTGGTTGGTTAGACGTGGAGCTAGTTAGGGCTCGGCAGTATAGACCTGGAGCTAGTTATGGCTTGGCAGGTTAGACCTGGAGCTAGTTATGGCTTGGCAGGTTAGACCTGGAGCTAGTTATGGCTTGGCAGGTTAGACCTGGAGCTAGTTATGGCTTGGCAGGTTAGACCTGGAGCCAGTTATGGCTCGGCAGGTTAGACTTGGAGCAGTTATGGCTCAGCAGGATAGACTTGGAGCTAGTTGTGGCTCGCCAGGTTAGATATGGGCATAGTTATGGCTTGGGACGTTAGACTTGGCAGGTTAGACTTGCAGCTAGCTATGGCTCGGCAGGTTAGACATGGAGCTAGTTATGGCTCGGCAGGTTAGACGTGGAGCTAGTTATGGCTTGGCAGGTTAGACGTGGAGCTAGTTATGGCTCAGCAGGTTAGACTTGGAGCTAGTTGTGCTCTGCATGTTAGATATGGGCATAGTTATGGCTTGGCACGTTAGACTTGGCAGGTTAGACTTGCAGCTAGTTATGGCTTGGCACATTAGACCTGGAGCTAGTTGTGGCTCGGCAGGTTAGACTTGGACCTAGTTATCGCTTGGCAGGTTAGACTTGGAGCTAGTTATCGCTTGGCAGGTTAGACTTGGAGCTAGTTATCGCTTGGCAGGTTAGACTTGGAGCTGGTTGTGGCTCGGCAGGTTAGACTTGCAGCTAGTTATGGCTCAGCAGGTTAGACTTGGAGCTAGTTGTGGCTCGGCAGGTTAGACTTGGATCTAGTTAAGGCTCGGCAGGTTAGATATGGCCATAGTTATGGCTCGGCAGGTTAGACTTGCAGCTAGTTATGACTCTGCAGGTTAGATCTGGAGCTAGTTATGGCTCGGCAGGTTAGACTTGGAGCTAGTTATAGCTCAGCAGGTTAGACTTGGAGCTAGTTGTGGCTCGGCAGGTTAGACTTGGATCTAGTTAAGGCTCGGCAGGTTAGATATGGCCATAGTTATGGCTTGGCAGGTTAGACTTGGAGCTAGTTATGGCTTGGCAGGTTAGACTTGGAGCTAGTTAAGGCTCGGCAGGTTAGATATGGCCATAGTTATGGCTCGGCAGGTTAGACTTGGAGCTAGTTATGGCTTGGCAGGTTAGACTTGGAGCTAGTTATGGGTCGGCAGGTTAGACTTGGAGCTAGTTGTGGCTAGGCAGGTTAGACTTGGAGCTAGTTGTGGCTCAGCAGGTTAGACTTGGAGCTAGTTGTGGCTCGGCAGGTTAGACTTGGAGCTAGACTACCTATCCCAGACATGGCTCAGTACATTATACTGCATACAAGGTGGCTCAGTGTAATATGCACAGAGCGAAGGTTCCTCTTATAGAACTAACCACTTGTTAACTTTTGATGTTTACATGGTGGCCAGTCCTATTCCACCTACGTGCTGCTGCTGAACCTTTCCCAATTTACTTAAAAACCATAGCACCTGCCGCTTCTCTACTGGTTGGTGGGTGCCTGGTGAATCTCCCACAGTTGTGATATTGACAGTCTTTCTCAGACATCAGAATCCCCAGTACATAGACAATAGGGTTCATTTTTTTGTTGGGAGCCAATTAACCTACCAGTATATTTTTGGATTGTGGGAGGAAACTGGAGTACCCGGAGGAAACCCACGCAAGCACGGGAAGAATATACAAACTCCGCACAGTTAGGGCCATGCTGGGAATGGAACCCATGACCTCAGCGCTGTGAGGCAGTTATACTAACCACTACACCGTCCATACTGCCCCGTATATATAACACATGGTGGGGATAGAACCCATGACCTCAGTGCTGTGAGGCAGTTATACTAACCACTACACCGTATGTACTGCCCCGTATATATAACACATGGTGGGAATAGAACCCATGACCTCAGCGCTGTGAGGCAGTAATGCTAATCATTACACCATCCGTACTGCCCCGTATACTGTATATAACACATGGTGGGGATAGAACCCATGACCTCAGCACTGTGAGGCAGTAATGTAACCATTACACCGTCCGTACTGCCCCGTATATATAACACATGGTGGGGATAGAACCCATGACCTCAGCACTGTGAGTCAGTAATGTAACCATTACACCATCCGTACTGCCCGGTATATATAACACATGGTGGGAATAGAACCCATGACCTCAGCGCTGTGAGGCAGTAATGTAACCATTACACCGTCCGTACTGCCCCGTATATATAACACATGGGGGAATAGAACCCATGACCTCAGTGCTGTGAGGCAGTAATGCTAACCATTACCCCATCCGTACTCCCCCGTATATATAACACATGGTGGGGATAGAACCCATGACCTCAGCGCTGTGAGGCAGTAATGCTAACCATTACACCGTCCGTACTGCCCCGTATATATAACACATGGTGGGGATAGAACCCATGATCTCAGCGCTGTGAGGCAGTAATGCTAACCATTACACCATCCGTACTGCCCTGTATATATAACACATGGTGGGGATAGAACCCATGACCTCAGCGCTGTGAGGCAGTAATGTAACCATTACACCGTCCGTACTAACCCGTATATATAACACATGATGGGGATAGAACCCGTGACCTCAGCGCTGTGAGGCAGTAATGCTAACCATTACACCATCCATACTGCCCCGTATATATAACACATGATGGGGATAGAACCCGTGACCTCAGCCCTGAGAGGCAGTAATGCTAACCACTACACCGTCCGTACTGCCCCGTATATATAACACATGGTGGGGATAGAACCCATGACCTCAGCGCTGTGAGGCAGTAATGTAACCATTACACCGTCCGTACTGCCCCGTATATATAACACATGGTGGGGATAGAACCCATGACCTCAGTGCTGTGAGGCAGTAATGTAACCATTACACCATCCGTACTGCCCCGTATATATAACACATGGTGGGGATAGAACCCATGACCTCAGTGCTGTGAGGCAGTAATGTAACCATTACACCATCCGTACTGCCCTTTATATATAACACATGGTGGGGATAGAACCCATGACCTCAGCGCTGTGAGGCAGTAATGCTAACCATTACACCATCCGTACTGCCCTGTATATATAACACATGGTACCATCCGTACTGCCCTGTATATATAACCCATGACCTCAGCGCTGTGAGGCAGTAATGTAACCATTATACCATCCGTACTGCCCCGTATATATAACACATGGTGGGGATAGAACCCATGACCTCAGCGCTGTGAGGCAGTGATGCTATAGCCATTACACCATCTGTACTGCCCCGTATATATAACACATGGTAGGGATAGAACCCATGACCTCAGCGCTGTGAGGCAGTAATGCTAACCATTACACCATCCGTACTGCCCTGTATATATAACACATGGTGGAGATAGAACCCATGACCTCAGCGCTGTGAGGCAGTAATGTAACCATTATACCATCCGTACTGCCCCGTATATATAACACATGGTGGGGATAGAACCCATGACCTCAGCGCTGTGAGGCAGTGATGCTATAGCCATTACACCATCTGTACTGCCCCGTATATATAACACATGGTAGGGATAGAACCCATGACCTCAGTGCTGTGAGGCAGTAATGCTAACCATTACACCATCCGTACTGCCCCGTATATATAACACATGGTAGGGATAGAACCCATGACCTCAGTGCTGTGAGGCAGTAATGCTAACCATTACACCAACCCATGACCTCAGCGCTATGAGGCAGTAATGCTAACCATTACACCATCCGTACTGCCCCGTATATATAACACATGGTAGGGATAGAACCCATGACCTCAGTGCTGTGAGGCAGTAATGCTAACCATTACACCATCCATACTGCCCCGTATATATAACACATGGTGGGGATAGAACCCATGACCTCAGCGCTGTGAGGCGTACTGCCCGTATATATAACACATGGTGGGGATAGAACCCATGACCTCAGTGCTGTGAGGCAGTAATGCTAACCATTACACCATCCGTACTGCCCCGTATATATAACACATGGTGGGGATAGAACCCATGACCTCAGTGCTGTGAGGCAGTAATGCTAACCATTACACCATCTGTACTGCCCCGTATATATAACACATGGTGGGGATAGAACCCATGATCTCAGTGCTGCGAGGCAGTAATGTAACCATTACACCGTCCATACTGCCCCATATATATAACACATGGTGGGGATAGAACCCATTTCCTCAGCGCTGTGAGGCAGTAATGTAACCATTACACCATCCGTACTGCCCTGTATATATAACACATGGTGGGGATAGAACCCATGACCTCAGCGCTCTGAGGCAGTAATGTAACCATTACACCATCCATACTGCCCCGTATATATAACACATGGTGGGGATAGAACCCATGACCTCAGCGCTGTGAGGCAGTGATGCTATAACCATTACACCATCTGTACTGCCCCGTATATATAACACATGGTAGGGATAGAACCCATGACCTCAGCGCTGTGAGGCAGTGATGCTATAACCATTACACCATCTGTACTGCCCCGTATATATAACACATGGTAGGGATAGAACCCATGACCTCAGTGCTGTGAGGCAGTAATGCTAACCATTATACCATCCGTACTGCCCCGTATATATAACACATGGTAGGGATAGAACCCATGACCTCAGTGCTGTGAGGCAGGAATGCTAACCATTACACCATCCGTACTGCCCCGTATATATAACACATGGTGGGGATAGAACCCATGACCTCAGCGCTATGAGGCAGTAATGCTAACCATTACACCATCCGTACTGCCCCGTATATATAACACATGGTAGGGATAGAACCCATGACCTCAGTGCTGTGAGGCAGTAATGCTAACCATTACACCATCCATACTGCCCCGTATATATAACACATGGTGGGGATAGAGCCCATGACCTCAGCTCTGTGAGGCAGTAATGCTAACCATTACACCATCTGTACTGCCCCGTATATATAACACATGGTGGGGATAGAACCCATGACCTCAGTGCTGCGAGGCAGTAATGTAACCATTACACCGTCCGTACTGCCCCGTATATATAACACATGGTGGGAATAGAACCCGTGACCTCAGTGCTGTGAGGCAGTAATGTAACCATTACACTGTCTGTTTTGAGGTCATGGCTGACAGCAGGTGGGGGCATCCTAGCAATTTGGAAGACCGTAACAGATGGTTTTGTGGGGGCATCTTAGTGGGCAATATCAGATAATGTAGAAATATCGGGACCTTGGTGGACAGTAACATATAATGTGTGCACCCTGGTGGGGTTGTGGTATTTGAATTGGGCGTGCGTCTCTTTACTGATGTCTATTTCCCCAGAGCAAGAAGCAAGATCTGCCCCCAGAAGAACAAGGTCCGTGTATAAAAAATCTGGACTTCTGGCCCAAGCTGATAACGCTGATCGTATCGATAATAGAGGAGGATAAGAACGCCTACACCCCAGTACTCAACCAGTAAGAGACCCCGCAGCTGCTGCCCACAGGCTGTGATTGGTTTCTGTGTCTCTAATCCTTCTGTGCTTTGTAGAGATGTCACCTCCTGTCAGTCTGTTTTCCTGTCTGTCTCTTGTTGTATAAGTGACTCTGACGTCAGCCATGGTGCGAGCGCTTCCTGACACCGGGTGAGTGAGGGACGCACTGCTCGTACTTGCCTGCTGCCGTTGTCTTGCATGCTCGTTACATGGTGCTCGGGAAGGAGCCGCCATCAGCCAGCGATACGTTCACATTAGTCCTTCTAGCATCATCCTCACACAAGATAAATGGGGTGGCCTGGTACATAGCAGATGGCAGTGTTCTCATATATTATTCAGTTTAGAAAAAGTGTATTTCATATCTTAGCCTAACAACCAGCTTTAGGTTTATATATGTGCCTGTCTCCTAATATACTCTGTGCTGCTGGGGACCCTGCTCCTCCCCTCACAGTCACATCATGTCACTGCCCCTGTCACATGCAGCCCTGTCCTCACTGACACATCACCCATCTCCTGATATACTCTGTGCTGCTGGGGACCCTGCTCCTCCCACTATATAACTCTCAGTCTGTGGCTTCCTGCTGCCTCCATTCCCCTCCTCACATCATGTCACTGCCCCTGTCACATGCAGCCCTGTCCTCACTGACACATCACTCATCTCCTGATATACTCTGTGCTGCTGGGGACCCTGCTCCTCCCACTATATAACTCTGTCTGTGACTTCCTGCTGCCTCCATTCCCCTACTCACATCATGTCACTGCCCCTGTCACAAGCAGCCCTGTCCTCACTGACACATCTCTCATCACCTGATATACTCTGTGCTGCTGGGGACCCTGCTCCTCCCACTATGTAACTCTCACTCTGTGGCTTCCTGCTGCCTCCATTCCCCTACTCACATCATGTCACTGCCCCTGTCACATACAGCCCTGTCCTCACTGACACATCCCTCATCTCCTGATATACTCTGTGCTGCTGGGGACCCTGCTCCTCCCACTATATAACTCTCAGTCTGTGACTTCCTGCTTCCTCCATTCCCCTCTTTACATCATGTCACTGCCCTTGTCACATGTAGCCCTGTCCTCCCTGACACATTCCCCATCTCCTGATATACTCTGTGCTGCTGGGGACCCTGCTCCTCCCACTATATAACTCTCAGTCTGTGGCTATATAACCTAATATATCAGATAGCCTGGCCACCCCCTTTATGCTTTGACCCTGTATTCGGTATATGCTGAGTGTTGGTGCCTGCTGGTAATAGCTGGAGGTCAGAGTGGATGGTGTGGCCTGTCCCTCTCGCAGTTATCAGAGGTGTAGTTGGTAGCTCAGTAGCGTCACCTGTGCAGGTGGGATTGGGAAGCGCACTGCAAGGCCTGTGGGGTTACACTACACAGCGAGTGGCAGGCTTGCAGTGTGTGCTGTGGTTTGCATGCTGCATGCCGACTCTGAGAATACAACGCTTCCTTTTATCTACAGGATTAGTTTCTCTTATGTTCCTGTTGTGGGACCACTAATAGGATCATTATTATCCTCACACGTAGAGACCCCTTGTTGTGTATCCGGTATATGATCATTATTATCCTCACACGTAGAGACCCCTTGTTGTGTATCCGGTATATGATCATTATTATCCTCACACGTAGAGACCCCTTGTTATGTATCCGGTATATGATCATTATTATCCTCACACGTAGAGACCCCTTGTTGTGTATCCGGTATATGATTGTTATTATCCTCACACGTAGAGACCCCCTTGTTGTGTATCCGGTATATGATCATTATTATCCTCACACGTAGAGACCCCTTGTTGTGTATCCGGTACATGGTCATTATTATCCTCACACGTAGAGACCCCTTGTTGTGTATCCGGTATATGGTCATTATTATCCTCACACGTAGAGACCCCTTGTTGTGTATCCGGTATATAATCATTATTATCCTCACACGTAGAGACCCCTTGTTGTGTATCCGGTACATGGTCATTATTATCCTCACACGTAGAGACCCCTTGTTGTGTATCCGGTATATGGTCGTTATTATCCTCACACGTAGAGACCCCTTGTTGTGTATCCGGTATATGATCATTATTATCCTCACACGTAGAGACACCTTGTTGTGTATCCGGTATATGATCATTATTATCCTCACACGTAGAGACCCCTTGTTGTGTATCCGGTATATGATCATTATTATCCTCACACGTAGAGACCCCTTGTTGTGTATCCGGTATATGATCATTATTATCCTCACACGTAGAGACCCCTTGTTGTGTATCCGGTATATGGTCATTATTATCCTCACACGTAGAGACCCCTTGTTGTGTATCCGGTATATGATCATTATTATCCTCACACGTAGAGACCCCTTGTTGTGTATCCGGTACATGGTCATTATTATCCTCACACGTAGAGACCCCTTGTTGTGTGTCCGGTATATGATCATTATTATCCTCACACGTAGAGACCCCTTGTTGTGTATCCGGTATATGGTCATTATTATCCTCACACGTAGAGACCCCTTGTTGTGTATCCGGTATATGGTCATTATTATCCTCACACGTAGAGACCCCTTGTTGTGTATCCGGTATATGGTCGTTATTATCCTCACACGTAGAGACCCCTTGTTGTGTAGCCGGTATATGGTCATTATTATCCTCACACGTAGAGACCTCTTGTTGTGTATCCGGTATATGATCATTATTATCCTCACACGTAGAGACCCCTTGTTGTGTATCCGGTATATGGTCATTATTATCCTCACACGTAGAGACCCCTTGTTGTGTATCCGGTATATGGTCGTTATTATCCTCACACGTAGAGACCCCTTGTTGTGTAGCCGGTATATGGTCATTATTATCCTCACACGTAGAGACCCCTTGTTGTGTATCCGGTATATGATCATTATTATCCTCACACATAGAGACCCCTTGTTGTGTATCCGGCATATGATCATTATTATCCTCACACGTAGAGACCCCTTGTTGTGTATCCGGTATATGGTCATTATTATCCTCACACGTAGAGACCCCTTGTTGTGTATCCGGTATATGGTCATTATTATCCTCACACGTAGAGACCCCTTGTTGTGTATCCGGTATATGATCATTATTATCCTCACACATAGAGACCCCTTGTTGTGTATCCGGTATATGGTCATTATTATCCTCACACGTAGAGACCCCTTGTTATGTATCCGGTATATGATCATTATTATCCTCACACGTAGAGACCCCTTGTTGTGTATCCGGTATATGGTCATTATTATCCTCACACGTAGAGACCCCTTGTTATGTATCCGGTATATGATCATTATTATCCTCACACGTAGAGACCCCTTCTTGTGTATCTGGTATATGATTGTTTTATCCTCACACGTAGAGACCCCTGGTTGTGTATCCGGTATATGATCATTATTATCCTCACACGTAGAGACCCCTTGTTGTGTATCCGGTACATGGTCATTATTATCCTCACACGTAGAGACCCCTTGTTGTGTATCCGGTATATGGTCATTATTATCCTCACACGTAGAGAACCCTTGTTGTGTATCCGGTATATGATCATTATCCTCACACGTAGAGACCCCTTGTTGTGTATCCGGTATATGATCATTATTATCCTCACACGTAGAGACCCCTTGTTGTGTATCCGGTATATGATCATTATTATCCTCACACGTAGAGATCCCTTATGTATCCGGTATATGATCATTATTATCCTCACACGTAGAGACCCCTTGTTGTGTATCCGGTATATGATCATTATTATCCTCACACGTAGAGACCCCTTGTTGTGTATCCGGTATATGGTCATTATTATCCTCACACGTAGAGACCCCTTGTTGTGTATCCGGTATATGATCATTATTATCCTCACACGTAGAGACCCCTTGTTGTGTATCCGGTATATGATCATTATTATCCTCACACGTAGAGACCCCTTGTTGTGTGTCCGGTATATGATCATTATTATCCTCACACGTAGAGACCCCTTGTTGTGTATCCGGTATATGATCATTATTATCCTCACACGTAGAGACCCCTTGTTGTGTATCCGGTATATGGTCATTATTATCCTCACACGTAGAGACCCCTTGTTGTGTATCCGGTATATGGTCATTATTATCCTCACACGTAGAGACCCCTTGTTGTGTATCCGGTATATGGTCATTATTATCCTCACACGTAGAGACCCCTTGTTGTGTATCCGGTATATGGTCGTTATTATCCTCACACGTAGAGACCCCTTGTTGTGTAGCCGGTATATGCTCATTATTATCCTCACACGTAGAGACCTCTTGTTGTGTATCCGGTATATGATCATTATTATCCTCACACGTAGAGACCCCTTGTTGTGTATCCGGTATATGGTCGTTATTATCCTCACACGTAGAGACCCCTTGTTGTGTATCCGGTATATGGTCGTTATTATCCTCACACGTAGAAGCCCCTTGTTGTGTATCCGGTATATGGTCGTTATTATCCTCACACGTAGAGACCCCTTGTTGTGTATCCGGTATATGGTCGTTATTATCCTCACACGTAGAGACCCCTTGTTGTGTATCCGGTATATGATCATTATTATCCTCACACGTAGAGACCCCTTGTTGTGTATCCGGTATATGGTCATTATTATCCTCACACGTAGAGACCCCTTGTTGTGTATCCGGTATATGATCATTATTATCCTCACACGTAGAGACCCCTTGTTGTGTATCCGGTATATGATCATTATTATCCTCACACGTAGAGGCCCCTTGTTGTGTATCCGGTATATGGTCATTATTATCCTCACACGTAGAGACCCCTTGTTGTGCATCCGGTATATGATCATTATTATCCGCACACGTAGAGACCCCTTGTTGTGTATCCTGTATATGGTCATTATTTTCCTCACACGTAGAGACCCCTCTTTGTGTATCCGGTACATGATCATTATTATCCTCACACGTAGAGACCCCTTGTTGTGTATCCGGTATATGGTCATTATTATCCTCACACGTAGAGACCCCTTGTTGTGTATCCGGTACATGGTCATTATTATCCTCACACGTAGAGACCCCTTGTTGTGTATCCGGTATATGGTCATTATTATCCTCACACGTAGAGACCCCTTGTTGTGTATCCGGTATATGATCATTATTATCCTCACACGTAGAGACCCCTTGTTGTGTGTCCGGTATATGATCATTATTATCCTCACACGTAGAGACCCCTTGTTGTGTATCCGGTATATGATCATTATTATCCTCACACGTAGAGACCCCTTGTTGTGTATCCGGTATATGGTCGTTATTATCCTCACACATAGAGACCCCTTGTTGTGTAGCCGGTATATGGTCATTATTATCCTCACACGTAGAGACCCCTTGTTGTGTATCCGGTATATGATCATTATTATCCTCACACATAGAGACCCCTTGTTGTGTATCCGGCATATGATCATTATTATCCTCACACGTAGAGACCCCTTGTTGTGTATCCGGTATATGATCATTATTATCCTCACACGTAGAGATCCCTTATGTATCCGGTATATGATCATTATTATCCTCACACGTAGAGACCCCTTGTTGTGTATCCGGTACATGATCATTATTATCCTCACTCGTAGAGGCCCCTTGTTGTGTATCCGGTATATGGTCATTATTATCCTCACACGTAGAGACCCCTTGTTGTGTATCCGGTATATGATCATTATTATCCTCACACGTAGAGACCCCTTGTTGTGTATCCGGTATATGATCATTATTATCCTCACACGTAGAGACCCCTTGTTGTGTATCCGGTATATGGTCATTATTATCCTCACACGTAGAGACCCCTTGTTATGTTTCCGGTATATGATCATTATTATCCTCACACGTAGAGACCCCTTCTTGTGTATCCGGTATATGATTGTTATTATCCTCACACGTAGAGACCCCTGGTTGTGTATCCGGTATATGATCATTATTATCCTCACACGTAGAGACCCCTTGTTGTGTATCCGGTACATGGTCATTATTATCCTCACACGAGGAGACCCCTTGTTGTGTATCCGGTATATGGTCATTATTATCCTCACACGTAGAGAACCCTTGTTGTGTATCCGGTATATGATCATTATCCTCACACGTAGAGACCCCTTGTTGTGTATCCGGTATATGATCATTATTATCCTCACACGTAGAGACCCCTTGTTGTGTATCCGGTATATGATCATTATTATCCTCACACGTAGAGATCCCTTATGTATCCGGTATATGATCATTATTATCCTCACACGTAGAGACCCCTTGTTGTGTATCCGGTACATGATCATTATTATCCTCACTCGTAGAGGCCCCTTGTTGTGTATCCGGTATATGGTCATTATTATCCTCACACGTAGAGACCCCTTGTTGTGTATCCGGTATATGATCATTATTATCCTCACACGTAGAGACCCCTTGTTGTGTGTCCGGTATATGATCATTATTATCCTCACACGTAGAGACCCCTTGTTGTGTATCCGGTATATGATCATTATTATCCTCACACGTAGAGACCCCTTGTTGTGTATCCGGTATATGGTCGTTATTATCCTCACACGTAGAGACCCCTTGTTGTGTAGCCGGTATATGGTCATTATTATCCTCACACGTAGAGACCCCTTGTTGTGTATCCGGTATATGATCATTATTATCCTCACACATAGAGACCCCTTGTTGTGTATCCGGCATATGATCATTATTATCCTCACACGTAGAGACCCCTTGTTGTGTATCCGGTATATGGTCATTATTATCCTCACACGTAGAGACCCCTTGTTGTGTATCCGGTATATGGTCATTATTATCCTCACACGTAGAGACCCCTTGTTGTGTATCCGGTATATGATCATTATTATCCTCACACGTAGAGATCCCTTATGTATCCGGTATATGATCATTATTATCCTCACACGTAGAGACCCCTTGTTGTGTATCCGGTACATGATCATTATTATCCTCACTCGTAGAGGCCCCTTGTTGTGTATCCGGTATATGGTCATTATTATCCTCACACGTAGAGACCCCTTGTTGTGTATCCGGTATATGATCATTATTATCCTCACACGTAGAGACCCCTTGTTGTGTATCCGGTATATGATCATTATTATCCTCACACGTAGAGACCCCTTGTTGTGTATCCGGTATATGATCATTATTATCCTCACACGTAGAGACCCCTTGTTGTGTATCCGGTATATGATCATTATTATCCTCACACGTAGAAGCCCCTTGTTGTGTATCCGGTATATGGTCATTATTATCCTCACACGTAGAGACCCCTTCTTGTGTATCCGGTATATGATTGTTATTATCCTCACACGTAGAGACCCCTGGTTGTGTATCCGGTATATGATCATTATTATCCTCACACGTAGAGACCCCTTGTTGTGTATCCGGTACATGGTCATTATTATCCTCACACGTAGAGACCCCTTGTTGTGTATCCGGTATATGGTCATTATTATCCTCACACGTAGAGACCCCTTGTTGTGTATCCGGTATATGATCATTATCCTAACACGTAGAGACCCCTTGTTGTGTATCCGGTATATGATCATTATTATCCTCACACGTAGAGACCCCTTGTTGTGTATCCGGTACATGATCATTATTATCCTCACTCGTAGAGGCCCCTTGTTGTGTATCCGGTATATGGTCATTATTATCCTCACACGTAGAGACCCCTTGTTGTGTATCCGGTATATGATCGTTATTATCCTCACACGTAGAGACCCCTTGTTGTGTATCCGGTATATGATCATTATTATCCTCACACGTAGAGACCCCTTGTTGTGTATCCGGTACATGATCATTATTATCCTCACTCGTAGAGGCCCCTTGTTGTGTATCCGGTATATGATCGTTATTATCCTCACACGTAGAGACCCCTTGTTGTGTATCCGGTATATGATCATTATTATCCTCACACGTAGAGACCCCTTGTTGTGTATCCGGTACATGATCATTATTATCCTCACTCGTAGAGGCCCCTTGTTGTGTATCCGGTATATGATTGTTATTATCCTCACTCGTAGAGGCCCCTTGTTGTGTATCCGGTATATGGTCATTATTATCCTCACACGTAGAGACCCCTTGTTGTGTATCCGGTATATGATCGTTATTATCCTCACACGTAGAGACCCCTTGTTGTGTATCCGGTACATGGTCATTATTATCCTCACACGTAGCGACCCCTTGTTGTGTATCCGGTATATGGTCATTATTATCCTCACACGTAGAGACCCCTTGTTGTGTATCCGGTATATGATCATTATCCTCACACGTAGAGACCCCTTGTTGTGTATCCGGTATATGATCATTATTATCCTCACACGTAGAGACCCCTTGTTGTGTATCCGGTACATGATCATTATTATCCTCACTCGTAGAGGCCCCTTGTTGTGTATCCGGTATATGGTCATTATTATCCTCACACGTAGAGACCCCTTGTTGTGTATCCGGTATATGATCGTTATTATCCTCACACGTAGAGACCCCTTGTTGTGTATCCGGTATATGATCATTATTATCCTCACACGTAGAGACCCCTTGTTGTGTATCCGGTACATGATCATTATTATCCTCACTCGTAGAGGCCCCTTGTTGTGTATCCGGTATATGATCGTTATTATCCTCACACGTAGAGACCCCTTGTTGTGTATCCGGTATATGATCATTATTATCCTCACACGTAGAGACCCCTTGTTGTGTATCCGGTACATGATCATTATTATCCTCACTCGTAGAGGCCCCTTGTTGTGTATCCGGTATATGATTGTTATTATCCTCACTCGTAGAGGCCCCTTGTTGTGTATCCGGTATATGGTCATTATTATCCTCACACGTAGAGACCCCTTGTTGTGTATCCGGTATATGATCGTTATTATCCTCACACGTAGAGACCCCTTGTTGTGTATCCGGTACATGGTCATTATTATCCTCACACGTAGCGACCCCTTGTTGTGTATCCGGTATATGGTCATTATTATCCTCACACGTAGAGCCCCCTTGTTGTGTATCCGGTACATGATCATTATTATCCTCACACGTAGAGACCCCTTGTTGTGTATCCGGTATATGATCGTTATTATCCTCACACGTAGAGACCCCTTGTTGTGTATCCGGTATATGGTCATTATTATCCTCACACGTAGAGACCCCTTGTTGTGTATCCGGTATATGATCATTATCCTCACACGTAGAGACCCCTTGTTGTGTATCCGGTATATGATCATTATTATCCTCACACGTAGAGACCCCTTGTTGTGTATCCGGTATATGGTCATTATTATCCTCACACGTAGAGACCCCTTGTTGTGTGTCCGGTATATGATCATTATTATCCTCACACGTAGAGACCCCTTGTTGTGTGTCCGGTATATGATCATTATTATCCTCACACGTAGAGACCCCTTGTTGTGTATCTGGTATATGGTCATTATTATCCTCACACCTAGAGACCCCTTGTTGTGTATCTGGTATATGATCATTATTATCCTCACACGTAGAGACCCCTTGTTGTGTATCCGGTATATGATCATTATTATCCTCACACGTAGAGACCCCTTGTTGTGTATCCGGTATATGATCGTTATTATCCTCACACGTAGAGACCCCTTGTTGTGTATCGGGTATATGGTCATTATTATCCTCACACGTAGAGACCCCTTGTTGTGTATCCGGTATATGGTCATTATTATCCTCACACGTAGAGACCCCTTGTTGTGTATCCGGTATATGGTCATTATTATCCTCACATGTAGAGACCCCTTGTTGTGTATCCGGTATAGGATCGTTATTATCCTCACACGTAGAGACCCCTTGTTGTGTATCCGGTATATGATCATTATTATCCTCACACGTAGAGACCCCTTGTTGTGTATCCGGTATATGATCGTTATTATCCTCACACGTAGAGACCCCTTGTTGTGTATCCGGTATATGATCGTTATTATCCTCACACGCAGAGACCCCTTGTTGTGTATCCGGTGTATGATCATTATTATCCTCACACGTAGAGACCCCTTGTTGTGTATCCGGTATATGATCGTTATTATCCTCACACGTAGAGACCCCTTGTTGTGTATCCGGTATATGATCGTTATTATCCTCACACGTAGAGACCCCTTGTTGTGTATCCGGTATATGATCATTATTATCCTCACACGTAGAGACCCCTTGTTGTGTATCCTGTATATGATCATTATTATCCTCACACGTAGAGACCCCTTGTTGTGTATCCGGTATATGATCATTATTATCCTCACACGTAGAGACCCCTTGTTGTGTATCCGGTATATGATCGTTATTATCCTCACACGTAGAGACCCCTTGTTGTGTATCCGGTATATGGTCATTATTATCCTCACACGTAGAGACCCCTTGTTGTGTATCCGGTATATGGTCATTATTATCCTCACACGTAGAGACCCCTTGTTGTGTATCCGGTATATGATCATTATTATCCTCACACGTAGAGACCCCTTGTTGTGTATCCGGTACATGGTCGTTATTATCCTCACACGTAGAGACCCCTTGTTGTGTATCCGGTATATGATCATTATTATCCTCACACGTAGAGACCCCTTGTTGTGTATCCGGTACATGGTCGTTATTATCCTCACACGTAGAGACCCCTTGTTGTGTATCCGGTATATGGTCATTATTATCCTCACACGTAGAGACCCCTTGTTGTGTATCCGGTACATGGTCGTTATTATCCTCACACGTAGAGACCCCTTGTTGTGTATCCGGTATATGGTCATTATTATCCTCACACGCAGAGACCCCTTGTTGTGTATCCGGTATATGATCATTATTATCCTCACACGTAGAGACCCCTTGTTGTGTATCCGGTATATGATCATTATTATCCTCACACGTAGAGACCCCTTGTTGTGTATCCGGTATATGATCATTATTATCCTCACACGTAGAGACCCCTTGTTGTGTATCCGGTATATGATCATTATTATCTTCACACGTAGAGACCCCTTGTTGTGTATCCGGTATATGATCATTATTATCCTCACACGTAGAGACCCCTTGTTGTGTATCCGGTATATGATCATTATTATCCTCACACGTAGAGACCCCTTGTTGTGTATCCGGTATATGATCATTATTATCCTCACACGTAGAGACCCCTTGTTGTGTATCCGGTATATGATCATTATTATCCTCACACGTAGAGACCCCTTGTTATGTATCCGGTATATGATCATTATTATCCTCACACGTAGAGACCCCTTGTTGTGTATCTGGTATATGATGGTCTCACGGTATGCACTGATGTCCCTGTTAGCGTCCGCTGCCCCTCATACTGTACTAGCGACTCCTTGTTGAGGGTCCCAGCTCCGCCATGGAGGTCCTCTGGTCCTATCATTATCTCATATTTCTGTCTCTTCCTACCAGGTTTCCTCAGGAGCTGAGTGTGGGGAAAGTCAGTGCGGAGGTCATGTGGAACCTCTTCTCTCAGGACATGAAATATGCAATGGAAGGTAAGAGGAGACCTACAGCCGGTCATGGTGGCCCCGCGCTCCGACCAGAACCTTGTGTAACTTCAGATATATTTAGTATCTGGCTGTGTTACTGAGATGTGTCCCACGTATTGCAGATGGGATCAATGTTCATCTTCTGTTTCCTGTAATATTCACGGGAATGTCTGTATCAATGTCTTACACACTTCTCTCCCTCCTCTTAGTATCCCCCTTGTCTCTAGCTTACCAAACCCAACACTTACTTTGCAGTTCTCCTTCACACCAATCCCACTGGTGGGGAGGGGTCATAGGTCATACCAAACCATCTCTACACACAAACAATTGTTATTACTAGAGACAGGATTATATGCATTTGCATATTTGCATATGCATTTGCATATTTTGCCCATTCTTACTGGTTATTGCATATTTTACCTAAAATCTAGTCATGGTGCATATTTTAGGCCCTGCCCCCTTTCCACTCACGAGTCACAGCACTGCTTTGCCCTGTTGCTGCTGGCCAGGTAGTGGTAGAGTGTGCAGGCTGGGGCAATAAGTGTGCAGTGTGGGGAACCTTGGATGTAAGATATGTCTGACACTGCTCTAGGCTGCCAATCCATGTTGACAAAAGTCAGTCGGGGCAGATGCCATTACAAAGCTCCTGAATCTTTGACTGCCCCTGGCCTGGGACTTTACAACAAGAGACAGACTTCTGCAGCAGAGGAGGCGGGCAGAAGGGTTGTGACATCACAGGGCACGGTGGGAATGCATTGTCACAGTGAGTATGCGACGCAGGGAGGAAGCCTTCCACTGCACCGCCCTCACACGCTATGCTGACATTTGATCCATCGGCTCTGGAGACGAGAGTCCGTGTAGTTGATGCAAGAAGAGCTTTGGACGCTGCAGTATGCTGTGGCAGCCAGGAAGAAAAAAAGTCCTGTTTATAGCACTAGAAATCTGCAGATGCTGTGGGCCTATTTTTGAGGTTTATTTGCAACTAATTTTATGCTGATTTTTAAATAAATAAGTAGCATATTTTAACACTTTTTATGCATATTTTAAGTATTTTTCATGCATATTTGCATGCATATTTCAAGCTTTTTATGGTGCATATAATCCTGTCTCTAGTTATTACATTCCAATCTTGTGACATCATTTTTATATCAGCAGTCAATTTTATTATGTACATGTAATATTGATTGTTATTGTGCGGTAGTCCCAGTATATTATATGGCTTGAGACACTTTCTTAAACAAACATGATAGTGGAGGAGTCCATCTTCAGGAGAGTAGACATAGGGGATACCCGGCCATGAGAGAATCACAGGACAAGAGAGACTGAACCCATTACACATTTGGGGTAAAGGCTGTAGCCCCTGACAGTCCTGAGTTTGGTGGTGTCCGGGCCCCCTGACAGTCCTGAGTTTGGTGGTGTCCGGGCCCCCTGACAGTCCTGAGTGTGGTGGTGGGCGGGCCCCCTGACGGTCCTGAGTGTGGTGGTGGGCGGGCCCCCTGACAGTCCTGAGTGTGGTGGTGGGCGGGCCCCCTGACGGTCCTGAGTGTGGTGGTGGGCGGGCCCCCTGACGGTCCTGAGTGTGGTGGTGGGCGGGCCCCCTGACGGTCCTGAGTGTGGTGGTGGGCGGGCCCCCTGACGGTCCTGAGTGTGGTGGTGGGCGGGCCCCCTGACGGTCCTGAGTGTGGTGGTGGGCGGCCCGCTGACCATCCTCAGGGTTATGGTGGCCCCCTGACAGTCCGGAGAGTGGTGGGCGAGCTCCCTGCCCGGCTGATAAACACTGTAACGTGCAAGCCAGGTGCCAACAGGTAAATCTGCTTTAGCATTTGTTTGGGTTTTTCCTGTTAGCGGAACATTTAGGAGAAGACAAGCAGGTGACAGGTGATTATCAGCTTCCATGGAGTAACTCCTGCAGAACACGGCGGACAGATGAACGGGGTCAGAGGTGCTCTGGGCTGCGCTGGTACAAGGCTGATGGAATCATTTCTTCTCGCCGCGTGTGCGGGAGACCCTACGACCTCCTGTATCGTGTCTGTCAGCCGTGGACCTTCTGCCTCCCACAGAAAGTTCCTTTCATTTTTCCTTTCTCCCCGACCTACATATGAGTCAGCCGGAGGTCGCACAAGGGGCAGTGTATGTAGCGGTAATTGTCTGATTAGTGTGACACAGGCCGGGATAGCGGCAGAGCCACTTCTAATCACATCGCCTGTACGGTGCTGGTGCCAGCTGTAGGTGGCTTGGCTAATGAATCACTTGCTGTGGCTGCAATGTCGGGCTGAGGGTGGCATTTGTATGGAATGAGGACAGCCTGTGCCCACACACCTCCTGCTGGGATTACTTTCCTTGCATGCTTAATGCCCACAAATATTCCTATTAATCCCAGTTTGTCATACACCTGGCATTATAAACACGACACAGGTGGTGCGGTGGTATAGAGCAGAGAACTTTACATGCCTACATTGTTCACCAAGTTGGTGTAATTGTGCAAATACTTGTGTACTAGATAAACTGTGGCACCAAACGTCACACATGATGGGGCACCTGCGCCCTCGGGGCAGATACGGGGGGTGATCAGCGCGACTGTACCCCACCCCCCACAGGCAGAGTGGACAGGTAGGGGGGGGGGGGGGCGGCAGACTCTGGTAATATCGAGGTCCAGGGCGTGACCGTCTTGGCCACACAGGATAAAATGGGCAGACATGTTTCGATGATCAAATTATTCAGGCGTGCCAGACGATATTGGTATAAATGTGCCTTAACAAAAGCAAAAAGCTGCTTCGAGTGTAGCGCTGATGTTGGGCGCTACCTTGCCAGGAAATCGGGCTGAGTGATGACAGAATGGATTAGTGCAAAGATGGGGAACCTTCGGCCCTCAGGCTGTTGTTAAACTACACATCCCAGCATGCCCTGCAACAGTTTTAGCATAGCCAAATAATACAAATGTAGCAGGACATGCTGGGATTTGTAGTACAACAACAGCTGGAGGGTCTAAGGTTCCCCCTCCCTGGGTTGGTGGGTGATTCTGGTTGTTTGCAAAAGCAAACTCCTTCTTTAATGGGCAAAACCATGCTGCACTGCAGGTGGGGCAGATGTAACATGTGCAGAGAGAGTTAGATTTGGGTGGGGTGTGTTCAAACTGAAATCTAAATTGCAGTGTATGAATAAAGCATTCAGTGATTACCCTTCACAATAACTCACCCAAATCTAACCCTCTGCACATCTGCCCCACCTGCAGTTAAAGAAGGAGTTTGCTTTTGCAAACCAACGAGCTGGCATGTGACATGTAGAACGGCAGCCGGGGACTTGCAGTAATTCTCTTTCTTCTCTCTCACTTCCAATATCCAAGTCTTGGATAAAATAAGTTGTCTCCACTGGCTGAGTGGTAAGTTCTCGGGGGGATAGGTAAATGTTTGTAGGCTTCGCTGTAGAAGAAACACATTTGTGTGTATCATTAGGCCGTAGCTGAGCTACATACCATGCATTATATTTTAGAGGTTATATATAGGGGATTTATATGCTGTACGTTACATATATGCATTATTAATCCCATTTCCTGTCCCTTCCTAGCTTCTTTCCCTGTAGTTTTGGGCGAAAATTGGTATATTATTTAAAAAAAAAAAACAGTGTAAACCGTACCAGCCAATCAGATCCTGTGAATTTTTATTTAGCGCAGTTTAGGAAATGGGGTATTGCTATGGGTTACACCAGGTTTGGGCACAGAACAGGAGGCAGGAGTTGACGGGCACATGTGAATCCGAAGCTTCCCCTGCAGTGTAGGCCATAATTATGAGGAAACAATGTGGTCATACCGGAGTCACTGGCTGCTTGGTACCACCTACTCGTTTTATCCGTGTGCGAGGCACACAGTCCTGGCCAGAGGCGCTGTAAGATTTGGGCCTCAGAAAGTGATTACATTAATGAGCCCTCATCCGCTGATGTATGAGGTATATATCGCTGTGTAGCGGGGACTGTGAGGGACAGATAGTATCCTGACACCGGAGACCCGCTTCCCCTGTCCCCCCCAACCTCTGTGACGCTCTGTAGCGGGGACTGTGAGGGACAGGTAGTATCCTGACACCGGGAGAATCGCTTTCCTGGCTTCCCCTGTCCCCCCCCCCCCCCCCCCCCATCCTCTGTGACGCTCTGTAGCGGGGACTGTGAGGGACAGATAGTATCCTGACACCAGGAGACCCGCTTTCCTGGCTTCCCCTGTCCCCCCAATCTCTGTGACGCTCTGTAGCGGGGACTGTGAGGGACAGATAGTATCCTGACACCGTAGACACGCTTTCCTGGCTTCCCCTGTCCCCCCCAACCTCTGTGACACTCTGTAGCGGGGACTGTGAGGGACAGATAGTATCCTGATACCGGGAGACCCGCTTTCCTGGCTTCCCCTGCCCCCCCCCAACCTCTGTGACGCTCTGTAGCGGGGACTGTGAGGGACAGGTAGTATCCTGACACCGGGAGAATCGCTTTCCTGGCTTCCCCTGTCCCCGTCCCCCCCCCCCCATCCTCTGTGACGCTCTGTAGCGGGGACTGTGAGGGACAGATAGTATCCTGACACCAGGAGACCCGCTTTCCTGGCTTCCCCTGTCCCCCCAATCTCTGTGACGCTCTGTAGCGGGGACTGTGAGGGACAGATAGTATCCTGACACCGTAGACACGCTTTCCTGGCTTCCCCTGTCCCCCCCAACCTCTGTGACACTCTGTAGCGGGGACTGTGAGGGACAGATAGTATCCTGATACCGGGAGACCCGCTTTCCTGGCTTCCCCTGTCCCCCCCTGCACCTCTGTGATGCTCTGTAGCGGGGACTGTGAGGGACAGATAGTATCCTGATACCGGGAGACCCGCTTTCCTGGCTTCCCCTGCCCCCCCCCCCCCCCCAACCTCTGTGACGCTCTGTAGCGGGGACTGTGAGGGACAGATAGTATCCTTATACCGGGAGACCCGCTTTCCTGGCTTCCCCTGCCCCCCCCCAACCTCTGTGACGCTCTGTAGCGGGGACTGTGAGGGACAGATAGTATCCTGACACCGTAGACACGCTTTCCTGGCTTCTCCTGTCCCCCCCAACCTCTGTGACACTCTGTAGCGGGGACTGTGAGGGACAGATAGTATCCTGATACCGGGAGACCCGCTTTCCTGGCTTCCCCTGCCCCCCCCCAACCTCTGTGACGCTCTGTAGCGGGGACTGTGAGGGACAGATAGTATCCTTATACCGGGAGACCCGCTTTCCTGGCTTCCCCTGCCCCCCCCCCCCCCCAACCTCTGTGACGCTCTGTAGCGGGGACTGTGAGGGACAGATAGTATCCTGACACCGGAGACCCGCTTTCCTGGCTTCCCGATGTCTCCCCTCCCCCTCTGTGACGCTCTGTAGCAGGGACGGTGAGGGACAGATAATATCCTGATACCGGGAGACCCGCTTTCCTGGCTTCCCCTGTCCCCCCTGCACCTCTGTGACGCTCTGTAGCGGGGACTGTGAGGGACAGATAGTATCCTGATACCGGGAGACCCGCTTTCCTGGCTTCCCCCCCCCTCCCCCCTCTGACGCTCTGTGGCTTATTCCTTTCTCTCCTCTTATCACAAGCGCCTGCCGTCTTTCGAATCCGCATGAACCATTTTTTTGGTGGTAAGAGCACAGTTTACCTAGATTATACCCGTGGGTTCTCTTCCCACGTATAGCTAGCTGTTAGATTGGGCACGGGCAGCCCCTCATGCACGGCCGTGTCCTGTGTACTTCTGTTACTGAGTGCTGTGTCCTGCGCCTGCTAGCGGTTACTGGCTGCGCTGTGTCCCCCATATGGTCACATTGGTGGTCTATGTGGTCTATGCTATAAGGGTGACCTCCTTTCTCCCCCCAAATCATTCTGCTCCACTGTGAAGCACGCCCTTGCCCACTGTGATCTCCCATCCATGTAGCAGAACGTTGCCCATTTGTGGAACCCGCTGTTACCAGGCATAATGCCATTCCCTGGGCAGTCCTATAAGAGATGATGGCACACTGCGACGTACTTGGTTCCTCTCTGCCAGGACAGTGGGTGCGGTCGTGGTCCAGGGGACCTGTGACCCACTCTCTGCCGGTTGGGAATAATTCCAGCACAGGTACGTGTCTCTCTCATTACGGTGTTAGACACGCAGGTTCGGGCGTCGTGTTTGTGCGGACACCAGAAATATCCGCCATCTCTGTAAAACAAACTGGCGGCATGCGCAGCACTGAGTAAAGGAGCCCTCGGACACCCTGTATTACTAGACTATATCATACTGCGGCCTATAGATGCTATGCCACTCCGCCAGTAGCTACGGGTACAGTAGTAATATAACGCTTGCCTATTAGCCACCTAGAAATGACAAGGCTTCACAACCTCATCTGCCGCCTGGTTCCCTCACACTTTCTTTTATTCCCTACAGTAGGAATGTTTCAATGTGCTTACGAGCTGAAAGGGGCATGCTGGGACTTTTAGTTCCACAGCAGCTGGAGAGACACTGATGGAGTATGAGTGAAATGTATAGGGCAGTGTGACTCGTTAGTGCGCCTGTGGTATTCGTGTCTCCCAGCCTGGTATAGCACTGTAGCTGTTCTCCTGTCTGGCAGTGCGGAGATGTAATTAGCTGGTGTGCGGCCCGTGTGGCCTCTGTCTGGGGTTTGTCCGTAATGAGGTGAAGGAAGCAGTGATTGTACCAGTATAGGCACACCCCCCCTGTCCATGAGGAGTACAATTACCCCTACAGCTTTCTCCCACACAGACAGCGCTGTAATATTTAGCAATATTGAACTTTAGACTCTTCCTTTTTTTTATTGCAGTCCCTTTCATTATTTGTCCGTCGCTGTGTACGGTTTATATTGTCCGACACAGATCAGCCCAGGCTCATAAAGTCGCTTGTACTCTCTCCTGACAGTCGCCACGGGTCTCATTTGTCCGTTCTAACCCTTGGGTTGTGTTTACACTGTGTGAGTTCTTTTTGTACAATACAGTGCTGCCCCCTACTGATAAGTAAGGGAATGATTACTGGCCCATACAACGCAGTGCTGCCCCCTACTGATAAGTAAGTGAATGATGTCTGTCCCGGATGGAGTCAAAATCTCAGCGGTCGGAATCCCGGCGGTCGAATATCAACACCGGAATCCCGACCACCGCAGCGCCGGCAATTTCTCCCTCTATGGGTGTCCACGACACCCATAGAGGGAGAATAAAGTAGTGTGCCGAGCGTAGCAAGGCACCGGGCCCGCTGCATGCCGAGCGCAGCGAGCCCGCGGGGGGGGGGGGGGGGGGGGGATCCATGGGCCCCCCCTGTCGGTATTTCGTCGGTCGGGATTCCGGCGTCTGTATTTTGACTGCCGGAATTCCGTACTGAATCCGTCTGACCCATGCAATACAGTGCTGCCCCTACTGATAAGTAAGTGAATGATGTCTGACCCATGCAATACAGTGCTGCCCCCTACTGATAAATAAGTGAATGATTACTGGCCCATGCAATACAGTGCTGCCCCTACTGATAAGTAAGTGAATGATGTCTGTACCATGCAATACAGTGCTGCCCCTACTGATAAGTAAGTGAATGATGTCTGACCCATGCAATACAGTGCTGCCCCCTACTGATAAATAAGTGAATGATTACTGGCCCATGCAATACAGTGCTTCCCCCTACTGATGATTAAGTGAATGGTGTCTGACCCATGCAATACAGTGCTGCCCCCTACTGATAAATAAGTGAATGATTACTGGCCCATGCAATACAGTGCTGCCCCCTACTGATAAATAAGTGAATGATTACTGGCCCATGCAATACAGTGCTGCCCCCTACTGATAAGTAAGTGAATGGTTTCTGGCCCATACAATACAGTGCTGCCCCCTACTGATAAATAAGTGAATGATTACTGGCCCATGCAATACAGTGCTGCCCCCTACTGATAAGTAAGGGAATGATGTCTGACCCATGCAATACAGTTCTGCCCCCTACTGATGATTAAGTGAATGATGTCTGACCCATGCAATACAGTGCTGCCCCCTACTGATAAATAAGTGAATGATTACTGGCCCATGCAATACAGTGCTTCCCCCTACTGATAAGTAAGGGAGTGATTACTGGCCCATACAATACAGTGCTGCCCCCTACTGATAAGTAAGGGAATGATTACTGGCCCATGCAATACAGTGCTGCCCCCTACTGATAAGTAAGGGAATGATTACTGGCCCATGCAATACAGTGCTGCCCCCTACTGATAAGTAAGGGAGTGATTACTGGCCCATGCAATACAGTGCTTCCCCCTACTGATAAGTAAGGGAGTGATTACTGACCCATGCAATACAGTGCTGCCCCTACTGATAAGTAAGTGAATGATGTCTGACCCATGCAATACAGTGCTGCCCCTACTGATAAGTAAGTGAATGATGTCTGACTCGTGCAATACAGTGCTGCCCCCTACTGATAAGTAAGTGAATGATGTCTGTACCATGCAATACAGTGCTGCCCCTACTGATAAGTAAGTGAATGATGTCTGACCCATGCAATACAGTGCTGCCCCTACTGATAAGTAAGTGAATGATGTCTGACTCGTGCAATACAGTGCTGCTCCCTACTGATAAGTAAGTGAATGATGTCTGACCCATGCAATACAGTGCTGCCCCCTACTGATAAGTAAGTGAATGATGTCTGTACCATGCAATACAGTGCTGCCCCTACTGATAAGTAAGTGAATGATGTCTGACCCATGCAATACAGTGCTGCCCCTACTGATAAGTAAGTGAATGATGTCTGACCCATGCAATACAGTGCTGCCCCTACTGATAAGTAAGTGAATGATGTCTGTACCATGCAATACAGTGCTGTCCCCTACTGATAAGTAAGTGAATGATGTCTGACTCGTGCAATACAGTGCTGCTCCCTACTGATAAGTAAGTGAATGATGTCTGACTCGTGCAATACAGTGCTGCCCCCTACTGATAAGTGAATGATGTCTGTACCATGCAATACAGTGCTGCCCCCTACTGATAAGTAAGTGAATGATGTCTGTACCATGCAATACAGTGCTGCCCCCTACTGATAAGTAAGTGAATGGTTTCTGGCCCATACAATACAGTGCTGCCCCCTACTGATAAGTAAGTGAATGATGTCTGTACCATGCAATACAGTGCTGCCCCCTACTGATAAGTGAATGATGTCTGTACCATGCAATACAGTGCTGCTCCTTACTGATAAGTGAATGATGTCTGTACCATGCAATACAGTGCTGCCCCTTACTGATAAGTAAGTGAATGATGTCTGTACCATGCAATACAGTGCTGCCCCCTACTGATAAGTAAGTGAATGATGTCTGTACCATGCAATACAGTGCTGCCCCCTACTGATAAGTAAGTGAATGATGTCTGTACCATGCAATACAGTGCTGCCCCCTACTGATAAGTGAATGATGTCTGTACCATGCAATACAGTGCTGCTCCCTACTGATAAGTGAATGATGTCTGTACCATGCAATACAGTGCTGCTCCTTACTGATAAGTGAATGATTTCTGATCCATGCAATACAGTGCTGCCCCTTACTGATAAGTAAGTGAATGATGTCTGTACCATGCAATACAGTGCTGCCCCCTACTGATAAGTGAATGATGTCTGTACCATGCAATACAGTGCTGCTCCTTACTGATAAGTGAATGATTTCTGATCCATGCAGTACAGTGCTGCCCCTTACTGATAAGTAAGTGAATGATGTCTGTACCATGCAATACAGTGCTGCCCCCTACTGATAAGTAAGTGAATGGTGTCTGACTCGTGCAATACAGTGCTGCCCCCTACTGATAAGTAAGTGAATGATGTCTGTACCATGCAATACCGTGCTGCCCCCTAGTGGTAATACAGTGCTAGGATCTCCTCCACCAGGGTCCATGCTCCTGCATTGAATGCACCTGACACCCCCTGTCCTCTCTCTCTCTCTCTCTCTGGGCAGAACATGAGAAGCACCGTCTGTGTAAGAGTGCAGACTACATGAACCTGCACTTCAAGGTGAAGTGGCTGTTTAACGAGTATGTGCGGGACCTGCCGGCTCTGAGGGATAAAGTTCCGGAGTATCCCGCGTATGTAACTCATCCCTATTTTATTTCTGCTACCTGGTGTCTCGTCCTGCTCTTCACGCAGTGTCTGTGTGCTGCAGGTGGTTCGAGCAGTTTGTCATGCAGTGGCTGGATGAGAACGAGGAGGTATCCCTGGAATTTCTGCACGGAGCGCTGGAACGCGACAAGAAAGATGGGGTACGTACTCTCTCATTGTGTATCCAGGGGAACAGATACACGGCAACCATTAGTGTAAGGGACAGAGCTGTGAGAGTGTCCAGCATTGGTCAGATACCCGGCCTCCATTAGTGTAAGGGACAGAGCTGTGAGAGAGATCGGCATTGGTCAGATACCCGGCCTCCATTAGTGTAAGGGACAGTCATGTGAGAGTGTCCGGCATTGGTCAGATACCCGGCCACCATTAGAGTAAGGGACAGTTATGTGACAGTGTCCGGCATTGGTCAGATACCCGGCCACCATTAGTGTAAGGGACAGAGCTGTGAGAGTGTCCGGCATTGGTCAAATACCCGGCCACCATTAGTGTAAGGTACAGTTATGTGACAGTGTCCGGCATTGGTCAGATACCCGGCCACCATTAGTGTAAGGTACAGTTCTGTGAAAGTGTCTGGCATTGGTCAGATACCCGGCCACCATTAAGAGTAAGGGACAGTCCTGTGAGAGTGTCCAGCATTGGTCAGATACCTGGCCACCATTAGTGTAAGGTACAGTTCTGTGAAAGTGTCTGGCATTGGTCGGATACACAGCAACCATTAGAGTATGGGACAGAGGTGTGAGAGTGTCCGGCATTGGTCAAATACACGGCCACCATTAGAGTAAGGGACAGTCCTGTGAGAGAGACCGGCATTGGTCAGATACACGGCCACCATTAGAGTAAGGGACAGTCCTGTGAGAGACCGGCATTGGTCAGATACACAGCCACCATTGGAGTAAGGGACAGTCCTGTGAGAGAGACCAGCATTGGTCAGATACACGGCCACCATTGGAGTAAGGGACAGTCCTGTGAGAGAGACCGGCATTGGTGAGATACCCGGCCACCATTAGTGTAAGGGACAGTCCTGTGAGAGTGTCCGGCATTGGTCAGATACCCGGCCACCATTAGAGTAAGGGACAGTCCTGTGAGAGTGTCCGGCATTGGTCAGATACCCGGCCACCATTAGAGTAAGGGACAGTCCTGTGAGAGTGTCCGGCATTGGTCAGATACCCGGCCACCATTAGAGTAAGGGACAGTCCTGTGAGAGAGACCGGCATTGGTCAGATACACGGCCACCATTGGAGTAAGGGACAGTCCTGTGAGAGAGACCGGCATTGGTCAGATACACGGCCACCATTGGAGTAAGGGACAGTCCTGTGAGAGAGACCGGCATTGGTGAGATACAGGGCCACCATTAGAGTAAGGGACAGTCCTGTGAGAGAGACCGGCATTGCCCATATGACACAGTTGAATATTTTTTTTATTCGCATCGGCCCCTGCCCCAGTGGAGCTTACAATCTATTTTCCCTACCACAGATACACACAAGGGTTCTTTTCTCCTACCTCCTACCTACCTACCTGAGTTGTGACTAAACCCTTGCACAAATGGGGAGTACATACAAACTAAACATGGATAGATCCCAGTATCGAAGCCATGACACCAGTGCTGTTAGGCAGCAATGGTAACCACTGTGACCCTGGGCTGTCCAGACCCATCTGTATCAACCAAATCCCATGTGTAATGGGGTTTTGTGTTACCCCCATGCTAATGCTGCTGGGGTACATCTGTCCCCTTTATTGTATATATTATCAAATGTGACATTTCTCCGGCACTGCAGGCAATGACCAGTGTCGGAGGCTCCGCTCTCTAATTGGGGATCACTGGTGTCTGTAATGACCTCGGGCAGTTACCATTAGATGTAAGGGCTGATGTGAAGGAAGTAATGGAAAGTCATTTGTAATTCTAGATCTTATTGTTCCCTGACAACCAGTTGTCCCTTCTCATATACAGATAATTACAGGAGTGCCCATTGTACACTGCTCTGTAGCGTAGCTGTAGGATTGCCAAACGTCTTTTACATTTCATGCAGAGCCTGGGTATGTGGCCATCGCCAGTTTGGGCAGAAGGGCCATCTCAGGAAGTAATTTATCCCATTCCAGCACTTTAAACCCGATTCAGAGCAATGCACAAAACTGCCACATACAAAGGAACATTGAGGTTAATGCCCTCCAATGAGTGGGGAGCATTTTAATTACTGTCCCCATCATGTGCGGGGGAGCATTGGGGTTACTGTCTACTCATGTGTGGGGAGTATACAGTATAATGTCTTCTCATGGGGTGGGAAGTATATAGTATCATTCTCCTCATGAGTGTGGAGCCCTGTGTATGTGATCTTCATGGGTTTGGAGCCCTGGAGATGTGGTCTTTGTGGGTGTGGAGCCTTGGGGATGTGGTCTTCATGGGTGTAGAGCCTTGGGGATGTGGTCTTCATGGGAGTGGAGCCTTGGGGATGTGGTCTTCATGGGTGTGGAGTCTTGGGGATGTGGTTTGCCTTCATGGGTGTGGAGCCTTGTGTCTCGGCTTTATGGATGAGGAGCCTTGGGGATGTGTCTCGGCTTTATGGATGAGGAGCCTTGGGGATGCGATCTGTTTGATGGGCCTTTGGTGATGGGGATTCCTTCATGGATGGAGAGCCTATGGGATGAGGCCTCCTTTGTGGGCGGGGAGGCCTCCTTTGTGGGCGGGGAGCCTTGGGGAATGCGGTCTCTTTCATGGGTGGGGAGCCTTGGCAATATGGTCTCCTTCATGTGTGGGGAGCCTTGGGGATGTGTCTCGGCTTTATGGATGGGGGAGCCTTGGGGATGCAGTCTCCTTCATGGGTGGGGAGCCTTGGAGGTGAGGTATTTTTCATGATTGGGGAGCCTTGCAGACACGGTCTCCTTCATGGGTGGGGAGCCTTGGCAATATGGTCTCCTTCACGGGTGGGGAGCCTTGGGGATGTGTCTCGGCTTTATGGATGGGGGAGCCTTGGGGATGCGGTTTGCTTGATGGGCCTTTGGGGATGGGGATTCCTTCATGGGTGGAGAGCCTTGGGGATGCAGTCTCTTTCATGGATGGAGAGCCTTGGGGATGCACTTTCTTTCATGGGCGGGGAGCCTTTGGGATGAGGCCTCCTTTGTGGGCAGGGAGCCTTGGTGAATGTGGTCTCTTTCATGGGTGGGGAGCCTCAGGATGCGGTCTACTTGATGGGCCTTTGGGGATGTGGTCTCCTTCATTGGCAGAGTACCTTAGGGATGCGGTCTCCTTCATGGGTGGGTAGCCTTGGGGATGAGGTCTTTTTCATGATTGGGGAGCCTTGCAGGTGCGGTCTCCTTCATGGGTGGGGAGCTTTGGCAATATGGTCTCCTTCATGGGTGGGGAGCCTTGGGGATATGGTCTCTTTCATGGTGTGGGAGCCTTGGGGATGCGGTCTCCTTCATGGATGGGAAGCCTTGGGGATGCGGTCTCTTTCATGGGAGGGGAGCCTTGGAGATATGGTCTCTTTTTCATGGTGTGGGAGCCTTGGGGATGCGGTCTCCTTCATGGATGGGAAGCCTTGGGGATGCGGTCTCTTTCATGGGAGGGGAGCCTTGGGGATGCGGTCTTTTTCATGGGCCTCTGGGGATGCGGTCTCCTTCATGGGTAGGGAACCTTAGGGATGCGGTCTCCTTTATGGGTGGCAGATGCTGTCTCCTCATGGGCGGGGAGACTTGGTTTTGCATTTCCTTCTTGGCTGGTGAGATTTTCAGGCTCTTTCCCCTTTTATGGATGGAGTGCCTGCAGAATCCGGCCCTCTCCTGTGGATGTTGCATTAGAGCTTACAACATATACTATATGAAGCAATGCTTTTATGTATCCACTGATTGAATGTGAATTGGTGATAAAGGCCTCTAACGATCACAGCATATTAAGCAGGTACTTTCTTGGCAACAGCAGAAATGTAAAGCACTCAGCAGGGATTTAATTAATGGATAACAGAATTGCTAAAAGGTTCTCTCGCCCCTGGAATCACATTTGCTGATTAACCCCTTGTGCCAGGCAGGTGCCCCTCCGGAAATCTCTCTTGATTATGCAAATGATGGCGTCAGGGCTACCCGGCAATATGTTTTGTAATTTCATGGATAGGAAGAATTATTTCTTTGTATTATATAGAATAGACTTAGGCAACGTGTGGTTTCAGCTGCTGTGGAACTACAAGTCTAAGCATGCTTTTTGTAGCTTTGTCTGTCTATTTGATTGATAAGTTTGTGTGTGCTTCCCCCGTAGTTCCAGCAGACGTCCGAGCACGCCCTGTTCTCCTGCTCCGTTGTAGACGTCTTCACCCAGCTTAACCAGAGCTTTGAGATCATTAAGAAGCTGGAATGCCCCGATCCGGTTATTGTGGCCCACTACATGCGGAGATTTGCCAAGGTGAGTGGTCTGTTGGTCCGGATCAGCCGGAAGTCAGTCACTCCTACAGTAATAATAGGAAGACATGGACATTAATCCAGATATTAACAGCAAATATCAGTTGTAGAAATATAATGGGAATATGGTTTCAGTTTTCGCAGTGGTTTACATGGGGTTGGGCACCATGTCGACACTGGTAAAATGTCCATATGGTTAGAATGTTGATAAAACAACTTGGTGGTCCAGCGGTGAATTACCGTTTTGGATGGTTCCAATGGCTGATCCTGCATTGGGGTTACTGTCTCTGTTCTTGGCCCTCACAGCAGCCTAACCCTCCCCAACCCCTCCTTCCTGAAATCTAACCCTCCTCCTAGTTCCCAACCCCTCCTTCCTGAAATCTAACCCTCCCCTAGTTCCCAACCCCTCCTTCCTGAAATCTAACCCTCCCCCTAGTTCCCAACCCCTCCTTCCTGAAATCTAACCCTCCTCCTAGTTCCCAACCCCTCCTTCCTGAAATCTAACCCTCCTCCTAGTTCCCAAACCATCTTCCTGAAATCCAACCCTTCTCCTAGTTCCCAACCCCTCCTTCCTGAAATCTAACCCTCCCCCTAGTTGCTGACCCCTGCACGTCGCCACCCGCGGCCTGGCCCGTGCGCGTCGCCACCCGCGGCCTGGCCCGTGCGCGTCGCCACCCGCGGCCTGGCCCGTGCGCGTCGCCACCCGCGGCCTGGCCCCTGCGCGTCGCCACCCGCGGCCTGGCCCCTGCGCGTCGCCACCCGCGGCCTGGCCCCTGCGCGTCGCCACCCGCGGCCTGGCCCCTGCGCGTCGCCACCCGCGGCCTGGCCCCTGCGCGTCGCCTCCCTAACCTAGCCTTCAGTTAGGGCAGGGGGACTGCAGAATGAAAGCCAATGAAAGTCTGTCTTTGTAGTTAATTATTTACGGTTTCAAATCAGAATCTCACCCCCGATTCTCTTTCTGCAGACCATCAGTAAAGTTCTGCTTCAGTACTCTGAGATCCTCTCCAAGTCTTTCCAGTCATACTGCTTCAAGGAGAAGTTGGTGAGTCTTGTCGCCCCCTAGTGGTTATTCTGTGTAATACACTGGCTATTGTTTTTATTCTGTTTGCCTGCAGGGTACAATAAGTACTGGCTGCTACTGCACATAGCCGACAATTGCTGTATGGCATTATTATCACACTGTACTGTAGATCTGAGTACGACACATATTGAACTCTCTATGCTCCGGTTACCCCTGTATGTCTCTGGTAGTAATGTCACACTTCTCTCTGTCTCGTCCAGCCCTGCATCCTGATGAACAACGTGCAGCAGCTCCGCGTGCAGCTTGAGAAGATGTTTGAGGCTATGGGAGGAAAAGAGGTGACTAATGACGTTGTCCAGTTATTTCAGCATTGATCAGGGAGCGTTCACGTCCCGCTGATTCCCAGCCTTGAACTTTAGATCCACTTAGCTCCCAGTGGCCTTCATCATGCAGGAATGCTCAGCCGCGGCGGGGTCCTGACTTCTCTGTGTGCTTTCCTCCTGAACACAATTCCCCTAGTTTCCAGCTGTGATTGCAGCCGCGGGATCCATCAGACATCTCGCCGTGATGAAGACTTTAGCGTTTTAGGCTCTGCGCTGTCAGGATTCGCTCAGTAACCCCAGCATTAATTATGTATCTCCTGCTGCTCCGTCTGTCCTGGGGCGGGAGTTCCCGGGAGCCACTTTTAAAGAGACCATTAACCCTGAATTATATGAGTAATGAACGGCGTTATCCTGCCTGTATTACTGTGTATGCTTCTGCATAGGATAACTATCCCTGCCCATGTATATGATCATTCTATGGTCACCCATGCTGCTTACTAGAGAGGCTGGAAGGACCCAGGTGCCTGTACAGAGGCCAAGCTCTGCCCCAGTTCCAGGCGCCTACGGTTCCTGTGATCCGAGTCACATGCAGGGCCCCTTATACTCTGTGCTATGTTACAGCTGGATCCTGAGGCCAGCGATACTCTGTATAGAACATGTATATACCTGCAGGGCCCCTTATACTCTGTGCTATGTTACAGCTGGATCCTGAGGCCAGCGATACTCTGTATAGTACATGTATATACCTGCAGGGCCCCTTATACTCTGTGCTATGTTACAGCTGGATCCTGAGGCCAGCGATACTGTGTATAGAACATGTATATACCTGCAGGGCCCATTATACTCTGTGCTATCTTACAGCTGGATCCTGAGGCCAGCGATACTCTGTACAGTATATGTATATACCTGCAGGGCCCCTTATACTCTGTGCTATGTTACAGCTGGATCCTGAGGACAGCGATACTGTGTATAGTACATGTATATACCTGCAGGGCCCCTTATACTCTGTGTTATGTTACAGCTGGATCCTGAGGCCAGCCATACTGTGTATAGAACATGTATATACCTGCAGGGCCCCTTATACTCTGTGCTATGTTACAGCTGGATCCTGAGGCCAGCGATACTGTGTATAGTACATGTATATACCTGCAGGGCCCCTTATACTCTGTGTTATGTTACAGCTGGATCCTGAGGCCAGCCATACTGTGTATAGAACATGTATATACCTGCAGGGCCCCTTATACTCTGTGCTATGTTACAGCTGGATCCTGAGGCCAGCGATACTGTGTATAGAACATGTATATACCTGCAGGGCCCCTTATACTCTGTGCTATGTTACAGCTGGATCCTGAGGCCAGCGATACTGTGTATAGAACATGTATATACCTGCAGGGCCCCTTATACTCTGTGCTATGTTACAGCTGGATCCTGAGGCCAGCGATACTCTGTATAGTACATGTATATACCTGCAGGGCCCCTTATACTCTGTGCTATGTTACAGCTGGATCCTGAGGCCAGCGATACTCTGTATAGTACATGTATATACCTGCAGGGCCCCTTATACTCTGTGCTATGTTACAGCTGGATCCTGAGGCCAGCAATACTGTGTATAGAACATGTATATACCTGCAGGGCCCATTATACTCTGTGCTATCTTACAGCTGGATCCTGAGGCCAGCGATACTCTGTACAGTATATGTATATACCTGCAGGGCCCCTTATACTCTGTGTTATGTTACAGCTGGATCCTGAGGCCAGCCATACTGTGTATAGAACATGTATATACCTGCAGGGCCCCTTATACTCTGTGCTATGTTACAGCTGGATCCTGAGGCCAGCGATACTGTGTATAGAACATGTATATACCTGCAGGGCCCCTTATACTCTGTGCTATGTTACAGCTGGATCCTGAGGCCAGCGATACTCTGTATAGTACATGTATATACCTGCAGGGCCCCTTATACTCTGTGCTATGTTACAGCTGGATCCTGAGGCCAGCGATACTCTGTATAGTACATGTATATACCTGCAGGGCCCCTTATACTCTGTGCTATGTTACAGCTGGATCCTGAGGCCAGCGATACTGTGTATAGAACATGTATATACCTGCAGGGCCCCTTATACTCTGTGTTATGTTACAGCTGGATCCTGAGGCCAGCCATACTGTGTATAGAACATGTATATACCTGCAGGGCCCCTTATACTCTGTGCTATGTTACAGCTGGATCCTGAGGCCAGCGATACTGTGTATAGAACATGTATATACCTGCAGGGCCCCTTATACTCTGTGCTATGTTACAGCTGGATCCTGAGGCCAGCGATACTCTGTATAGTACATGTATATACCTGCAGGGCCCCTTATACTCTGTGCTATGTTACAGCTGGATCCTGAGGCCAGCGATACTCTGTATAGTACATGTATATACCTGCAGGGCCCCTTATACTCTGTGCTATGTTACAGCTGGATCCTGAGGCCAGCGATACTGTGTATAGAACATGTATATACCTGCAGGGCCCCTTATACTCTGTGTTATGTTACAGCTGGATCCTGAGGCCAGCCATACTGTGTATAGAACATGTATATACCTGCAGGGCCCCTTATACTCTGTGCTATGTTACAGCTGGATCCTGAGGCCAGCGATACTGTGTATAGAACATGTATATACCTGCAGGGCCCCTTATACTCTGTGTTATGTTACAGCTGGATCCTGAGGCCAGTGATACTCTGTATAGTACATGTATATACCTGCAGGACTCCTTATACTCTGTGCTATGTTACAGCTGGATCCTGAGGCCAGCGATACTCTGTATAGTACATGTATATACCTGCAGGGCCTCTTATACTCTGTGTTATGTTACAGCTGGATCCTGAGGCCAGCGATACTGTGTATAGAACATGTATATACCTGCAGGGCCCCTTATACTCTGTGCTATGTTACAGCTGGATCCTGAGGCCAGCGATACTCTGTATAGTACATGTATAAACCTGCAGGGCCCCTTATACTCTGTGCTATGTTACAGCTGGATCCTGAGACCAGCGATACTCTGTATAGAACATGTATATACCTGCAGGGCCCCTTATACTCTGTGCTATGTTACAGCTGGATCCTGAGGCCAGCGATACTCTGTATAGTACATGTATATACCTGCAGGGCCCCTTATACTCTGCGCTATGTTACAGCTGGATCCTGAGGCCAGCGATACTGTGTATAGAACATGTATATACCTGCAGGGCCCCTTATACTCTGTGCTATGTTACAGCTGGATCCTGAGGCCAGCGATACTGTGTATAGAACATGTATATACCTGCAGGGCCCCTTATACTCTGTGCTATGTTACAGCTGGATCCTGAGGCCAGCGATACTCTGTATAGTACATGTATATACCTGCAGGGCCCCTTATACTCTGTGCTATGTTACAGCTGGATCCTGAGGCCAGCGATACTGTGTATAGAACATGTATATACCTGCAGGGCCCCTTATACTCTGTGCTACTGTATGTTACAGCTGGATCCTGAGGCCAGCGATACGCTGAAGGAACTCCAAGTGAAGCTTAATAACGTCTTGGATGAGCTGAGTGCTGTATTTGGGAATAGGTGAGTAGGCAGGGGAACTAGTATGGGGAAAATGGGGCTTAGGTGCATGTGGAGAGGTTATTGTGGGGAAATGTCTGGGGTGGGGGCTTGTTTTGGAGTGAGTGGAAAGAGTGGGGGCATTGGTAGGGTGAGTGACTGGGCAGGGGCACACAGTGTGGGATGAATCTGCAAGGGACACTAGGTGTGAGATGAGGGCCTGGATGTTGGCCACTTGGCATTAGGTGAGTGACTGCTTGGTGTGGGGCAAGTGACTGGGGGGGGTGATTGGTGTGGGGCAAGTGACGGGTGGGGGTGCTTGGTGTGGGGCAAGTGACTGGGTGGGTAGTGCTTGGTGTCAGGAAAGTGACTGGGTGTGGGAGGGTTTTGTGTGGGGAAAGTGGGTGGCGGGGCAAGTTGTGGGGTATATTTGGTGTCAGGAATGTCACTGGGTGGGTAGTGCCTGGTGTCTGGAAAGTGACTGGGTGTGGGTACTTGGTGTGAGGCAAGTAACTAGGTGGGGTGCTTGATGTGGGTCAAGTGACTGAATGGGCTTAGATTGCTTTGGGTAAATGTCTGGGTGGGGAATGCTTGGTGTTGGGCAAGTGAATGGGTGGGGGGATACTTTACGTGGGGTGAGTGGCTGAGTTGGGTTAGATTGCTGTGGGTAAGTGACTGGGTGGGGTGCTTGGTGACTGAGTTGTGGGGTTGTCCTTAATGTGAGGTTAGTGACTTGATGGTGTAGGCAGAGTAAGAGGACACTTGTGTGCTGTGTGAGGGGGGGTGCACTTGGTGTCAAGTGAGTGACTGGGCTGTGCATTTAGTGTGGAGTAAGTGCCTGGGTGTGCTGGGGTGAGTGGATGGGGGGACCCTTGGTGTGAGGTGAGTAACCAGGGGGAGTGTTCGGTGTGGGGTGAGGCTTAATATGGATTGAGTGGGCGGTGCGCTTGGTGTAATGTGAGTGGTTGAGTGGGGCGATACTTGGTGTCATGTGAGTGGGTCGGCACTTGGTGTCAGGTGAGTGGTTGAGTGGGTCGGCACTTGGTGTCAGGTGAGTGGTTGAGTGGGGCGGCACTTGGTGTCAGGTAAGTGGTTGAGTGGGGCGGCACTTGGTGTCGGTTGAGTGGGGCGGCCCTTGGCGTCATGTGAGTGGTTGAGTGGGGCGGCACTTGGTGTCAGGTTAATGGTGGAGTGGGGTGGCACTTGGTGTCAGGTGAGTGGTTGAGTGGGGCGGCACTTGGTGTCAGGTGAGTGGTTGAGTGGGGTGGCACTTGGTGTCAGTTGAGTGGGGCGGCCCTTGGCGTCATGTGAGTAGTTGAGTGGGGCGCACTTGGCGTCAGGTGAGTGGGGCGTCACTTGGTGTCAGGTGAGTGGTTGAGTCTGGCGGCACTTGGTGTCGGTTGAGTGGGGCGGCCCTTGGCGTCATGTGAGTGGTTGAGTGGGGCGGCACTTGGTGTCAGGTGAGTGGTTGAGTGGGGCGGCACTTGGTGTCGGTTGAGTGGGGCGGCACTTGGTGTCAGGTGAGTGGTTGAGTGGGGCGACACTTGGTGTCATGTGAGTGGGTCGGCACTTGGTGTCAGGTGAGTGGTTGAGTGGGGCGGCACTTGGTGTCAGGTGAGTGGTTGAGTGGGGCGGCACTTGGTGTCGGTTGAGAGGGGCGGCCCTTGGCGTCATGTGAGTGGTTGAGTGGGGCGGCACTTGGTGTCAGGTGAGTGGGGCGGCACTTGGTGTCGGTTGAGAGGGGTGGCACTTGGTGTCATGTGAGTGGTTGAGTGGGGCGGCACTTGGTGTCAGGTGAGTGGTTGAGTGGGGCGGCACTTGGTGTCGGTGAGTGGTTGAGTGGGGCGGCACTTGGTGTCGGGTGAGTGGTTGAGTGGGGCGGCACTTGGTGTCGGGTGAGTGGTTGAGTGAGGTGGCACTTAGTGTCATGTGAGTGGTTGAGTGGGGCGGCACTTGGTGTCAGGTGAGTGGTTGAGTGGGATGGCACTTGGTGTTGGTTGAGTGGGGCGGCCCTTGGCGTCATGTGAGTGGTTGAGTGGGGCGCACTTGGCGTCAGGTGAGTGGTTGAGTGGGGCGGCACTTGGTGTCAGGTGAGTGGTTGAGTGGGCGGCACTTGGTGTAGGTTGAGTGGGGCGGCCCTTGGCGTCATGTGAGTGGTTGAGTGGGGCGGCACTTGGTGTCAGGTGAGTGGTTGAGTGGGGCGGCACTTGGTGTCGGTTGAGAGGGGTGGCACTTGGTGTCATGTGAGTGGTTGAGTGGGGCGGCACTTGGTGTCAGGTGAGTGGTTGAGTGGGGCGGCACTTGGTGTCAGGTGAGTGGTTGAGTGGGGCGGCACTTGGTGTCAGGTGAGTGGGGCGGCACTTGGTGTCAGGTGAGTGGGGCGGCACTTGGTGTCAGGTGAGTGGTTGAGTGGGGCGGCACTTGGTGTCGGGTGAGTGTTTGAGTGGGGCGGCACTTGGTGTCATGTGAGTGGTTGAGTGGGCCGGCACTTGGTGTCGGGTGAGTGACTTGTCTTGGGCTTGGTGCAGATTGGCCGCATGCATGTTGGTATCTGGATTATAATAAAGGGAATATGGGGTAGAAGACACATCCAGTATTATAGATGGATGTGTCAGACGTGATTACGATGTTCTCGCTTTACGCTGATTCATGTGACATTCTCCTGAGTGGGCCCTCCGGCAGGTACATGATGTAATCGGAGAAGACAGTGTGTTTTCTGGCTGAATTACAGCAACAAATGGCTGACGCTAAGCTTTAATAAGGACACTTTCTGCTGAGACAATATATAATATGGTGGGAGACAGTATAAACGCCCACGTACACCGCTGCCCCCGGCCTCTGTCCTGTCCAGGCTATAATGGGAATTACATCACATGCAGTATATATACCGTATACAGCTGCCCCCAGCCGCAGTCCTGTCTGGGCTATAATGGGAATGACATCACATGCAGTATATATACTGTACACAGCTGCCCCCAGCCTCAGTCCTGTCCGGGCTATAATGGGAATGACATCACAAGCAGTATATATACTGTACACAGCTGCCCCCAGCCGCAGTCCTGTCCGGGCTATAATGGGAATGACATCACATGCAGTATATATACTGTATACAGCTGCACCCAGCTTCAGTCCTGTCCGGGCTATAATGGGAATGACATCACATGCAGTATATATACTGTATACAGCTGACCCCAGCCTCAGTCCTGTCCGGCTATAATGGGAATGACATCACAAGCAGTATATATACTGTACACAGCTGCCCCCAGCCTCAGTCCTGTCTGGGCTATAATGGGAATGACATCACATGCAGTATATATACTGTACACAGCTGCCCCCAGCCTCAGTCCTGTCCGGGCTATAATGGGAATGACATCACAAGCAGTATATATACTGTACACAGCTGCCCCCAGCCGCAGTCCTGTCCGGGCTATAATGGGAATGACATCACATGCAGTATATATACTGTATACAGCTGCACCCAGCTTCAGTCCTGTCCGGGCTATAATGGGAATGACATCACATGCAGTATATATACCGTACACAGCTGCCCCCAGCCTCAGTCCTGTCCGGGCTATAATGGGAATGACATCACATGCAGTATATATACTGTATACAGCTGCCCCCAGCCTCAGTCCTGTCCGGGCTATAATGGGAATGACATCACATGCAGTATATATACTGTATACAGCTGCACCCAGCTTCAGTCCTGTCCGGGCTATAATGGGAATGACATCACATGCAGTATATATACTGTATACAGCTGACCCCAGCCTCAGTCCTGTCCGGCTATAATGGGAATGGTTAGAGGGTTGGAGGAGATTTTAAACTAGGCGACGGGGGGGTGGGGGCAGCAAGACATTATGGGACCATCAGGGAGAGAAGCCGGACTGGGATCAGGAATCATATGGGGGAAGGAGATGGGGGGGGGGACGGAGACATAGATAAAGTCCTGGGACATAACAAGGGTATAATCGGGGGTAACTCTCAGGGTGCATCAGGAATGTCATGTAATAAAATGTTATGTTGTAACAGTCACGTTACCCCATTACAGTTCTTAGGTACAGATGATCTTAGTATACGGGAAGGAGGGAATGACAGAGGAAGAATTCCCGGAACTATGGAGAGGGCAGGCAGTGTGCATGGTGGGGAGGCCTGTAGAGAGTCTATTGAAGGGGAGAGGGGAAAGAGGAAGCTAGTAAAGAATTCAAATGGGTCCTGGGGTGAAACTAATCACAATATTAGAGCCATATCTAAAAATAAACATAAATTAAAATGCTTACTGGCTAATGCAAGAAGCTTAGTGAGTAAAATCGGGGAGCTTGAAACGGTGATCAGTAGGGATGACTACGACATCATTGGTATTACAGAAACATGGTGTAATGAGTCGCATGACTGGGCATTAAACATGGAGGGATATACACTCTACAGGAAAGACAGGGAAAATAGAAGGGGCGGGGGTGTGTGCCTATACAGTATGTAAATAATAACTTAACATCATGTGAGAAAAATATGAGCACAGACCTGGAAGACGACAACTCGGAGACAGTGTGGGCAGAGATAACCGACAATAATAAGAAACCAAAAAACAAATTTATAATAGGGGTATGCTATAGACCACCAAATATAAATGAAAGGGAAGAGTCTCTTCTTTTAAACCAAATCAAACAAGCATCAAATCAGGGTCAGGTATTAATTATGGGGGATTTTAATTTACCCGACATTGATTGGGAAAACGAAACAGGTAAATCAGCAAGAAGCAATGGGTTCTTAAGCTTACTTAAAGACCAGTTTATTACACAAACGGTAGAAACTCCAACTCGTGATGAGGCGCTCTTGGACTTAGTATTAACAAATAACACAGACTTAGTTTCAAACACAAAAGTAATTGAACAATTAGGGAATAGTGATCACAATATGGTTTCACTGGAAATCAACTTCAGTAAATTACATCAAAAAGGAACTGCAAAAATACTAAACTTCAGAAAAGCGAACTTTGAATTATTTAGGGAAGCCCTAACAGGAATTGGGTGGGAAACGGTTATGGAGGGAAAAAATGCAGAGGAAATGTGGGATACTCTAAAAAAGGTGCTTGATTCACTAACTATTGAATACATTCCTAAAGTAACTAAAGGTAAATTCAACAAAAAAAAGCCACCATGGTTGGACAAAGAAGTAAGGTCAGCTATCAACAATAAAACCAGAGCCTTTAAATTCTATAAAAATAACTTGAATGAGGAGGCATTCGCAAAATACAAAGAATCAAACAAAACTTGTAAAGGGGTAATCAAAGCAGCTAAAATATTATATGAAGAGTGCATAGCCACTGAAAGCAAAAACAACCCAAAGAAATTTTTTAAATACATAAATAGTAAACGTTTAATTAAGGAAAACATAGGCCCATTAACTGATACTAGTGGAAAAAGTGTTACTGAGGACAAGGGAAAAGCAAAACTGTTAAATGAGTTCTTCTCATCAGTATTTACTAAGGGAGAGCAGACTGTGGAACGAACATTTACCACAAACGGGACAAATAAGCCAGATCTCATTGTGGATTTTACGCCGAAAGAATTAATACTGAGGCTAAGCAAACTCAAAACAAATAAGTCACCAGGGCCAGATGGGATTCATCCGAGGGTATTAATGGAATTAAGGGATGAACTAGCTACCCCCCTACATTATATCTTTAGCAAGTCACTATCGTCAGGTATAGTACCAAAAGATTGGAGAATAGCAGAGGTAGTGCCAATATTCAAAAAAGGAAAAAAGGAAGATCCCGCTAATTACAGACCCGTTAGTTTAACATCAATTGTGGGTAAACTATTTGAAGGATTTTTAAGGGATAGTATCCAGGAATATTTAGATCATCACCTTCTACTCAGTACTAACCAACATGGGTTCGTGAAAAATCGTTCATGCCAAACTAATCTACTAGGGTTCTATGAAGAGGTTAGCAAAAACCTCGATAATGGAAATGCTGTAGATGTGATTTTCCTAGATTTCGCTAAAGCATTTGATACTGTCCCACACAAGAGATTGATTAATAAAATGGAGAACCTAGGATTGGGTGAAAATATCTGCAGATGGGTAGGGAATTGGCTGTGTAATAGAGAACAAAGAGTGGTTGTGAATGGTGCCGTATCAGATATGATACCGGTACTAAGTGGAGTGCCCCAGGGTTCGGTTTTGGGGCCCATTTTGTTTAACATTTTTATTAACGATATTGGGATAGGGTTACTCAGCAATGTATCCATCTTTGCGGACGATACAAAACTTAGCAAAGTCATCAAATCACCAGAAGATGTCACCATGCTTCAAAATGATCTTGCAATTCTAGATGAGTGGGCAAAAAAATGGAAGATGAGGTTCAATGTAGATAAATGTAAGGTTATGCACCTTGGGAGACACAACCAGTGTGCAAGTTACAACCTTAGTGGAGAGGAACTGGGTAATTCCATACTTGAAAAGGATCTAGGAGTCCAAATAGACAGCAATCTAGGATGTAGTGCCCATTGTAATGTAGCTACAAAAAAGGCCAACAAAATTCTGGCATGTATTAAGAGGGGAATGGAAACTAGGGACTCAAGGGTAATTATGCCACTATATAAAGCATTGGTGAGACCTCACCTAGAGTACGGAGTACAGTTCTGGGCCCCACACTATAAAAAGGACATCATAGAATTAGAAAAAGTCCAAAGGCGAGCAACAAAGCTTATTAGGGGAATGGAGAATTTAAGCTACGGGGAGAGATTAAGCAATTTGGGACTATTTACATTAGAAAAGAGACGTTTAAGGGGGGACATGCTCAACATGTACAAGTATATCAAGGGCCAATATAAGGAACTGTCACACACCCTATTTTCTACTAGAAAGGAATCTAGGACGCGAGGGCATGAGTATAGATTAGAAGAAAAAAGATTTCATTCAGCTAGTAGAAAGAATTTCTTTACGGTCAGAACAGTCAAACTCTGGAACTCTCTTCCCAGAGAGGTGGTAACGGCTGGCTCATTAAATGCGTTCAAGGCAAAGTTGGACAAACATTTACTGGAGAAAAACATCCATGGGTACAAATAAGAAATATAATTTGTCTGTAAAATACCAGAACCAACCAAATCAGCAATGGATATCTATACCAGGTTGAACTAGATGGACGCAAGTCTTTTTTCAGCCTTACCTACTATGTAACTATATCACAAGCAGTATATATACTGTACACAGCTGCCCCCAGCCTCAGTCCTGTCTGGGCTATAATGGGAATGACATCACATGCAGTATATATACTGTACACAGCTGCCCCCAGCCTCAGTCCTGTCCGGGCTATAATGGGAATGACATCACAAGCAGTATATATACTGTACACAGCTGCCCCCAGCCGCAGTCCTGTCCGGGCTATAATGGGAATGACATCACATGCAGTATATATACTGTATACAGCTGCACCCAGCTTCAGTCCTGTCCGGGCTATAATGGGAATGACATCACATGCAGTATATATACCGTACACAGCTGCCCCCAGCCTCAGTCCTGTCCGGGCTATAATGGGAATGACATCACATGCAGTATATATACTGTATACAGCTGCCCCCAGCCTCAGTCCTGTCCGGGCTATAATGGGAATGACATCACATGCAGTATATATACTGTATACAGCTGCCCCCAGCCTCAGTCCTGTCTGGGCTATAATGGGAATGACAACACATGCAGTATATATACTGTGCACAGCTGCCCCCAGCCTCAGTCCTGTCTGGGCTATAATGGGAATGACATCACATGCAGTATATATACTGTACACAGCTGCCCCCAGCCTCAGTCCTGTCTGGGCTATAATGGGAATGACATCACATGCAGTATATATACTGTATACAGCCTCAGTCCTGTCTGGGCTATAACGGGTATGACATCACATGCAGTATATATACTGTACACAGCTGCCCTCAGCCTCAGTCCTGTCTTGGCTATAATGGGAATGACATCACAAGTAGTACAGTATATGTACTGTATTAGTGGAGGGGATTCAGTATGAAATCCCGGCGTTCAAAATCCCGACGCCGGAATCCCGACAAGGGGGGGACGTGGATCGGCCCCCCCTTGCGGGCCCGGTGCCTCGCTACGCTCGGCGCGCTTATTTATTCTCCCTCTAGGGGTGTCGTGGACACCTACAGAGGCAGAAAGTGTCGGGATTTCGGCGGTCGGGATTCCAGCGTCGGGATTCTGAACGCCGGGAACCCGACCGCCGGGATTTAAACTGCATCCCAGTGGAGGTTGGGGTGGGCGCTGTGGGAGCGAAGGTTGGGGGTGGGCGCTGTGGGAGCGAAGGTTGGGGGTGGGCGCTGTGGGAGCGGAGGTTGGGGGCGGGTTCTTTGGGAGCGAAGGTTGGGGATGGGCGCTGTGGGCACGTAGGTTGGTGCTGTAGGATAAGAACCTCCTCACATGATGGCATTTGTTTGTGTACCTGCAGCTTCCAGTTCCGTATAGATGAATGTATTAAGCAGATGTCTGAGATTCTGGGCCATGTGAAGGGCACTGGGAATGTACCAGCCAATGCCAGGAACACTGTGGCGCAGGATGCAGACAATGTCCTCCGCCCTCTAATGGACTTCTTGGATGGAAAGTGAGTAGGATGTAACTATTCTGAGATCTACAGTATAGTACAGATGCCCTGTACACATCCCAGCAATGCTCCATCTCACACCCCGGTAGTTCCCCGTTCAGCATTCTCCCCCTCAGCGTCCCAGATCGGTGTACACACAAGGAGTTCCCTCACAGCCCCGCCTTGTTCCAGATCATCGGCTTTAATCCTAACTGGAACTAACCGATGTTTCATACCACACCTCACCACCAGAACACACACAATCACCCAGCAGTATCCAGACCATTGTGACTCTGTATTTTGCTGTTAGTAAAATAATCTCTATACCAGCAGTTATTTGTCACTGGTGAGATTGTGTTACAAGTGCTTGGCCTCTGATCTCCACAGCCTGACGCTCTTTGCCACTGTGTGTGAGAAGACTGTATTAAAACGCGTCTTGAAGGAGCTCTGGAGGGTGGTGATGAACACAATGGAGAAGATGATTGTCCTCCCGCCCCTGACAGATCAGTCGGTGAGTGTTAATGAAATGGCCAGTTAGGGGTTATGGTGTCCCCAGCTGTGAGTGACAACCATGGATCTCCCGGAAAGTGTCCCAGCACAGCTGAGATGTTCCGTCTGACTGTTCACAGCTCAGGAACTGCTGGGCTGGTGAGCAGCAGCTGTGAAGAAGAGTCACCTGGCAGACTGTGTTCCCCAGAGCACATCTGCATGCCTATAGTAACATGTCACTCTATCGGTGACAGTATGTTTGGACGTTCTCAGGACATGACGATTATGTTCTGATCCTTTTAAATTTCTCCTTCATCCACTAGGTGGCACTGGAGTGCTTTACAGTGGGGAATAGAGGACGACCACAAGGAGCATGGGCACTATAAATATTAAACAGTGTGGCTAGCTCCTCCCCTTCTACTTCCCCCCAAGGCAGATTGCTGGTCACATTTTTTTTTAGCTCTCTTTGGATTTTTCAGTTTTTTTTTACTTAGATGAGGACAGACAGGTAGCGCCTGCCACTACCTGCCTGCGGCGTGGGCTCTGCCGGGGGTCTCTATCGCCACTGAGTGCAGTGCGCGCCAGAATACCCGCAGCTGTATCCTCTGTTATAGTGAGGACCTGACGCAGCTGCGTGCGCCGCGCAACCGGGTCCTCGGCTTGCATGTCCACCGCTGGCAGCTGGGCAGCGGTGTGTATACCCTGGTTTCCAGCTAGAAGGGACTCCACACTCCAGGCAAAAAAAGGAGGGTGGGACCAAATCGGTCCCTATCTTGCCATTATCCAGTGTGTTTGCAGCTGTACTAAGATAAAGGCCTGGTCACCAGGATTGTTTAGGGCACTGTGGTATATTGTGCCGCACCCAGTGCTGGTACCTGTCATCTCACCAATTGGAGCTTTCCAGAGATGTGATCCCACAGATATAACATGTGATGCCAGAACGTAGAGACAGTTGGCAATGGGGGTTGTGTCTGAGCTTTATACAGTATATGTTTTTAGTTATACCTGGGGCAGCTGAGTGGAACGGGATGGGAGGTAATCGGCTCAGCTTAGTGTAAGCATATGTACCATGCAATGCTACATCTGGAATTAAACTTTTCTCTTCTCTCTCCCCTTTATGCCATCTCAGGGCACTCAGTTAATATTCAGTGCCGCAAAGGAACTGGGCCAGTTATCAAAACTGAAGGTAATGTGATATGTCCTCGGCTGCTTGTAACTTATACTGTGTCCGCTCAATGCTTTTACTCATCTCCCACACCGCATGCTGCATGTTCCTTATGTAACTGTTAGGCAGTCACATGACTGCACCGCATGCTGCATGTTCCTTGTGCATCTGTTAGGTGATCACATGACACAGTGTGAAAGATCACATGACTGCACCGCATGCTGCATGTTCCTTGTGCATCTGTTAGGTGATCACATGACACAGTGTGAAAGATCACATGACTGCACCGCATGCTGCATGTTTCTTGTGCATCTGTTAGGTGATCACATGACAGAGTGTGGAAGATCACATGATTGCACCGCATGCTGCATGTTCCTTGTGCATCTGTTAGGTGATCACATGACACAGTGTGGAAGATCACATGACTGCACCGCTTGCTGCATGTTCCTTATGTAACTGTTAGGCAGTCACATGACAGTGTGGAATATCACATGACACAGTGGTAAATATTCTATGACAGTGCTGCATGTTGCCTATCCGCCAGAGGTAATGGATTGCTGGCACATAGCTGTGTGCACTTCCAAGGCACCCATTCTAGTGGCTGGTGTATTCTGGGCACACTAGTACAATCCAGCCACAGAGCTGGGTGCCATGTTACCGTGTACTATAACTGTCTGCACGCCTCCTCTGACTCACGTGATGCAGAATATTAGCTTGTGGTGTAAGTTCTCGCAGTGTCATAGCCCTTATATCATCAGATACTAGAACTGTTTATTGGCAACACTGCTGCCTTGCCTTGAAGTAATGGGTCCTTGGTCGCTAGGGCTGCACATGTTGCCACTGGTGGCTGCATCACGCACACACCCACCTTATTCTGCAATCCACCTGTCTCCGTGACATGGTCCTATTGTACACCATTACCAACCATCAAATGCATTACTTACTCTTTTATTAACCCTTTGAGTGGCAACATCTCTGAGAGATGAACAAAATATGGCTAAAAATGCTCAAATTTGTTATATAATTCATATAACAAATGTGTAAAAAAAAGATTATATTTCCATTATAAAGCTGGCCATACATGTACAGATTGATTGTCAGATCTGGCTGGTTGGAACAAAAACCAGGTCATGGATGAGAGCAAATCACAGTTGACCATTTGCTTTGAAATGCTGGAAAACTGCCAAAAACAGTAAGTCAGACATTACCAGGTTTCTGTTCCAACCAGCCAGATCTGACAATTAATCTGCATATGTATGGCCAGCTTAAGGTTACATTACAGGTCATTGTGATGAATACAAATATTTCATACCTATTTTAACAAATTCAATTGGCACTTAAAGGGTTAAAAGTGTTTGTGTCACATATATTTAAGTCATACCTTTTCCTGTACCAGTTGGAGGAATTAGCGGAGTGTGTGGGGGGGGGGGGGGGGGGGGGGATCGTTGTTTCTATAGTTAAACACCAGTTGCATGCCATATGTACTAGTGCACTCGGCTACAGTTGTATATCTGACATGCATCTCATTTGCATTGTGGCAGATGTGCGTTACCTGTACAGTACAGAGAAAAACACCATTTTGAATGAATCACGAGGTGTTTAGGTACGATGCACAGTCCCGCGGGTCGAGAGGTCGATCCTCAGATCATACGTGCTGCACGTATGATCAGTCGTGATTGGGTGCAGATCATGAGTGGGGTATTTGCACATGTGATCGGTCGTTCGATGGATGGTACGACCCGTGTCATTTGACTGCCATTTTCCCAGACACTGTGATGTACAGTATACAATTGATTGTGAGACGATTGATCATGAGCGGCAGCTGGATCGTACAATGCATCGTTGGCACATCGTGTATGTCTAAAATGCGCCAAATCATGAGTCGAGGAATGCCAGAGAGTAATCGTGACACAATTGCTAAAAGGAAAATTATGAGTGGATTAATTAAGGGGTGATTCCTTTATGGGTGCCAAAGAGATTAGTTAGCCCAGTTTATAGTAAAGTGCTGGCAGTTTTAATGTTAGCCTATGAGTGGCCAAACAGTCCAATTTAAACAATAGGTAGCTCTCTCACAGCTCCTGTTTGTTAAGGAATAGTTTGCATGCAGTAACCAGTTTAGTAAGGTTAGTAATTATGGTGTTAACCTGTAGTTTTGTCCAATTCACACTGTATGGCTCTCTCACAGCTCCTGTGAGTGAATGGATCTTTGCATGTGTTAGCCAGTTAGTAAGGTTAATATTTGAAAAGCTTGGTAACTTGCCAGGTTCCGGGTTCTTTTCAGCTGCAGATTCCCTGCAAGTGCAGTGCAGCCAGGCGGACTCGTCCACGCTCCCGGAGTTTAAAGCAGTCACTCAAAGGCTTGGTTGTGGCAGTAAAGGGTACCGGTACCGGTGAAAAAGCTTCTTAACGCGTTTCCCCGCCTCTGGTCTCAGCGGCTTATATATATATCCTTCTGAGGAAGCCGCTGAGACCAGAGGTGGGGAAACGCGTTAAGGAGCTTTTTCACCGGTACCGGTACCCTTTACTGCCACAACCAAGCCTTTGAGTGACTGCTTTAAACTCCGGGAGCGTGGACGAGTCCGCCTGGCTGCACTGCACTTGCAGGGAATCTGCAGCTGAAAAGAACCCGGAACCTGGCAAGTTACCAAGCTTTTCAAATATTAACCTTACTAACTGGCTAACACATGCAAAGATCCATTCACTCACAGGAGCTGTGAGAGAGCCATACAGTGTGAATTGGACAAAACTACAGGTTAACACCATAATTACTAACCTTACTAAACTGGTTACTGCATGCAAACTATTCCTTAACAAACAGGAGCTGTGAGAGAGCTACCTATTGTTTAAATTGGACTGTTTGGCCACTCATAGGCTAACATTAAAACTGCCAGCACTTTACTACAAGTTGGGCTAACTAATCTCTTTGGCACCCATAAAGGAATCACCCCTTAATTAATCCACTCATAATTTTCCTTTTAGCAATTGTTTTTAAAAATTGTACATTGTGTACCACCGGCCGGTGATTAATTGTTAATTGTTATATTTCAAAAGATATAAATTATTTTTAATAAATTTTGATATATTTGTAAGAAAAATCTGAGTCAGCGCTATCGCTAACTTCTTTTTCACTTTGTCCTTCTACAAGGGGAGGAGTATTCCCTTGATAGTGACAGCAGCAGACTCAAATCTACTACGGTGTATATATTACGGATTTGCGCTCTGACAAACTGTCTTGTTCTCTAGTAATCGTGACACAATCAGGATCGCAGCGGTCGTTCTAATGTATGGCCATCTTAAGTCTCTGTAGCGCGGAGACATCCTCGTCCATTCGAATCACCTTGCATCCGCAGCCTCTTATGCGGCACAGTAGTAAACGCCTTTGCACAGTCCAGGTAGACCACGTGTACAGCATTGCTAATGTCCAGGTTTGTGCCAACTTCCTCTGAAAACGAGCAGGTCAGGAGTCGCAAGTTACTGGTTTCTGAAATAATCCACATCAATAACACATATTGTACTTCAATACACAGACCAAACACAGGGGTGTCTATAGTCACTGAGTGAGGCTGATTGTGTAAATAATTCTGATCTTATTTCTTGTTGGCCGCGCAGGATCACATGGTTAGAGAAGAGACTCGCAGCCTTACCCCAAAGCAGTGTGCTGTAATGGACCTTGCTCTAGATACCATCAAGGTAAGTCACTGACCTCTTCCACCTTCCCTCTAATGGTCCTATCTGTATTGAAAGATCCCTAGATGGTTGTTACTTAGCCCGTGTAGTAATGGGAAGGCTGGCCCCTTCCGTGGCATACTTACACAATAGCCCCATGTCCTGTTACCCTTTGCAGCAATACTTTCACGCTGGAGGAAATGGCCTTAAGAAAACTTTCTTGGAGAAGAGTCCGGACATGCAGTCTTTGCGTTACGCCCTGTCCTTGTACACGCAGACCACGGATACTCTCATCAAAACCTTTGTGCAAACCCAGACCGCACAAGGTTTGTATAGTACCATCTTATAATTATGTTTCTGCTTTTAGTACCCAATCCGGGAACACTTTGCATTTGCGCTGATTGACCTCTGTGCTCAGCAACAACATTTTTTTATGTTTATTTACAAGAAAAAGTGCGAAATGGCGCGTAATTGTTAGAAATATCTGCCTAGATTAACGCATTTCACTCCCTGATGACCAATGACGCGTTTCACTCCCTGATGACCAATGACGCGTTTCACTCCCTGATGACCAATGACGCGTTTCACTCCCCTATAGATTGGCCAGTGCTTGTCATCTGCGACAACTGCATTGTTTACCGGGTTGAGAAGCTGGAAAACTACATCTCATAATACTTTCCCACTTCGTTAATTATGGCGACAACAAAGCTGCGTTTTTGAGGGTTGCCCCTGCTGGTACTAATACCCCGGGCATTGAAATGGCGGTAATGGGTATATAAGGGCCCTACAGTCCGATAATACATAAATATAGTTGTCTCAGCACATTAGACGGTCACATAATACGCCGGTAAATTAGAAATGTTTTGATCTTCAAATTATCCAACATAATAAATTGCTACTTTGCCAAAGATGCCATCTTGGTTGCTGGATTGGCGCGGTGCAGAGGAAACCCATTATGACATCATTGTAAGGTTATTGGCTCCCCGCCTGTCTCGCTTATTCTTTGTTTCTTAAATAAACCCCTTTTATATAGTGTAAGACTGGGCTGTCACATTGATTGTTGTGACACTTATAATCCGCCTGATGCCTTATGGTAAATTCTGGCTGTACTGTTTTCTGGCAATCTAATAAGTGACACAGTGCAAATAACGACATGGTACAGGATTTACCATCCTATAACCTGTGATGTTTTAGTATAATGGCACGATATTGCCTTAGTGTACAATATCGGAGTGGTACAGTCCGGTGTAGAGTAGACTGTGAGTGTGACCGTTAGGTGTAAGGAACCGTCGCAGCGGTCTGACTCCACGGCGTCTTCTCTGTGTTGACTCGTTTATCGTCTGCTTCTTCTGTATAACTCTCTCTTCCTCTTTCTCCACTTGCTGTCTCTTGTGTTCATGTCCCAGTGCATGATGGGAAGGGTGTTAGGTATACAGCTAATGAGGACGCGCACCCCGAGAAGGGTATGTTCAGAGATATCCGTATAAGTCTGTCCCCCAGCGTAGACATATCCTACGTAGACTCCAGTTCCTTCACGTTTTAGTCCCGTAGAGTCACCCCATCACCCACGTTCCTCCCATACCCTTCCCCTGTAATTGAGGGTGCAGCAGTGTCACTCGTAATGTGTCCCTACCAGCTGTGCCACGGTCAGGTCCAGTTGTATTACAGGACATCCTGCCTGGCTACATACTCCTGCTGTACTCTATTCAGCCTGTGCCAGCTACAAACTGATTACTGGTGGTGGGGATGACGGAGGTCAGAATACGGACACCAGCATCCCACTGGGCCAAACCTGACAGTGGCCAGGTAAGTATACTTACCTTCCCTCTGCACCCCCCTTACCATAACTCCCCCCCTCCAGGGTTTGGAATTAGGGTTACACCTCACTATTATCACTTGATGCTAGAACTTTGCTTTAACCTTCTCTCCTCTCCCAGGTTCCGGTGTGGATGATCCTGTGGGGGAGGTATCCATTCAGATTGACCTGTTCACGCACCCAGGGACCGGGGAGCAGAAAGTGACCGTGAAAGGTATGAAAGATAAAGGGCACTAAGTCTTACCAGCTGGCAGCCATACTGTCCTCTACAACACGTCCAGATCCCCGGAGGTGGCTTTCAGTTGCCCCAATAAAAGGAACAGGAAGTAAAAGCTTCAGAAGGCCGTGTGCGGGCAGAGGACAGTTGTCTGTCTGAGGCTGTAGAAGCCGTTTAGCTCATATTTAGTCTGTAAATTGAGTTTCACTCGTAATTTTGCTAATTAAGTTTATGAACTTCAAGTACTCTGCTGCTTACCCATTGTCTATGTACTGAATATCATCCCTAAGAACATAGAATATAAGTAAAACTGGCAGCTTGTATGACATAAATCCTATTTCTAGACACCTCTCTCCCATTATTAAGTCAGTGATAGTTGATCGGTGCAGTACCTGTGTCAGCCTGGAGTGGCGCTGTCCCCTTATTGGTGTCTTCTTACCCATCAGTGGTGGCTGCAAATGACCTGAAGTGGCAGACGACCGGCATGTTCCGCCCCTTTGTGGAGGTCACCATGATTGGTCCAAATCAGAGTGACAAGAAACGGAAATTCACCACTAAATCGAAGAGCAACAACTGGGCTCCCAAGTACAACGAGACCTTCCACTTGTGAGTATGGAGGGCTGTGTCCGGTCAGAGCCTGCACCAGGATTTGTGGCAGAACAGTTGCTTTATCTGTAGATCAGAGGCATCAAAATAACCCAGATTTTTGGAGTTTCCAGAGCTATAAAGAAGAGAAAACAATAATACAATAGCATGTTACATATTCTATGGGGCACGTTAGCCAAGTGTTCACACTATGCTATATGGTATTAATGATAGATTTGTAGCATCCTCCCTGTGACTGAGGTCACCCAATGCACACTGCTACAGTAGGTTTTAATTAAATTATAATATATCATAGAATCCAATTTATAAACTATTATCCAGTGACATCACTGAGAGTGCAGCCTATCTCGTGACATCACTGAGAGTGCAGCCTATCCAGTCACTTAGGACAAATGACATCACTGAGAGTGCAGCCTATCCAGTCATTTAGGACAAATGACATCACTGAGAGTGCAGCCTATTCAGTCACTTAGGACAAATGACATCACTGAGAGTGCAGCCTATCCAGTCACTTGGGACAAATGACATTACTGAGAGTGCAGCCTATCCAGTCACTTAGGACAAATGACATCACTGAGAGTGCAGCCTATGCAGTCACTTAGGACCAGTGACATCTCTGAGAATGCAGCCTATCCAGTCACTTAGGACCAGTTACATAATCAAGAATGCAGCCTATCGAGTCACCAGTAGCCAGTGACATCACTGAGAATGCAGCCTATCCAGTCACTGGGAGCCAGTGACATCACTGAGAGTGCAGCCTATCCAGTCACTGGGAGCCAGTGACATCACTGAGAGTGCAGCCTATCCAGTCACTGGGAGCCAGTGACATCGCTGAGAGTGCAGCCTATCCAGTCCCTAGGAGCCAGTGACATCGCTGAGAGTACAGTCTATCAAGTCACTAGGAGCCAGTGACATCACTGAGAGTGCAGCCTATTCAGTCACTTAGGACAAATGACATCACTGAGAGTGCAGCCTATCCAGTCACTTGGGACAAATGACATTACTGAGAGTGCAGCCTATCCAGTCACTTAGGACAAATGACATCACTGAGAGTGCAGCCTATGCAGTCACTTAGGACCAGTGACATCTCTGAGAATGCAGCCTATCCAGTCACTTAGGACCAGTTACATAATCAAGAATGCAGCCTATCGAGTCACCAGTAGCCAGTGACATCACTGAGAATGCAGCCTATCCAGTCACTGGGAGCCAGTGACATCACTGAGAGTGCAGCCTATCCAGTCACTGGGAGCCAGTGACATCACTGAGAGTGCAGCCTATCCAGTCACTGGGAGCCAGTGACATCGCTGAGAGTGCAGCCTATCCAGTCCCTAGGAGCCAGTGACATCGCTGAGAGTACAGTCTATCAAGTCACTAGGAGCCAGTGACATCACTGAGAGTGCAGCCTATCAAGTCACTATGAGCCAGTTACATTACGGAGACTGCATCATATACAGTAACTAGTCACCAGTGACATCACTGAGAGTGCAGCCACTAGTCACCAGTGACATCACTGAGAGTGCAGCCACTAGTCACCAGGGACATCACTGAGAGTGCAGCCACTAGTCACCAGGGACATCACTGAGAGTGCAGCCACTAGTCACCAGGGACATCACTGAGAGTGCAGCCACTAGGAACCAGTGACATCACTGAGAGTGCAGCCACTAGTCACCAGGGACATCACTGAGAGTGTAGCCACTAGGAACCAGTGACATCACTGAGAGTGCAGCCACTAGAGACATTACTGAGAGTGCAGCCACTAGTCACCAGTGACATCACTGAGAGTGCAGCCACTAGTCACCAGTGACATCACTGAGAGTGTAGCCACTAGGAACCAGTGACATCACTGAGAGTGCAGCCACTAGAGACATTACTGAGAGTGCAGCCACTAGTCACCAGTGACATCACTGAGAGTGCAGCCACTAGGAGGCACTGAATGTACAGCCTATCCAGTTACTAGGAGCCAGTGACATCACTGAGATTGCAGCCTATCCAGTCACTAGGAGCCAGTGACATCACTGAGAGTGCATCTACTAGGAACCAGTGACATCACTGAGAGTGCAGCCACCAGGAGGCAATGAATGTACAGGCTGCATTCCTCCCCTCCTCTATGTGTAAAGATCGCAGGTACACAATGTAATTCTCCCCCATTTTATCTCTAGTATTCTGGGGAACGAGGATGGTCCGGAGTGCTACGAGCTGCAGGTCTGTGTAAAGGATTATTGCTTTGCCCGGGAAGACCACGTGTTGGGAATAGCTGTGTTACAGTTGCGGGACATTGCTGACAAGGGGAGCTGCGCGTGCTGGTGTCCCATGGGACGGCGCGTCCAGATGGATGAGACCGGTCTGACCATCCTGCGGATACTCTCTCAAAGGACCAACGACGAGGTGGCCCGGGAGTTTGTCAAGCTGAAATCAGAGATTCGGTCCACAGAGGAGGGCAGCTGAGGTCGGACCATGCCCTCTGTTATGTGCCAATTTGCCAGCTCCCTACCCCAAAACCCGCACATGGAGCAGGGAGCGGATCGCAAGACCTGAAGATTATTTATTTTTTCTGTATTTTCAGATATCAAGAGATACTTTTAATAAAAAAAAACAAGATATCTTCTAACTGAAATATTTATAATAAAGGGACTGTGGAGGAGGCGGACTGTGCGTGGAGCACTGCCGTCCTGTCCCTATAAAGGGGGCCATTGGACGTCCAGGAAAGACTGGAGAATGCAAAAGACACTTTTTACTGCTGCTGTGATATTTATGCGACTGTTAAGGCAATAAGTCACCGACGGCCAAACCTCCGGTGCGCGACTGTGCCGCTCAGAGACTACGGCGCGGAGCGCAGTGCGCGAATCTGCAGATTCACAGAGCAGTTGCCGACTCTATCACAATGTAACTGATGTAGCAACCAAGAACAAGACGACCCAGAGTTCCTGCATCAGCGACTCCCCCGGAACATTCTAGAATCTTGCAATACAGTTGTTTTTTGTGGGTTTTTTAAAATTCTATTTAAAGATATTGTCCGCTTTACCGATAACTTTTTATTTTTATTACAGACTTTCGTTGCCGCGTAATATTTCCGGCTTCTCAGCATTTTATTTTGTTTTTTTAAGGTTTCCAGTGCTGGTATAATATTTTAGGGTGTTCCCTTTGCAGGACGACGCCCGGGGGGGGGGGGGGCGTGACATAGAGAACGGTAGTATGTATTATCACGGGATAGTGTTACAATCAGCTCATGTGCCATAATGATTGCCTGGGTGGTGCTTTCTGCGCGAGATACGCTTCTGTTACGGTTTTTGGAAAAGGAGACGAGATTTTTTTTTTTTATGTTATTTTTGCACTATTGGGGTGGGGGGAGATTTTTTTTTTTTTAGTTCAGAATTGGGGCAAGTTTTTGCGTGGATGATCAGAACAATATTCTGGGGATGGGGTGAGTTCTGTTCTAGCTCCTTCCTAATCACAGCCGTGTATTATATATAGTATAACGATTATCGGTACATTGCATTGTACAGGTATAAGAAGCTGACTTGGACCCTTGCAGGCTTGTAGTGTGACCTCTCCTCCCAAGACTGTGATTGTGTACACCACGCCTGCCAGTGTGTGAGATATGACTGTATTATGTGTTACAATATGTGAGAATACCGTGTAGATCTGTAACCGTATGTGCCATGTGTCACAGACCAGATAGTTCTGCCCTTAATAAAGGCTCTTTAAAACCGCGCCACATCTCTCAGTGTCTTATAATAACCTCAGTGACCTTCTGTACTTGTACCAAGCGCAAATGCGGCTGCACCGACCGCGGTTGTGGTGGGCGTTCTATTGTTCATGACTTCTAAGCCACCATAATCCAGGTGATTTCCCTGTAAGATCGCATGTGTGTACATGTTACAGACCATATTAGCGCTCTCACAGTAAGGTGCGCCCTTCTGCAACTTTAGCTAAACTCATTGCTGCGTCTCGCTGGGTTATGGTACATTACATCTACAATGTCTAGGTCTACAGTAATATGGGTGACCACTAGTGGGCGACAGTCAAAAGGTCGTTAGGGTCAAAAAGTCGGTGTTTAGAAGGTCGACGTGAGTTTTTCATGTGTTTTTGAGTCTATGTCGACATTGGTCGGAATGGATACTTCTTAGTGCACCGTGTCCCGTCACATGACTTGCTACGCTCGGCGTGCTTCGGGCACGGTGCCTCGCTGCACTCAGCACGCTGTTATATTCTCCCTCCACGCCATAGTGAGTGGTAGGGTATGAAATGCTCAAAATTTCGTTAAAAAAAATCTGCGTCGACCTTTTGGCACTGTCGACCTTTTTACATTGCTGACCTTTTGACTGTTGACCTATAGTGGTCGACCCTATAACTGTCGACCTAGAGTCAATCTATGATGAGTCCAGATATGTCTCACTGCATTCTATGGTCTCACAGCGTCCTTTATATTTATTACCACTGGGTGGAGCCCAACTGCTCCGGGAATACAGCTATCAGCCTGTAGCTGGTAAGACGTTGGTGAAAAGCATGGACGCAACAAACATAAGTCTATATGCTTAGTGAGAGCGGTTTCAAAGGTTACACACAAATCCATATGTTAATGTTACCTGAAGGTGAAAGAACCTGAAAATAAATGTAATTAACCACTTGAGTGGTATGCCTGCAGCTGTACACCACTGGCGCATCACCTGTCCGGGCACACACACCCCCACAGCAGCCACTGTACGATCCCGGAGCAGAGATGGGGGGGAGAGGGGTGGGCCACAGCTCTGCGGTGAGTTTTGCTGGGCCAGGACAAACCTGCCCTGGTAGGTTTGTCCTGCCCCAGCAAAACTCACCAGTCAAGGGGTTAAATGCAAAGGCCTGATTGCACCTATAGTGGATAATTACTGTATACTGTGTGTGGTCCACCATGCTTATTCATATATATATTTGTACATAGTGACGCAAGACCACGGAGATGACCTGCCGCACCCGTCCATTGGAGGAATAGAGTGTTAGTGGAATTGTAACTCGTAAGTAGCCCACTCGTAAGGACGCAATATTAGACTTAATACTTACAAATGGTGACAGAATATCTGATGTAAATGTGGGTGAAAACCTGGGATCCCAGTGACCATCAAGCAGTATGGTTCAGAATAAAGACAGAGACCGACTCATCGCACACAAAAACAAAGGTGTTAGATTTTAGGAAGGCTGATTTTGTAGAGATGGGAAACTCTGTAAGGGATTCTTTGGCAGAGTGGAAGAACTTGGAAGGAGTGCAGGATAAGTGGGAAAAATTAAAGTGTAATACTGAAGGCAACAGAACTTTGTGTCAAAAGAGTTAGAAAAAACACATGTAAAAGGAAGCCAGTGTGCAAAAAATGTAGCAAGTATTGTGAAAGCAAAAAGTTGGCCTTTAAGAAATTTAAGCAGACGCAAATTAATGAGGACAAAGAGGTGTATCTTGTTAGACAGAAGGAGGCTAAGAAGGTAATCAGATGTGCAAAAGCCCAGGCTGAAGAGAAAATGGCCCAGTCAGCAGGTAAAGGGGGGGGAACTCTTTTTAGGCATATAAGTGAAAGGACAAAAACAAAAAGTGAAGTAATAAGACTGAAGACAGAGAGTGGAAGTCTTCTTGAGGGGGACAATGTAATAGCAGATAATATTAATATTTATTTCTGCTCAGTATTCACTGCTGAAAGAGAGGGGAAGGGGCCACAGTTAAGTTGCAAGTTTAGTCAAAAAAATGAGGGAGAAATAGATACATTTACAGAGGTGAAAGTCTCTCGAAACTGAAAGTGGATAAATCAATGGGGCCAGATGGGATACATCCACGGATAATAAAAGAGCTTAAAGGGGAGCTGGTAACACCATTAACAAAATTATTCAACCAGTCACTAGCTATGGGAGTAATCCCAGAGGACTGGAAAACAGCGAATGTAGTCCCAGTGCACAAAAGTGGAAGCATGGAAGAGGTAAGCAACTATCGACCAGTGAGCCTTACATCAGTAGTAGGGAAATTGATGGAAACACTCTTAAAACAAAGAGTTGTAGAATATCTCAAAACCAGCAACTTACAGTATCCGAAAAGGCATGGGTTTACTGGGGGAAGATCATGTCAAACAAATCTTATAGACTTTTTTTTGACTGGGTGACTAAAGTAATAGATCAAGGTGGGGCTGTAGATGTAGCTTATCTAGACTTTAGTAAAGCTTTTGACACTGTCCCAAATCACAGTCTGTTTAAATAAACTTTGAAAGCTTGGGATTGGATTCTAAGATGGTTGAATGGATAAGATCTTGGTTGCAGGACAGAAAACAGAGTTGTAAACGGAGTACAGTCAAAGGAGGGAAAGGTTACAAGTGGAGTACCCCAGGCATCTGTACTTGGACCAGTGCTTTTTAATATCTTTATTGGTGATATAGCAAATGGAATTGAGGGTAAAATGTGCCTTTTTGCAGTTGTCACAAAGGTATGCAACAAGGAGTAGTTAAACAAATGATTTGTATTTACCCAGTTTGTTTAATTACTGTTGTTTCCAATTGTAAAGCGAAATGGAATATTCTGCGCTATATAAGAAACTGTAAATAAAGAAATTAATGATCTAGGTAGATTAGAGGAATGGTCAAGAGCATGGCAACTACAATACACAAAGGGTGGAATCTACCTTCACCAGCGCTAGGATAAATAGGGGAAAAGGTACTTTCCTTGCAACTATCCGAGTGTTGTTCTCCTCAGTAGGACAGTGAATGCGTTGAATATCCTCCTATATTTTAATCATATTTTCCCATGGGATTGCACATGTAAAAAAACATATTAGGTCTCATAGTGCATAACAATTTGAGGTCACGTGAATTCACACAATTAAAAAAGCACAATGTTTCCAAATAGGTATAAAAGCCTTTTGTCATCAATGAGGCACATACATAAAGTAAACAATATTAGTAAAGTGGCGAGTGCAAAGGGAAGTTCTGCAGATAATTACCAGATGGTAATGAACCGTCAAATAACCGTTCATAAACAGCATGCAAATTACAGGTGATGTCCCGGGCATACACAGGAATCGGCACGGCTGTGGCATCTCAGAAAGGTCTCCCTTTGTAACGCCTCCACGACGCGTTTCAAAGCCAGTCTGGGTCCTTTATCAAGGTGCACCTTAGGGTTGCAGCTCTTCCGGAGATCTCAGCAGCAGCTCGCTTTGCCTTGATTAGACTGAAGAAGTGGAAATGTAGCTTTTTCCCCCTGTAACCATCTCCATTTGCTTTGGTCTAAAAATACCACATACTATATTTTCCAGCTTCTTGTAAGTATATATATACAAAAAAAGTACACTGTGCCTCATTGTACTTTAGGCTCTAGCCGTGGCTATAAAGGAAGCAAAGTTTGAACACCCAGATATGCTGGTCACCAAGGCAGTGGTGTACTGTGAGACAGCCTTTTCCTGAGGAACCTGACTCTCTCTCTTTCAGGGAGAAAATGCTCTGTTCCTGGACTTCCCTGGTAATGTAGGATTGCAGTTTAATGCCCAAAAAATGCAAAATCATGCACTTAGGTCTCAGAAATCCAAAGACTAAATATAGTATAAATGGCACTATAATGGAAACTACTGAGGAGGAGAGGGATCTAGGTGTCACTATTTCAGGGGACTTAATGGCAGGTAGGCAATGTAACAAAGCAATGAAGAAGGCAAGTCAGATGCTTGGTTGCATAGGGAGAGGTATCAGCAGTAGGAATAAAGAAGTAATAATGCCACTGTATAGGTCACTGGTACGACCTCATCTAGAGAATTGTGTTCAGTTCTGGAGGCCATATCTCCAGAAGGACATAAATACATTAGAGACTGTACAAAGAAGGGCAACTAAAATGGTGCATGGCCTACATCACAAAACGTACCAGGAAAGACTAAAATTTTTTAATATGTATACTTTAGAGCAGAGAAGGGAAAGGAAAGGGGGGACATGATAGAGACTTTCACATATATCAAGGGTTATAACAAGGTACAGGTGGGAGACATTCTTCACAGGAAGAGGAGCAGCAGAACACGAGGACATGCACTGACACTAGGGGGAGGAAGGTACAGGTGGGAGACATTCTTCACAGGAAGAGGAGCAGCAGAACACGAGGACATGCACTGACACTAGAGGGAGGAAGGTACAGGTGGGAGACATTCTTCACAGGAAGAGGAGCAGCAGAACACGAGGACATGCACTGACACTAGAGGGAGGAAGGTACAGGTGGGAGACATTAGTCACAGGAAGAGGAGCAGCAGAACACGAGGACATGCACTGACACTAGGGGGAGGAAGGTACAGGTGGGAGACATTCGTCACAGGAAGAGGAGCAGCAGAACACGGGGACATGCACTGACACTAGAGGGAGGAAGGTACAGGTGGGAGACATTAGTCACAGGAAGAGGAGCAACAGAACACGAGGACATGCACTGACACTAGGGGGAGGAAGGTACAGGTGGGAGACATTCGTCACAGGAAGAGGAGCAGCAGAACACGGGGACATGCACTGACACTAGGGGGAGGAAGGTACAGGTGGGAGACAGTAGTCACAGGAAGAGGAGCAGCAGAACACGAGGACATGCACTGACACTAGGGGGAGGAAGGTACAGGTGGGAGACATTAGTCACAGGAAGAGGAGCAGCAGAACACAAGGACATGCACTGACACTAGAGGGAGGAAGGTACAGGTGGGAGACATTCTGCACAGGAAGAGGAGCAGCAGAACACGAGGACATGCACTGACACTAGGGGGAGGAAGGTACAGGTGGGAGACATTAGTCACAGGAAGAGGAGCAGCAGAACACAAGGACATGCACTGACACTAGAGGGAGGAAGGTACAGGTGGGAGACATTCTGCACAGGAAGAGGAGCAGCAGAACACGAGGACACGCACTGACACTAGAGGGAGGAAGGTACAGGTGGGAGACATTCTTCACAGGAAGAGGAGCAGCAGAACACGAGGACATGCATTGCATGGGGCCCCAGATTGTTGCCAAAGAGGGGAAAAGCCATTTTGCTATTACAGTGTAACTGAATGTTATTGAGCAATATTATGTGACTCTCAGAGAATCAGTCAGTTGCTGGTCTGTGCACCTGTTGTGCAGCTAAACAGGAAATATTGTGTAAACATGTCAGATGATTGTGAATCACAGCGTCCAACCTCTGCTACTACTGCAAGGATTCAGTCTAAGGAGCCTATGTCCTGTCAGTGTGTAGCGCCAGTGCTCGGTCTGGGGGGGGGGGGCAGAAATCTGATACCGCCCATGCTCCAGGCGGCACCTCTACAACCGTATGCTGCGGCTACATATACAGGTGCTGCGCTAGTTGTCGCCATGTGCTAGTCCCGTGGTGATTGGCGCTATACCATCTAAGTCGCGTTGAGCGGCTATATTGCAGACTGGTGATTCCGCGGCACGGGTATGAATGTGGAGCAAGCGATGGTGATCTGGCAGCAATGAGCACGGTTCCTAATATGCCGGACAGGGGCGTGGCTGTGACAAGTGGTGGGAGGCGCACCCCAACCAGCGTCCTGATGATGGAACTGCAAGACTGTGCGCCACTGTTGCGATGGGATATGGTCGTTGGGTCGAGCTATGGGCCTTATTTTGGTTCATTCTTTCTGACAAAATCCTTCTTAGATGGACAAAACCATGTGCACTGCAGGTGGGGCAGATGTAACATGTGCAGAGAGAATTAGATTTGGGTGAGTAATTTTGTTTCTGTGCAGGGAAAATACTGACTGCTTTATTTTTACACTGCAATAAAGATCTCACTTTGAAGTAAAACCCCACCCAAATCTAATTCTCTCTGCACAAGTTACATCTGCCCCACCTGCAGTGCACATGGTTTTGTCCATCTAAGAAGGATTTTGTCAGAAAGAATGAACAAAAATAAGGCCCTATATTCAGTTGACATACATTGGGTTGAGAGGCTGTACGCTGACACCTGTAAAAGGTCGACAGGGACTTAAGGTTGACATGGTTTATAAAAGGATTTTTCCAACAACATAAAGGTGGCATTTCATCCCCTACCATCCACTAGGGCGCGGAGGGAGAACATAATAGTGTGCCGAGAGGGGATGAGGCGTAACTTATACAGTACAGTACAACAGCGCTGCTGGACGTTTCCAGGATGAACTTTGCCTTGTGCACTTTGTTCCATTATCTCAGGTGCGCTGTTATCACATACATGTTACACTGATTACATGGTGGAGGGCAGTCGGGGGGGGGGGGGGGAGCTGTAGACCAGAATAATTCCGGGTACTCATATGTTAGTTGGGCGCCAAATTAGCATACGTACGCTAACTTAGGAAAATCGCATCGCATGGGCCATTTTGAGGAGCATGCGATGCAATTTTCCTATGTAATTTATTCACTGCTCTTTCACCCCCATTATCCACGCCACCCCACTATCCACGTTGGCGTGGAGTTGATTTTATATAGCCAAAGCATGGCGAGCGGACGCGGATTACTTTACATGTATTCCGCGTCCCCTCGCGGGGCTCGTCGCGAGGGGATTTAAAATCAACTCGCCGCCGTGATTGGTGGGGGTATGAAAAGGTCGGAGGACGCGTTCCGCCGCCCCACGCGGGGCTCGCTGCGCTCGCCACACTTCGGGGTGGCGTGGATAGTGCGGGAGTGCGTAAAAGCTATTTTTAGGACATACAATCATATTATTATATACCTAATGTAATGGCATCGCACACCCTATAAAATCGCATGCGATATTGCGGCAGGTGCGATGCGATACCTTGGGGGCACACAGAGGAGTGAATAAATGACATTAAAATCGATGTGATTTCCCTAAGCAGAATAGCCCACTAAGCAAATAGCTTAGAGGGCGCCTAACTAACATATAAGTACCTAATTCCATGTAGTGACAGACGCTGGGCAGCGCCCTCTTACCACTTTGTATATCTGTTGTTTTGTTTTGGGGTTTGTGTTGATTGTAGATCTCTGTCAGTTATGCTGGTCTATACTGTATAAAATAATGTTGTTTTCTCCCAGTAGGACACAAGTGCTTTCATTTTGCATGTGACAAGGTACTGAGTAAACTAGAAATACTACTAAAGATAGTAAATAGAAAAGGACCGGCAATATGGAGTGTATGATAGTGAAATGCATCAGTGGTAGTGTCCAGGGGTGATAGTGAGGGATGGTAGTGAAACGAGTCAGTGGTAGCATCCAGATCTGGTAGTGAGGGATGATAGTGAAACGCGTCAGTGGTAGTGTCCAGGGATGGTAGTGAAACGCGTCAGGGGTAGCGTCCAGTGAGGGACTGTGGAGAGTATGGGTCTCGCGCTGTGCGGGGAAGCGTAAAGCTCGACCCCCCCATGAATCAGGGTAACATCTAGGTGTCACAAATAGTCACTTAAGTGAGCCGTAGTGACAATACGTAGTCACCTGCTGCGTCGGATCCTTTGGGTCTCGACCATGTCTAGGGCAACATTCACTAGGTTGAATCCTATGAATGGTCGACGGGGTCTAAAGGTCGACACATGCTGAAGGACTCCAGTTAAAAGGTTGACACAGTTTTTCACTTTTTTTGTCCCAAATGTCGACAAAGCCAACATGGACAATAAAAAAGTGCACTGCGTCCCCTTGCATGGATCGCTGGGCTCACCATTCTTCAAGCCCAGGGCCTGCAACGCTCGGCACACTATTTTATTCTCCCACCACGCCCTAGTGGATGGTACGGCATGAAACACTTGTCAGCCTTCCCATAGTCGACCTTTAGACCCTGTCGACCATGGGTATCTTTACCATTCATAGGTGTTGACCTACTCACTGTCAACCTAGTGTCCGGATACCCTACCAGGCACCCAGTGACCTTAATGCAGACGGCAGCTGTTACTGCCACAGTCCCACCCAGAATGTTGGGGTGGTGGTAGGATCCAGAAACACCTTGCACCGGTCGTGTGTGTCGGCACCTTTGCGATCATCTTCGGCAATGTCACTGGTCAGGGGCGCCATGGACAATAGGGAAACCCTGCACTACATGAGAGCTTTTCTGTATAGGTGTGGATTGAGAGGTCTACTGTGTCTAGGTAGACAATAGGTCGACAACAAAATGTCAACATGGAAAGGGACGACTTTAACACTTTTTTTTTCAATGTCAACACCTGTCAACATGGACCCCCAATTAGTGTAGGCCATACCTCTCTCATAGCACACTTCACCATTCCCAGTTGTACTCCATGTGGCTGGAAAAGTATAAAACATATATATTGCAAGTACTGCACCCAGAGGACATTGGCACGTGCAGTAATATGCTAGTGTAAGCCTTGTGCTGGGGAAAGAGACCCATTAGAGCAGGCATGTCCAAACTATGGCCCTCTAGCTGTAGTGAAACTACAGGTCCCATCATGCCTTGCCACAGTTTTGCTATTAGGGAATGCTAAAACTATGGCAAGGCATGCTGGGATGTGTAGTTTCACAACAGCAGCACAGGCAGTACGGACGGTGTAATGGTTAGCATCACTGCCTCACAGCACTGAGGTCATGGGTTCTATTCCCACCATGTGTTATATATACGGGGCAGCACGGATGGTGTAATGGTTAGCATTACTGCATCACAGCGCTGAGGTCATGGGTTCTATCCCCACCATGTGTTATATATACAGGGCAGTACGGATGGTGTAATGGTTATAGCATTACTACCTCACAGCGCTGAGGTCATGGGTTCTATTCCCACCATGTGTTATATATACGGGGCAGTACGGACGGTGTAATGGTTAGCATCACTGCCTCACAGCACTGAGGTCATGGGTTCTATTCCCACCATGTGTTATATATACGGGGCAGCACGGATGGTGTAATGGTTAGCATTACTGCATCACAGCCCTGAGGTCATGGGTTCTATCCCCACCATGTGTTATATATACGGGGCAGTACGGATAGTGTAATGGTTATAGCATTACTACCTCACAGCGCTGAGGTCATGGGTTCTATTCCCACCATGTGTTATATATACGGGGCAGTACGGACGGTGTAATGGTTAGCATCACTGCCTCACAGCACTGAGGTCATGGGTTCTATTCCCACCATGTGTTATATATACGGGGCAGCACGGATGGTGTAATGGTTAGCATTACTGCATCACAGCCCTGAGGTCATGGGTTCTATCCCCACCATGTGTTATATATACGGGCAGTACGGATGGTGTAATGGTTATAGCATTACTACCTCACAGCGCTGAGGTCATGGGTTCTATTCCCACCATGTGTTATATATACGGGGCAGTACGGACGGTGTAATGGTTAGCGTTACTGCCTTACAGTGCTGAGGTCATGGGTTCTATCCCCACCATATATATACGGGCAGTACGGACGGTGTAATGGTTAGCATCACTGCCTCACAGCACCGAGGTCATGGGTTCTATCCCCACCATGTGTTATATATACGGGGCAGTACGGACGGTGTAATGGTTACATTACTGCCTCACAGCACTGAGGTCATGGGTTCTATTCCCACCATGTGTTATATATACAGGGCAGTACGGATGGTGTAATGGTTACATTACTGCCTCACAGCACTGAGGTCATGGGTTCTATCCCCACCATGTGTTATATATACAGGGCAGTACGGACGGTGTAATGGTTAGCATTACTGCCTCACAGCACTAAGGTCATGGGTTCTATTCCCACCATGTGTTATATATACGGGGCAGTACGGACGGTGTAATGGTTAGCATTACTGCCTCACAGCACAGAGATCATGAGTTCTATTCCCAGTATGTGTTATATATACAGGGCAGTACGGATGGTGTAATGGTTAGCATTATTGCCTCACAGCACTGAGGTCATGGGTTCTATTCCCACCATGGCCCTAACTGTGTGGAGTTTGTATATTCGCTCCGTACTTGCGTGGGTTTCCTCCGGGTACTCTGGTTTCCTCCCACAATCCAAAGATATACTGGTAGGTTAATTGGCTTCCAGCAGAGTTATCCCTTGAATGTCTGTGTGTGCGTGTACATGTGGTAGGGAATATAGATTGTAAGCTCCACTGGGGCAGGGACTGATGTGAGTTTTCAACTATTCTCTGTACAGCGCTGTGGAATATGTGTGCGCTATATAATAACTGGTAATAATATTCTCTGTACAGCGCTGTGGAATATGTGTGCGCTATATAAATAACTACTAATAATAATCTCTGTACAGCACTGCAGAATATGTGTGCGATATGTAAATAACTGGTAATAATAATCTCTGTACAGCGCTGCGGAATATGTGTGCACTATATAATTAACTGGTAATAATAGTCTCTCTACAGCGCTGCGGAATATGTGTGCGCTATATAATTAACTGGTAATAATAGTCTCTCTACAGCGCTGTTGAATATGTGTGCGCTATATAAATAACTGGTAATAATAGTCTCTGTACAGCGCTGCGGAATATGTGTGCGCTATATAATAACTGGTAATAATAGTCTCTGTACAGCGCTGCGGAATATGTGTGCGCTATATAAATAACTGGTAATAATATTCTCTCTACAGCGCTGTGGAATATGTGTGCGCTATATAAATAACTGGTAATAATAGTCTCTGTACAGCGCTGCGGAATATGTGTGCGCTATATAATAACTGGTAATAATAGTCTCTGTACAGCGCTGTGGAATATGTGTGCGCTATATAAATAACTGGTAATTATAGTCTCTGTACAGCGCTGCGGAATATGTGTGCGCTATATAAATAACTGGTAATAATATTCTCTGTACAGAGCTGTAGAATATGTGTGCGCTATATAATAACTGGTAATAATATTCTCTGTACAGTGCTGGGGAATATGTGTGTGCTATATAATAACTGGTAATAATATTCTCTGTACAGTGCTGTGGAATATGTGTGTGCTATATAATAACTGGTAATAATAGTCTCTGTACAGCGCTGCAGAATATGTGTGCGCTATATAAATAACTGGTAATAATAGTCTCTGTACAGTGCTGCGGAATATGTGTGCGCTATGTAATAACTGGTAATAATATTCTCTGTACAGCGTTGCGGCATATGTGTGCGCTATATAAATAACTGGATAATAATAGTCTCTGTACAGCGCTGTGGAATATGTGTGCGCTATATAATAACTGGTAATAATATTCCCTGTACAGTGCTGCGGAATATGTGTGCGCTATATAATAACTGGTAATAATATTCCCTGCACAGCGCTGCGGAATATGTGTGCGCTATATAATAACTGGTAATAATATTCTCTGCACAGCGCTGCGGAATATGTGTGCGCTATATAATAACTGGTAATAATATTCTCTGTACAGTGCTGCAGAATATGTGTGCGCTATATAATAACTGGTAATAATATTCTCTGTACAGCGCTGTGGAATATGTGTGCGCTATATAATAACTGGTAATAATATTCTCTGTACAGCGCTGCGGTATATGTGTGCGCTATATAATAACTGGTAATAATATTCTCTGTACAGCACTGTGGAATATGTGTGCGCTATATAACTGGTAATAATATTCTCTGTACAGCGCTGCGGTATATGTGTGCGCTATATAATAACTGGTAATAATATTCTCTGTACAGCGCTGCAGAATATGTGTGCGCTATATAATAACTGGTAATAATAGTCTCTGTACAGCGCTGCGGAATATGTGTGCGCTATATAATAACTGGTAATAATAGTCTCTGTACAGCGCTGCGGAATATGTGTGCGCTATATAATAACTGGTAATAATAGTCTCTGTACAGCGCTGTGGAATATGTGTGCGCTATATAATAACTGGTAATAATAGTCTGTGTACAGCGCTGCGGAATATGTGTGCGCTATATAATAACTGGTAATAATAGTCTCTGTACAGCGCTGTGGAATATGTGTGCGCTATATAATAACTGGTAATAATATTCTCTGTACAGCGCTGTGGAATATGTGTGCACTATATACTGTAAGTAACTGGCAATAATATTCTCTGTACAGAGCTGTGGAATATGTGTGCGCTATATAATAACTGGTAATAATATTCTCTGTACAGCGCTGCAGAATATGTGTGCGCTATATAATAACTGGTAATAGTCTCTGTACAGCGCTGTGGAATATGTGTGCGCTATATAATAACTGGTAATAATAGTCTCTGTACAGCGCTGTGGAATATGTGTGCGCTATATAAATAACAGGTAATAATAGTCTCTGTACAGAGCTGTGGAATATGTGTGCGCTATATAATAACTGGTAATAATAGTCTCTGTACAGCGCTGTGGAATATGTGTGCGCTATATAAATAACAGGTAATAATAGTCTCTGTACAGAGCTGTGGAATATGTGTGCGCTATATAATAACTGGTAATAATAGTCTCTGTACAGCGCTGTGGAATATGTGTGCGCTATATAAATAACAGGTAATAATAGTCTCTGTACAGCGCTGTGGAATATGTGTGCGCTATATAAATAACAGGTAATAATAGTCTCTGTACAGAGCTGTGGAATATGTGTGCGCTATATAATAACTGGTAATAATAGTCTCTGTACAGCGCTGTGGAATATGTGTGCGCTATATAATAACTGGTAATAATAGTCTCTGTACAGAGCTGCGGAATATGTGTGCGCTATATAATAACTGGTAATAGTCTCTGTACAGCACTGCGGAATATGTGTGCTCTATATAATAACTGGTAATAATAGTCTCTGTACAGCGCTGTGGAATATGTGTGCGCTATATAATAACTGGTAATAATAGTCTCTGTACAGAGCTGCGGAATATGTGTGCGCTATATAATAACTGGTAATAGTCTCTGTACAGCACTGCAGAATATGTGTGCGCTATATAATAACTGGTAATAATAGTCTCTGTACAGAGCTGCGGAATATGTGTGCGCTATATAATAACTGGTAATAATAGTCTCTGTACAGCGCTGCGAATATGTGTGCGCTATATAAATAACTGGTAATAATAATCTCTGTACAGCACTGTGGAATATGTGTGTGCTATATAATAACTGGTAATAGTCTCTGTACAGCACTGCGGAATATGTGTGCGCTATATAATAACTGGTAATAATAGTCTCTGTACAGCGCTGGGGAATATGTGTGCGCTATATAATAACTGGTAATAATAGTCTCTGTACAGCGCTGCGGAATATGTGTGCGCTATATAAATAACTGGTAATAATAATCTCTGTACAGCACTGTGGAATATGTGTGTGCTATATAATAACTGGTAATAGTCTCTGTACAGCACTGCGGAATATGTGTGCGCTATATAATAACTGGTAATAATAGTCTCTGTACAGCGCTGTGGAATATGTGTGCGCTATATAATAACTGGTAATAATAGTCTCTGTACAGCGCTGCGGAATATGTGTGCGCTATATAATAACTGGTAATAATAGTCTCTGTACAGCGCTGCGGAATATGTGTGCGCTATATAATAACTGGTAATAATATTCTCTGTACAGCGCTGTGGAATATGTGTGCACTATATAATAACTGGTAATAATATTCTCTGTACAGCACTGTGGAATATGTGTGCGCTATATATAAATAACTAGTAATAATATTCCCAGTACAGCGCTGCGGAATATGTGTGCGCTATATAATAACTGGTAATAATAGTCTCTGTACAGTGCTGTGGAATATGTGTGCGCTATATAATAACTGGTAATAATAGTCTCTGTACAGCGCTGCGGAATATGTGTGCGCTATATAATAACTGGTAATAATAGTCTCTGTACAGTGCTGTGGAATATGTGTGCGCTATATAATAACTGGTAATAATAGTCTCTGTACAGCGCTGTGGAATATGTGTGCGCTATATAATAACTGGTAATAATAGTCTCTGTACAGCACTGTGGAATATGTGTGCGCTATATATAAATAACTAGTAATACCTCCAAACTTGGTCGCACCGGGTCAGCTCTGCGGATAGCGGACTAGAACATTTTGGATAATTATTATAATCCTATTATATTGATGATCGTATTAAGTAATAAAAAAGAAACCTATATGTTATATATCCAATAACGATGTAAATCTGTGCTGTGCCCCTACACGGTGACCCGCATGGGATAACGACACTGAGTTCCTGGTAACCAGAGAGCCACTTGACCGCGCTGTCACCAGACCAGTAGTCAGGACACAGGATTAGGATCCTGTCTGACGTGTGTACACTCTGCATTGTTGTGGTTACCTGGGAGAGAAGACAACTAACAGCATGTGGCCCTGGGGTGCTGCCAGTATCCCCCTCTTCTCCCCATTATCCCTTCCGTCCCCCTCCTACGCTCCCTCCCCGTGCTCAGGTGTAATATAACACCTGCTGTAAAAGAGTCCAAAGGGCGACTTCCTCTGTTTGCTCAGTCCTACCCAGTCCCATCTCCATCCTGTCACAGACCTGCTGTGCTCGTCCCCAGCTGCGGATCTCTCCTCTCCCATGAATGGATTACACCTGGTGACCGCTCGGTGACACCTGTGCTACGGTCTCCTCTCACCGGCAGACAGGTAGGGCTCTGTCTGCTGTTACACTGACTCCCACAATGGGACTTATGTATCTTGTTCTGAGCTTAAGCCTCATGGGTCAAAGAGCTTACAATCTAGTGGCGAGCAAATGTTTGCATTTGTCTGGTTTTTGTGCGGTATCTCCAGAACATGCGCTCAGTGTTGGACTAGAATTGTTTGTATACAGATCAGGACTCTTCCTAATGGTGTGTTTGTGTATGTAATGCCCAGTGTGGTTCTACCCGCCTGTGGGCACTGTTGGCTACTAGGCCCACCAGCATGCCCTGCTCCCAGCAAGCTGCATATAAGCACTGTGTACCCTGTGGTGTTAGGAGATGGGAGTGGCGGAAACTGAGTATAATTTATCAGAGCCAATTATTTTCCTGTATAAAGTTCAAACGCTCCCAATTAATGCAGAGTATATTCCTGACTATCTCATTATGTATCTGTTACCGGCCAATGAGAAGCTGCGAATGATCCACGCAGAGATCTCCAAGTTATCATTAACTAATGGTAACCTAATCTCTGCATAATCCGCCCTGTGCTCCTATTGTCTGGTGACACCTCATCCCAGGCCTCCTGCCATCGCCAAGCTGCGGGGGCTCACCGGCGGTGGGAAGTTCATCGATTACCGGGGGGACCTGTACTGTACGCAGCACTGTACAGAGTATATGGGGCCTATTTATAAAGGTTGTATGATGAAGAAGCTGCAGTTCATGATTATTGAATGAATGGCTGCTATGTACTAATAGTATAATCTCTGCGTTTTCTCAGCGATCTCCTGCAGAAGGCTAATTAGCGCCACAGACTCCATTATTATCATTGGGCACTATGATCTGACCCCGGTGTACAAACCTTTGAGAAGTAAAACTTTTACATTATCTCCAGCTGGCGGACATCACTGTGATCTTATTGGGTACTCTTTACCTAGAAGGGCGCCCACGATTTTGATCGTGGGCATCGTTAGTAAAAAAAAAATTGCGTCGGTCGCATCGCATGCGGCCAAAAAATCGCATGCGATGCGACCGACGCGATGCCCGCGATTTCCCATAGGGAACAATGTTAAATGTCCCAATTGACCCGATTTTCCTGTTCAATGTCTCAATTGACCCGATTTTCCCATAGGAAACAATGTTAAATGGCCCACAGAGGCCAAATAGCCACCCTGAAGTGTGAAATGGCCCCCACAATTGTTAACGCCACCCCACGATCAACGTTAACCTGAAGTGTGGCGCGCGCATCGAGCCCGCGAGGGCGGCAGTACGCGTCCTACGACCTTTTCATACCCCCACTATCCACGTCGGCGTGGAGTTGAGAATAGAAAGTGTGGCGAGCGCAGCGAGCCACCGAGCCCGAAGCGTGGCGAGGGGACGCGGACAGCTGTGAAGCCTGCGAGGGGACGCGGATACCTGTGAAGGTATCCGCGTCCCCTCGCGGGGCTCGCTGCGCTCGCCACACTTCGGGTTGACGTTGATCGTGGGGTGGCGTTAACAATTGTGGGGGCCATTTCACACTTCAGGGTGCCTATTTGGCCTCTGTGGGCCATTTAACATTGTTTCCTATGGGAAAATTGGGTCAATTGAGACATTGAACAGGAATATCGGGTCAATTGGGACATTTAACATTGTTCCCTATTGGAAATCGCGTCGGTCGCATCGCATGCGATTCTTTTAGTGCATGCAATGGCCGCGATGGGCGCCCTTCTAGGTAAAGAGTACCGCTTATTGAGATAGTATGGGCCTGATTCAGTAGCGCACATTCGCATAAATGCTGCCCGCCGGGTGAGTGAACTACCGCCGTGCAAATGTCATCGCCGATCATCGAATGATATTTCACCCGCTCGCAGATAAGTCCGTATGAACTGACTTTTACCTAGGCCGGAGATGGCTGACATTTCATGTGCTTCACCACGCCTGAGTTCATTTGAGGACGCCTAGCGTTTTTGTGGGCACGGCCAGGAAACATTTGGGCTTCCCCATGCGACAGACTCCTTCCCATCCACTACCTGCCCCACTGTCTGCGAACACCTCGCCAACTGTCATATTCCCCAAAGGCATTCGCACATCGGGTCTGCACTCGAGTATATTCCCTGATACACGTGCGCAGACCCAAAACATCGGTCCCCACAGGGAATTCGCAGGGGATCAATCCAAGCTGAATCAGGCCCTATATGGGCAGGAGAGGGATCTTAGATCCCTCTCCCTCCGGCCGGCTCTGGAATGTTATACTGTAATCACAGTGCCGGGGAAGTAACAGGGAGCATGGTTGTCAGTAATGCTGTCGCTGCCAGTTAGGGGTAGTACATAGCGGGATATTTTGTTATTCGCCATAATACAGCCGGGATTATGGATACATACTGTAGGGCCCAGTTTTGACGTTAATAACAGTTTGAACCCTTATAATCACCACTTCTGCGGTTACATTCCGCCCCACCGTATGTAATCCTTCACATCAGTCCTGCTGGCCCTTTGGGGCTTATTCCCTAACACTTGGGCACCCTGGCATTCGGTTCAGCACGAGCCAATGAAACTACTGTATGGTTAGACGTGTGGTAACCAACCAAAGACCATGGAGGAAAGGCACACACAGGTGGAGAGAACATACAAACTCCACACCGAGGTCAGAGAGAGGGTGGTAGAAGGTTTTTGGGTACTTGTTTCCTAGCACGGCCACAATCGTAACTAATCGTGTCCCTTAATTAAGGGACACGATTAGCCCGATGGACCCGATTTCCTTTGAAATCAGGTCCATTTTGCCGGCTAGGAAACAAAAATCGGGGGCATTGCGTCGGTCGGGACCATTAACATTGGTCCCGACGCGACCGACGCGATGCCCCCGATATTTGCATTGACTTCAATGTTAAAAAAAATTTTAACATTGAAATCTTGTCGGGAACTGTAAAATATCGGGGGCATCGCGTCGGTCGGGACCATTAACATTGGTCCCGACGCGATGCGACGCGATGCACCCGATTTTTACATAGGATTCAATGTTAAAAAAATTTTTAACATTGAAATGGTGTAAAAATGTTAAAAAATGTGAAATGGGTCAATATGACCCATTTCACATTAAAAATGTCCCCGTCGTCGCCCCACGATAGACGGCAACCCGAAGCGTGGCGAGCGCAGCGAGCCCGCGAGGGGCGGCGGTACGCGTCCTCCGACCTTTTCATGCCCTACTATCCACTAGGGCGTGGAGTGAGAATAGAATAGTGTGGCGAGCGCAGCGAGCCACCGAGCCCGAAGCGTGGCGAGCGCAGCGAGCCCCGCGAGGGGACGCGGATACCTTCACAGGTAAACGCGTCCCTTCGCGGGCTTCACAGGTGTCCGTGGCGACGCCGACAACTGTGAAGCCCGCGAAGGGACGCGATTACCTGTGAAGGTATCCGCGTCCCCTCGCGGGGCTCGCTGCGCTCGCCACACTATTCTATTCTCACTCCACGCCCTAGTGGATAGTAGGGCATGAAAAGGTCGGAGGACGCGTACCGCCGCCCCTCGCGGGCTCGCTGCGCTCGCCACGCTTCGGGTTGCCGTCTATCGTGGGGCGCTGTGTACACGCTTCAATTTGGGGGGGTTTGGAATTTTTTTCATTCAATCCAATGTAAAATTGGGTCCCAGGGACCCAATTTACATTGGATTTAATGAAAAAATCGGGTCAAAAATCGGTCGGATCGGTCGATCGCATCGCATGCGATGCGATCGACCGATTTTTTTCAGCACGACCACCCCGATCTTAATCGGTGTGGCCGTGCTAGGAAACAAGTACCGGTTTTTGTGCCAGCCCTGGTGATAGATGCATATATTCTCTGAGACAAGTTCATGCCCGCATTAGAGACCGCGAACGCCAGGCTGTTGGCACCAAGGTCTTCAGCACAAAACAGAGAGCAAGGCCGTGTATGCCAGCTGTGTGTGTGCTGCCCTCTTGTGCCATCTCTCAGTATTGCAGCGACTAAGGTTATTAAAGGCTATGGGTCATAGGGTGGACACAATGAAGGTCGACATGCATCGGGTCAACCACTGGAGGGTGACAGGGCTTAGGTCGACATGGCTAAGGTCAACAGGATTGGAAGGTCAACAGTTGAAATGGTCAACATGATTTTTTCACCTTTTTTTGTCCCAAATGACGACACAGTCGACATGGACATCGTCTAAGTGTACCACATGGCTCACTATTATATTCTCCCAGCATGCTGCAGTGTCTCCATAAAAACGTGAAAACTCATGTCAACCTTTTGACTGTCAAACTAATTTGTTGAATGCTTGTGTCGACCTATTACATGTGTTGACCTCAGCCCCATCGACCTTTATTGGTCAGCCTTCATAGTGTCGACCTAGCGAGCGTATCTTTGTGTATTGGTTCCTCCTATCCCCGTTCTCCTGTACGGTATATATTCAGGCTCTGGTTTATTGCAGTGGACCAATAGGAGATCAGTATGAAACACTGCTGCAGGGTGCTATCAGTCCTTGTCCGAGCAATGGTGGCTGATGGGTAATTCCCCGAGTGACGTCATGTCAATGTGACATTTCCTGTATAAAGTTCAAACGGTCACAAGACGCGGATAAAGCACAATTCCTGCCGAGGGTATTCCTGAATGGGAGATACCTGCAGATTATCTCACCCTGCATCTGTAATGGGCCAATGGGAAAATGATCCCCGCAGAGATCAGAAACTAAAGAAGCTCTCACAAGGCCACGCCCCCATTGTGCGGCCTTGGGGTATAGGCAGAGCTCTTTGAGCTGCTGGCCATTCCCCCTGCCTGCCGTGAATAGACCCTGTGAGCATACACATGACATCTATTCCCTGCTGCTTTGCGAAGTAATAATATTATACAGTAATAATGTTATTTATATAGAACTTTCTCCTAATAGGACTCAGTGCTGGCATTAGCCTTTTACTGCACAAAATGCAAAACAAACGTAACAACTTAACAAGGGACATTAGTGAAATGCTTGGGTGAACAGGAAAGTCTTGAGTCTATTTTTGAATGTTTCCAGAGTGGAAGCTTCTCAAACTGAGCGGGGAAGTGAGTTCCATAGAGTTGGAGCCACAGAGCTGAAAGCTTGACCCCCAGATGAATTCAGGGAGATTCTGGGTACTGTTAGTAGTCCTTCATCAACCGATCGCAGTAATCGAGTGGGACAATAAGGGATCAGAAGCTGCTGCAGGTGCCTTGGGCCCTGGTCATGTAGAGCTTTAAAAGTCAGTAAGCCAATCTTGAAAATGATTTGCCATATTACAGGCAGCCAGTGAAGGGAGTACAGAGTGGGTGTAATGTGGCTGATTGGTTAATAGTCTGGCAGCTGCAGCCAATGAAGGGAGTACAGAATGGGTGTTATGTGGCTGGAGCGGGCTGATTGGTTAATAGTCTGGCAGCTGCAGCCAATGAAGGGAGTACAGAATGGGAGTTATGTGGCTGGAGCGGGGCTGATTCGTTAATAGCCTGGTAGCTGTATTTTGTACCATCTGCAAGCGGTGCAATTCTTTTGCTGGGAAACCAAGGTAGAGGGCATTGCAGTAGTGGTAGAGCAGAACTGCCCACCCCCCTCCCCTACCCACTGCGGGACACTGCAACTCAGTAACACCATATTGCACTGCAGGTGGGGCAGATGTAACATGTGCAGGGAGATTAGATTTGGGTGGGATGTGTCCAAACAGAAGTCTAACTTTCCGTGGCACCAGGGGGGGGGGGTTACTCTGGGCCTCTTGGAAGGGCTCGATGATGGTCTGGGTCCGGCTACACTCCCCACCCCCCTATACAGAGTGAGACGGCTGGCTGTTATTTGCTATAAGTGAGGCCTCTCTCCCCTTATACATACCTCCTGCTGTCAGCACAAATAGGAATTATGGAGTGTGGCCTATGAGCACAGTGCTCCCAGACTTCGTCCCCGTGGTGGGGGGTATGGCCCGCACTGTGAGCTGCTGGCCATGTCCCCTGTCCCTCTATTCAGTAAATAGACGTGCGCGTCGGAGAAAAATCGGAAGAGTTGTGAGGCATGCCTTGCGTGATGTGTGGGGACACCTGCCCGCTGCCTGCCTGATGCATTGGAAACTGGAAAAAAAAAACACATACATTCCCTATGCAGGGCCGCCAAGAGAAATCCTGGGCCCTGGTACAACAACTTCATGGGGCCCCCACGGACGGAGCTCCCCGCACACTCTGCGGATCCTTGTTACGCCACTGCTTCCAAGGTGAATACAAAGACAAAAATTTACACCGTAATGCAGATTACACATGTCACACACCCATTACATATTATACCACATGCCATAATGCTCATTCCACATTATGCCACACACCGTAGTGGCCAGTACACATTATGCCATACACCGTAATACCTATTACATATTTTACCACATGCCATAATGTCCATTACACATTGGCCCTTATTCAGATCTGATCGCAGTACAAATTTGTTCTCAAAATGGGCAAAACCATGTTCACTGCAGGTGGGGCAGATGTAACGTGCAGAAAGAGTTAGATTTTGGTGGGGTGTGTTGAAACTGAAATCTAAATTGCAGTGTAAAAATAATGCAGCCAGTATTTACCCTGCACAGAAACAAAACAACTCACAAAAATCTAACTCTCTGCACATGTCACATCTGCCCCACCTGCAGTGCACATGGTTTTGCCCATTTTGAGAACAAATTTGTACTGTGATCAGATCTGAATAAGGGCCATTATTCCACACACCGTAATGCTCATTGCATATTATGTCACACACTGTTACACTATTACATGTAATACCACACATATTATGTCACCAAATAAAAAAAACCTGTGCGTCTCACCACACCTCCCCCAATCAATTATGCCCCCTCCCATTACCTAGACCTGGCAAGACTGTCAGCGCCCCTGCATGCAGAAGCAGACAGTATTTTATGAAGCTGCTAGGCATGGCAGCGAAACGCGTCAATATTACAAGGCCTACCGCTACACTAACTCTGCACGCTGCTACGTACTGTACTTGTATTGAGGAAGAGGAGGATCTTTGTGGTACGGACATTTATTACAGAGAGAACTGCTGTTTCCAACCGATCGCTTCATATCCATTAGGAGGAAGCAATTCGGATCCCACAGTCAAAAGGGGAACCGGACCAACCTCATCTACCTGTGTGGTGGCCAGTGTGGTAAATAACACTCCAAACTGAACTATTCAGAGCGGCACTCAGAAATTCAGCTAGGTGGAATTCCACAGCGGCCTTCGTAGATATCTGGTTGTCCAATTACTGTTGTTTTTAATAATGTCTTTGGCCATGGTATATGTTAGTACATTGAATAATATTAGTGGCCGGAGATACCAGCGCACGGGGTTAATGGCGGCCACAGCACTGACTGGGTTAACCCTCCGTGCTGCGACGCCATTTTGGACAAGTGCACTTGACATATTTTAAACTGTATGAGCAGCACTGAGCTGGGACAGGACCCCTCCTGTCCAGCTGTTCTGGGTACAAGGGTCCAGCGTCCTCCCTGTTCCGCTCTGCCAGCTACCAAAGCAGAGGTCTGGTCTGTGACCAGTGGGCGACCAACCAACGCCAGTTGGGGGTGTGTCAGCAGTGGGTCGACGCACACACTCCAACAGGTAGTACTCAGGTGCCAGCGTTTGGGCCTGAGGGGGTAACAGTGGTTCCAGGTGCCACATAGTAGGAGCCTGGCGGTGGCAGCGATATCCCCGCACAGTGGGTGGAGTCAGTAACAGGCGGTTACTGACGGTAACAGGGAATCCCCTATTGGCTAGGTTCAGTGAGACCAGGAACCGCCATCTGTGGACCCGAATATTTATATATGGCTTATTTAGTATATTTGCCTATTATATGGCTTATTTAGTATATTTATATACAATTTTTGTGTTTTCCTTGCAGCCAGTATTTACGCTGCACAGAAACAATGTAAATGGAAATGCTCCCCTCACATAGCGACGTGGTGTGTTCTAGACGAAAGTTGTTTGTTTTTTCTGCTTTATTTCCAACCCCCCCATGTCAGCGCCACGGAGCCTATGCAAGTCTCTGAAGGTGCCCGCATAGAAGCCCTGCACATGCGCACTGCTTCAACACCGGTCCCCCGTGCGAACACAGGAGGGACAGAGCAGACTTGAACCGTGCCCGTTATGTGTTCCTAGGGCCAGCAATGTAATGGTTTCACTTCCCACCATGGCCCTAACTGTGCGGAGTTTGTGGGTTTCCTCCAGGTACTCCGGTGTCCTCCCAACAAATTAACCCTAGAATGTCTGTGTGTGCGTGTACATGTGATAGGGAATATAGATAGTAAGCTCCACTGGGGCAGGGACTGATGTGAGTGTGCATATATTCTCTGTACAGCGCTGCGGAATATGTGTGCGCCATATAAATAACTGGTAATAATAGTCTCTGTACAGCGCTGCGGAATATGTGTGCGCTATATAATAACTGGTAATAATATTCTCTGTACAGCGCTGTGGAATATGTGTGCGCTATATAATAACTGGTAATAATAGTCTCTGTACAGCGCTGCAGAATATGTGTGCGCTATATAAATAACTGGTAATAATACTCTCTGTACAGCGCTGCGGAATATGTGTGCGCTATATAATAACTGGTAATAATATTCTCTGTACAGCGCTGCGGAATATGTGTGCGCTATATAATAACTGGTAATAAATCTCTGTACAGCGCTGTGGAATATGTGTGCGCTATATAACTAGCTGGTAATAATATTCTCTGTACAGTGCTGCGGAATATTTGTGCGCTATATAAATAACTGGTAATAATAGTCTCTGTACAGCGCTGCGGAATATGTATGCGCTATATAATAACTGGTAATAATAGTCTCTGTATAGCGCTTTGGAATATGTGTGCGCTATATAATAACTGGTGATAATATTCTCTATACAGTGCTGTGGAATATGTGTGCGCTATATAATAACTGGTAATAATAGTCTCTGTATAGCGCTTTGGAATATGTGTGCGCTATATAATAACTGGTGATAATATTCTCTATACAGTGCTGTGGAATATGTGTGCGCTATATAATAACTGGTGATAATATTCTCTGTACATCGCTGTGGAATATGTGTGCGCTATATAATAACTGGTAATAATATTCTCTGTACAGCGCTGTGGAATATGTGTGCGCTATATAATAACTGGTAATAATAGTCTCTGTACATCGCTGCGGAATATGTGTGCGCTATATAATAACTGGTAATAATAATCTCTGTACAGCGCTGTGGAATATGTGTGCACTATATAATAACTGGTAATAATATTCTCAGTACAGCACTGCGGAATATGTGCGCGCTATATAATAACTGGTAATAATCTCTGTACAGTGCTGCGGAATATGTGTGCGCTATATAATAACTGGTAATAATATTCTCTGTACAGCGCTGTGGAATATGTGTGCACTATATATAATAACTGGTAATAATAGTCTCTGTACAGCGCTGTGGAATATGTGTGCGCTATATAATAACTGGTGATAATAGTCTCTGTACATCGCTGCGGAATATGTGTGCGCTATATAATAACTGGTAATAATAATCTCTGTACAGCGCTGTGGAATATGTGTGCGCTATATAATAACTGGTAATAATATTCTCAGTACAGCACTGCGGAATATGTGTGCGCTATATAATAACTGGTAATAATAGTCTCTGTACAGCGCTGTGGAATATGTGTGCGCTATATAATAACTGGTAATAATAGTCTCTGTACAGCGCTGCGGAATATGTGTGCGCTATATAATAACTGGTAATAATAGTCTCTGTACAGCGCTGCGGAATATGTGTGCGCCATATAAATAACTGTTAATAATATTCTCTGTACAGTGCTGCGGAATATGTGTGCGCTATATAATAACTGGTAATAATATTCTCTGTACAGCGCTGTGGAATATGTGTGCGCTATATAAATAACTGGTAATAATAGTCTCTGTACAGCGCTGCGGAATATGTGTGCGCTATATAAATAACTGGTAATAATATTCTCTGTACAGCGCTGCGGAATATGTGTGCACTATATAATAACTGGTAATAATAGTCTCTGTACAGTGCTGTGGAATATGTGTGCGCTATATAATAACTGGTGATAATATTCTCTGTACATCGCTGCGGAATATGTGTGCGCTATATAATAACAGGTAATAATAGTCTCTGTACAGCGCTGTGGAATATGTGTGCGCTATATAATAACTGGTAATAATATTCTCTGTACAACGCTGCAGAATATGTGTGCGTTATATAATAACTGGTAATAATATTCTCTGTACAGCGCTGTGGAATATGTGTGCGCTATATAATAACTGGTAATAATAGTCTCTGTACAGCACTGTGGAATATGTGTGCGCTATATAATAACTGGTAATAATAGTCTCTGTACATCGCTGCGGAATATGTGTGCGCTATATAATAACTGGTAATAATAATCTCTGTACAGCGCTGTGGAATATGTGTGCACTATATAATAACTGGTAATAATATTCTCAGTACAGCACTGCGGAATATGTGCGCGCTATATAATAACTGGTAATAATCTCTGTACAGTGCTGCGGAATATGTGTGCGCTATATAATAACTGGTAATAATATTCTCTGTACAGCGCTGTGGAATATGTGTGCGCTATATATAATAACTGGTAATAATAGTGTCTGTACAGCGCTGTGGAATATGTGTGCGCTATATAATAACTGGTGATAATAGTCTCTGTACATCGCTGCGGAATATGTGTGCGCTATATAATAACTGGTAATAATAATCTCTGTACAGCGCTGTGGAATATGTGTGCGCTATATAATAACTGGTAATAATATTCTCAGTACAGCACTGCGGAATATGTGCGCGCTATATAATAACTGGTAATAATCTCTGTACAGTGCTGCGGAATATGTGTGCACTATATAATAACTGGTAATAATAGTCTCTGTACAGTGCTGTGGAATATGTGTGCGCTATATAATAACTGGTAATAATAGTCTCTGTACAGCGCTGTGGAATATGTGTGCGCTATATAATAACTGGTAATAATAGTCTCTGTACAGCGCTGCGGAATATGTGTGCGCTATATAATAACTGGTAATAATAGTCTCTGTACAGCGCTGCGGAATATGTGTGCGCCATATAAATAACTGTTAATAATATTCTCTGTACAGTGCTGCGGAATATGTGTGCGCTATATAATAACTGGTAATAATATTCTCTGTACAGCGCTGTGGAATATGTGTGCGCTATATAATAACTGGTAATAATAGTCTCTGTACAGCGCTGCGGAATATGTGTGCGCTATATAATAACTGGTAATAATAGTCTCTGTATAGCGCTGCGGAATATGTGTGCGCTATATAATAACTGGTAATAATATTCTCTGTACAGCGCTGTGGAATATGTGTGCGCTATAAAATAACTGGTAATAGTCTCTGTACAGCGCTGTGGAATATGTGTGCGCTATATAATAACTGGTAATAATAGTCTCTGTACAGCGCTGCGGAATATGTGTGCGCTATATAATAACTGGTAATAATATTCTCTGTACAGCGCTGTGGAATATGTGTGCGCTATATAATAACTGGTAATAATAATCTCTGTACAGCACTGCAGAATATGTGTGCGCTATATAATAACTGGTAATAATATTCTCTGTACAGTGATGTGGAATGTGTGTGCGCTATATAATAACTGGTAATAACATTCTCTGTACAGCACTGGGGAATATGTGTGCGCTATATAATAACTGGTAATAATAGTCTCTGTACAGCGCTGCGGAATATGTGTGCGCTATATAATAACTGGTAATAATAGTCTGTACAGTGCTGCGGAATATGTGTGCGCTATATAATAACTGGTAATAATAGTCTCTGTACAGCGCTGCGGAATATGTGTGCGCCATATAAATAACTTAATAATATTCTCTGTACAGTGCTGCGGAATATGTGTGCACTATATAATAACTGGTAATAATATTCTCTGTACAGTGCTGCGTAATATGTGTGCGCTATATAATAACTGGTAATAATATTCTCTGTACAGCGCTGCGGTATATGTGTGCGCTATATAATAACTGGTAATATTCTCTGTACAGCGCTGCGGAATATGTGTGCGCCATATAAATAACTGTTAATAATATTCTCTGTACAGTGCTGCGGAATATGTGTGCGCTATATAATAACTGGTAATAAAGAAATAATCTGTGATCATGGTATTATGGAAATTATTATTCTTAGTGCTCTTACTAGTTCCAAAGCTGTGCCTGCATTATGTAAGACCATTTGGCAAGGTATGACCTTGTTATCACATGGGGGTGGGGGGTGTAAGGGGGGTCAGCCCCTCGCTCTGACCAGAGACACCAACAGACTATCAGAGGACCTTCCTGCCATAAAACCTATTTGGGGTGAGGTGGGGGGGGGGGGGGGGGGTGAGAATACTCTGATTACTGATCAAAGGAATTCCTTGTTCATCCCGGAGGGCGGGGGCTACTCAGTTAGGAGGTTGAGGAACTACATCTCCCAGCAAGAGATGCTGCTGAAGGCTCATTTACAAAGGGAGAAGCGTGATGCTAGATAGGTCACTGTGCATATTATACCTGTATGTCTTATTTATTTACCTGTATTCTACGAAGTTCCAAGTATCAGCATACAGTATATGCTACTGTACATATATGTAATATGTGAGAGGCCCGTGCTACATATATGTAATAAATGTGGATTTGCAAGTGTGATCTGCGTGTCTAGCGAACGCACGAGCGCTATTGTAATACTCTTTGTGGTGGCAGCACGTCACGACGGCCCATCTGCGTCAGGTTGGCGTATCTGAGCGCAGGCTGGAGCAGGTCCCGTGACAGTTAGTATGCCGTCATATGGAACCCATACAGACAGCGGACCTGGCTGTAACCTGCTATTGTTATATAACCTCCAAAGACGTTTCAAAAGGAGCCTCCAATATTTGACGCTTTATTATTAAGATGTTGCTATAAAATGTTACCAAAGGCTTTGGATATGCTTGTTACTGCGCGTCTGCTACGTAGGATACGCGTGTCATGTAATATGCGCTCCTGTGCGGCAGTCATGTTGCAGATAATTGCATTATGGGTGTAAGAACATGAGCCGTCGAGCACAGAGGGGACAGGAGGAACAGACATTGCGACCTAACTGTACATTGAGAGCCTGATGAGGTGGTCTGGCCGTGTCTTCTGGTGGTTGCTCCACTGCAGCCTTATGCCGGTTCCACTGCACCGCCCTTCCCTGGTGCACATCCGCGTGTATGAATGCCCACTGTCAGCGCTCATAGACGCTGTAATACCACCTGGTGCCTCTATAGACTCCATCGGTGCTGTTCTGTCCGAGTACGTGAACATTGCCGCGACAGGCCTATTCCAATCCCGCAGCCGCACCTGAAAGGCGGAGCATCATTGTGCATCGGTTTAGCCACCTCCCAGTTACGCATGCGCCACAGGAGGGGATCTTGCAAACGCAAAGTAGCGACAATTCCCACAACTCCGTCAGTGTCAGCATTGCGTGAGGCTTAGAATCAGGACCGTAAACCTATTCCAGACTATGGAAGGTGCATTCTATGCTGGGAACAGAAGCCAGAGTCTGTCAGGGGGATTGTCCGGAAACTACCTATCTAGTGTGCGTGGTGCTCTTATGTCTGGTGACTCAGTAGCCGCTGTCTGCGGACAGGCTGACAGACACTTGTGGGCTTAGGAAGATAGCAGCTCTCGCCGGAGTGTGCGTCATCCGTGGTTTCTCGCTAGTGAGGGGAGGGGGGGGGGGGATCACCCCCATCCTGGTTCATAGGATGTGTTAGGGGAAGATCATTTCTAGCACAGGCTATTTATACATGACAAGGACACACGTGCTGGACTGTATTACCTGTATCCTGTACAGCTCTGCGTCTCAGCGTATGCTGCCTCCCCCATGTAATATCAGGATAAGATTATCTACCATGTTCACTGGAATATTCTCAGAACCTAGCAGTCCTATCTCTATCCAGGGCTGGTGCAAGGTGTTCCAGACCCCTAGGCAAAATCTCATCTTACAAAGGAGCGAACGGCGAATAGCCAGGAGAGACCATAAACTATTAAGTCTGGGCTACCAAAGGCCATGAAGTGCTCCCATTGTCTAGCTGTTATCAGGATGGGGGCAGGGAGGTAGCAGGAACTGAATAAGGGGAAGGAAAGAGAGAAGCAGGTAATAGGCGCCTCCCCATGGGAGTAGACCCATACTTAAGGACAGGACAGGTATGGGGGAGGATCAGAGAGAGCAAGAGGGCACGCAGGAAGGATTGATCAGAGAGAGCAAGAGGGCACGCAGTAAGGATTGTCTTTATCCAGCAAGAACATCCAGAATCCCAGATAGTGAACCAGAAATATTAGGATAAGTATCTGGGGTTAGTTATTTGGGGTATATCTGGGGATATTTATTTGCAATTGTATTCCTTCTTATTCTTTTACTTAATTCCATATTAGGCACCCTGCTACCCTGCTACAAACTCCCAATGTCTCTGTAATTTTATGAATTCAATCTTTAATGCAGCAAGAATTTTATCACATGTTTATATTATGCCGGGTAACTTTCCCCTAAGGAATAAACGCACCTAAATCAATGCACAGTAGTTTAAGGCCAAACAATTAGTACTTATGGATTTATTATTATTATACTTGCAGCAGCCTTTAGAAAAACAGCAAAGAATTAGGCCCAAAGAATTCAGGCAAGTTGCAAACAATGTCCCCTTTCCCCCTCCCCCTAATTAAATTACTGAGGGCTTATTTACATAGCATAGCATGCAGATATCATGACAATACCTTCACCTACCCCGCCCACCAGGCAGAGCAAACATTGGCTGCCCAGCAATGTAAACCATATTATTATCATAGTATTATTTATAAGGCGCCACAAGTGTTTTGCAGCGCCGTACAAACATGAAATGTATGATTACAGAGCTGAGTTATTTCAGATCACATGTATAGGGGAATTACATAGTTTTAAGTAACATAATATAATATTGTGCAGCACTGTTATTAGGATATGGCAAAGCATAAGTTTAGATAGGCAGAATGCAAATATGGGAACACATGGTTTTGTTTTTGAAGTTAATATAAGGCAAGAAAATTCATTATGTGGTGCAATTTTCAGCGTGCAAGGCATCATAGGGGTATAATAGACAGTATTACAAAGATGTTGATGATTGGGGGAATGATAAATGGTAACAGGTTACATTAAGCTGCAGTCAGCAATATAATATGGTGTCACATACAAATTAGTAAATTCATTGTTACATGCGTGTATGTACAATAAGAATAGTAGTACAGGAGATTAATAAGTGAATTCATTACGGTTGTGCATAAGCATTTTACTTCATATTAGACTTTTATATCTTTGGCAGATCCAAACTTACTGTTATTTCATGAAAAGCGCTGGGTTAATCTGCTGCTGTATACAAAATCTGTTGCTGTTTAGAATTTTGTTAAGTCAATTAATGTATAAGAAGTAATGAATATAATTAGGGCACAGGGGTGGAACCATAGTTCTCACAGCAACTAAGTTTGTAAGTTAAGTTTTTAAGGGGTACATGCTTGGCCTTAGCAGGGAAGTAATACTGCTGACGCTGGGTGCAAAGTAGATGGGCCCTTTTAACAGATTATACATTAAAAAATAAATAAATAAATGGGTGCACACATAACTGCACAGTACAGGTAACCGCTCAGTGCACGTTAGCTTGCCAATTAGGCGGAATGTGATGGAAATTCGGAAAAGGAATAAGCAAAGCAGAATAATCACAGTAAAATGAAAGTCATTTTGTGTAACATGGGTGGTAAACAGCTTAGTGAAATGTCTAATGCCAACGGGGCTTCATGGGATGTTACAAATTTCCATGGGGGTAGCTATTCAGTCACTTGTATACGGATAGAGGCAGGGTAGGAAAGGGAAAAAGGAGAATGCATGGAGGTGGCATTATAGGATTATTGCTCAGGTTTGGGAGGCGGCATGCTGCAACGTATTTACACACAGAACAAACTAACATGCTTTATGTCACCTCGCAGTGCAACCCTTCCTCTTCCACATGCAGATGTCTAATGATCGGAGGAGGTGGGCAGACTGATGACCCTGACGGACGCTGAGCTACGGCAATGCCGAAAGCGTAGTATGCAAACGGACTCTTTCTTGACAGGAATGAGTTCTAGTGTGGTGGCAAAATGATGGTATAACCAGGTTCCAATGGCACATACATTGTATGTGCATAAAGTATTGTATTGCCATAGCGAAGAAAGCATTAGTGACAGCGGCACGGAGCAGCTGCCGGTCAGTCGGAGACGTGTTAGCGCAGGGAGTCCAAAGCGCATGCCGAAAGGCCAGGTCATGGGAAATTCAGGCTCATCCAACACCTGTCATTCCCAGCAGGAAAATCAGTGAACGATGCCTTGGAAAAGCAACAGTGCAGCGTCGCTTACCAGTCTTTTCAAGAGGCGCTCAGAATAGTGCGCAGCTGCGGGGTACGGGCCCAATTGGGGAAGATATCGAATCAGCATTTAGGCTCCTCCCCCTTCACCCATATAGTCATGGATTCATGGGACTAAAGTTCAAGGGCAGTTATTATGTGGATTTATGCTTACCCATGGATGGCGCCAATTTTGAAAAATTCAGCACGTTCCTGCACTGGTGCGTTGAGGTGGGGACAGGCTGCAGGACATTTGCGCACCATCTGGAGGACTTTCTAAGGGTCAGCCAGGCGAACACTGACACATGCGAGCGTTTGTTAAAATCCATGTAGGCGCTGTTCCACACTTTTGGGGTTCCCATAGCAACGGAGAAAACAGAGGGGCCTATGAACAAACTGCCGTATCTGGGAATAGAAATAGATACCACCGACAGGCTGTGTAGGTTACCAGAGGACAAGGTTGCTGGCATTATGAGGCAGACTGGGGAGCATGCCAGAGCAGACAAGATTACACTAAAACATCTCCAATCATTGCTGGGGTCACTGAATTTCACATGCAGGGTTATCCCAATGAGCAGAATCTTCTGCCGACCAGGGCTGGCAACAGAAATCTTGGGGCCTGGTACACTGATATATCTAGGGGGCCCAATAACCCGCCCCCTTGAGCAGAACATTGTTATTATTATGCATATTAAACATGTTTTTTATTGTTACAAAGGAAATAGAATTAATATTCACTAATATCGGAGGGAGGTTCCAGTCAAGTACCCAGGAATCCAGGCAGTTGCCTTTTAAACCATTGCTAGGCACTGCACTGACACAGCCATGCTTATAGCCCCCGAGTCCCTCAGAACCTTGGGGTCCCTCACAAGCTTGAGACCCGGTACAAGTGACCCCCCCCCCTGTCGCCTGCCCTGCTGCCGACAACTGGAAAGGGCCACAGCAGGGGTAAGAAAGCCGCATCATCCGATTAAGCTGACAACAGAAATCAGAGATGGCATGTTGATGTGGGAAACATTTCTAAGGGAATTTAATGGTATTCGCATCTCTCCGGCACCGCCTGAGGCTGCAGCTGTACACCGATGCAGCAGGGTCTTGTGGTTTTGGGGCATATCTCGTGGGAGAATGGTGCGCATCCCAGTGGCCGCAGAGCTGGGTCGGAGCAGGGCTGACAAGGAACATGCTGCTGCTGTGGGGTAACAGGTTAGCCAACAAGGAAATAACCTTCTGGTGTGACAACCTGGGGGTGGTCCAGGCGGTCAACAGGCAGAGTGCCTCCTCCCCACCAGCGATCAATCTGATCAGGTATTTGGTATTGGTTTTCCTGCGGCACAACATTAACTTTCGCGCCAAGCACGTCCCAGGGGTAGATAACATCAGAGCGGATGCCTACTCAAGGGGAAAGTTGGAAGCCTTTAGGGAAGCGGCACCACATGCGCAGCCGCAAGGTTTAACATGTCCACCTCATTTATGGAAGGTTGTCAAGATGGCGTGAACAAGCTGGTGAAAGACTCGTTAGCGCCTGCGGCAGGGAGAAGCTGCAGCTCATGGCGGCAGTAAAGGGCGCATGCAAAGAGCTTGTTAAGGCAGTGATGCTCAGAGAGGCATTCGCAACACCCTTCAGGAACAGGGGTCTCCAGCGGTCTGTTTTCTTTACAGGAGGAAAATGGGGACTCCCAGAACAGGGTCCAAGGGTGAGATACGGTGGGGAAGCAGTTCAGTTCAGGAGCAGAGACGAGCGTGCAGATGGTTACATGTAGGTTCTAGATTAATAGGGCGAGGGAAGGTCACGGTGAGGTGGCGGGCTATGGTTCTAGGAACCTAGCGTTGGCGGAAGTACTGCGGGCCAGCCAAAGTTTGGCGCCAGGAAACGGAGGCACCCCAGAAGAGGGGGTGCAAGATCCAAGGCCTGGCGTCGAGGGGGGCAATTGGGGGGCCCCGGGCGGGTACAGGTTTCAGTTGCGAGAAGGGGCCCCCCTCCCCGGGCGGCTTGATTCAGTTACGTTGGAGGGCTGGTGGACCGCAGTGCTATCTTTGCCACCTAAGCGAGTAAGATTATATTTGTAATCTGATTAATAAATGTGACCTTTAATTCGCCAAAATAAATGACTCAGTTTGATTATTCCAGGTGAAGGGAAAAGGGAGGGGCGGTTTCAATGGTGGGTTTCTTAGTCTGTTAGGGTTAAAAGAATGGTGGGAGCATCAGACGCTCAGAGGTTTAAAAGGAGCGAACGGCGAATAGCCAGGAGAGACCATAAACTATTAAGTCTGGGCTACCAAAGGCCATGAAGTGCTCCCATTGTCTAGCTGTTATCAGGATGGGGGCAGGGAGGTAGCAGGAACTGAATAAGGGGAAGGAAAGAGAGAAGCAGGTAATAGGCGCCTCCCCATGGGAGTAGACCCATACTTAAGGACAGGACAGGTATGGGGGAGGATCAGAGAGAGCAAGAGGGCACGCAGGAAGGATTGTCCCACCCACCCACCCTTGGACGAAGAAGGAGCAACATCCAAACAGCATCTAGTTACAGCAGAGATAGTCTTAACAGAAACGGAAGTACTGCGGGCCAGCCAAAGTTTGGTGCCAGGAAACGGAGGCACCCCAGAAGAGGGGGTGCAAGATCCAAGGCCTGGCATCGGAGGGGGCAATTGGGGGACCCTGGGCGGTGCTAGATACAGCAGAGATTGTCTTAACAGAGGCGGAAGTACTGCGGGCCAGCCAAAGTTTGGCGCCAGGAAACGGAGGCACCCCAGAAGAGGGGGTGCAAGATCCAAGGCCTGGCGTCGAGGGGGGCAATTGGGGGGCCCCGGGCGGGTACAGGTTTCAGTTGCGAGAAGGGGCCCCCCTCCCCGGGCGGCTTGATTCAGTTACGTTGGAGGGCTGGTGGACCGCAGTGCTATCTTTGCCACCTAAGCGAGTAAGATTATATTTGTAATCTGATTAATAAATGTGACCTTTAATTCGCCAAAATAAATGACTCAGTTTGATTATTCCAGGTGAAGGGAAAAGGGAGGGGCGGTTTCAATGGTGGGTTTCTTAGTCTGTTAGGGTTAAAAGAATGGTGGGAGCATCAGACGCTCAGAGGTTTATGCTCCCAGAATCCTTGGCAGCTGGCCCTGCTTCTACCACATAGCCTGGGGGCCTGTTATATGCTGTCCAGGGAGAAGGGTTGCTCAGAAGTGTCCTTCCATCTAGAGCCGGCCATTACTGACCATTGTTCCTGGTGTCTCTGCCCCAGGGCCTACCCCCACTGAGTACCAAATGTGCACCAACTGTAGTACAGTGTAGTCACTGACGGCACCAGGCTCCCTAACCGGCTCCTGGGAAAGCTTTCTCAGTTCTGGGTATTGGTATTGCTGGTGATTTCAGTGGGATCCTCCTTGCCACGTACTTCTGGGTGTTGGTGTAGCTGCTGCAGCACCTCTTTCCTGGTAATTACAGCTGGTTCCTCCTGCAGCCACCACTCACTTTCACTCTTTCCTCTCCATGGAACGTTGGGCTTCATGTACTAAGCCTTGGAGAGAAATGACGTACCGACCAATCCACGTGGATCTGCCATGTTACAGGCTTTATCTCTCTCCGACACTTAGTACATAGACCCCCAATCATATGATGGGAAACTTAGAGCAGCTTTGTGCTTTACATCAGGGGTATTCAACATGCAGTGCTCCAGTTGCTGTGGAACTACATATCTCCGCATGCCCTGCCACATTTTTGATATTTGGTCAATTAAAGGCTCAGAGGTTATTGGGATCTCAGCTCCTCAGCCATCGCACCCCACCCTGCCACCATCCTAACTCACCACAAGCTCCTCAGCCATCACACCCCACCCTGCCACCATCCTATCTCACCACAAGCTCCTCAGCCATCGCACCCCACCCTGCCACCAGCCTATCTCACCACAAGCTTCTCAGCCATCGCACCCCACCCTGCCACCATCCTAACTCACCACAAGCTCCTCAGCCATCACACCCCACCCTGCCACCAGCCTATCTCACCACAAGCTCCTCAGCCATCACACCCCACCCTGCCACCATCCTAACTCACCACAAGCTCCTCAGCCATCACACCCCACCCTGCCACCATCCTAACTCACCACAAGCTTCTCAGCCATCGCACCCCACCCTGCCACCATCCTAACTCACCACAAGCTCCTCAGCCATCACACCCCACCCTGCCACCAGCCTATCTCACCACAAGCTTCTCAGCCATCACACCCCACCCTGCCACCATCCTAACTCACCACAAGCTTCTCAGCCATCGCACCCCACCCTGCCACCATCCTAACTCACCACAAGCTCCTCAGCCATCACACCCCACCCTGCCACCAGCCTATCTCACCACAAGCTCCTCAGCCATCGCACCCCACCCTGCCACCATCCTAACTCACCACAAGCTCCTCAGCCATCACACCCCACCCTGCCACCATCCTAACTCACCACAAGCTTCTCAGCCATCGCACCCCACCCTGCCACCATCCTAACTCACCACAAGCTTCTCAGCCATCACACCCCACCCTGCCACCATCCTAACTCACCACAAGCTTCTCAGCCATCGCACCCCACCCTGCCACCATCCCATCTCACCACAAGCTCCTCAGCCATCGCACCCCACCCTGCCACCAGCCTATCTCACCACAAGCTTCTCAGCCATCACACCCCACCCTGCCACCATCCTAACTCACCACAAGCTTTTCAGCCATCACACCCCACCCTTGCACCAGCCTATCTCACCACAAGCTTCTCAGCCATCGCACCCCACCCTGCCACCAGCCTATCTCAACACAAGCTCCTCAGCCATCGCACCCCACCCTGCCACCATCCTAACTCACCACAAGCTTCTCAGCCATCGCACCCCACCATGCCACCAGCCTATCTCAACACAAGCTCCTCAGCCATCGCACCCCACCCTGCCACCAGCCTATCTCACCACAAGCTTCTCAGCCATCACACCCCACCCTGCCACCATCCCATCTTACCACAAGCTGCTCGGCCATCACACCCCACCCTGCCACCAGCCTATCTCACCACAAGCTGCTTGGCCATCACACCCCATCCTGCCATCACATCTCACTACAAGCTTCTCATAACACTGCACCACGCCACAATCCCATCTCACCACAAGGTCCTCACCCATCACACCCCACCCTGCCACCAGCCTATCTCACCACAAGCTCCTCAGCCATCACACCCCACCCTACCACAATCCCATATCACCACAAGCTCCTCAGCCATCACACCCCACCCTACCACAATCCCATCTCATCACAAGCTTCTCAGCCATCACACCCCACCATGCCACCATCCCATCTTACCACAAGCTGCTCGGCCATCACACCCCACCCTGCCACCATCCCATCTTACCACAAGCTCCTCAGCCATCGCACCCCACCCTGCCACCAGCCTATCTCACCACAAGCTGCTTGGCCATCACACCCCATCCTGCCATCACATCTCACTACAAGCTTCTCATCACACTGCACCACGCCACAATCCCATCTCACCACAAGGTCCTCAGCCATCACACCACGCCACCATCCTATCTCACCACAAGCTTCTCAGCCATCGCACCCCACCCTGCCACCAGCCTATCTCAACACAAGCTCCTCAGCCATCGCACCCCACCCTGCCACCAGCCTATCTCACCACAAGCTCCTCAGCCATCGCACCCCACCCTGCCACCAGCCTATCTCACCACAAGCTTCTCAGCCATCACACCCCACCCTGCCACCATCCTATCTCACCACAAGCTTCTCAGCCATCACACCCCACCCTGCCACCAGCCTATCTCAACACAAGCTCCTCAGCCATCGCACCCCACCCTGCCACCATCCTAACTCACCACAAGCTCCTCACACATCACACCCCACCCTGCCACCAGCCTATCTCACCACAAGCTTCTCAGCCATCACACCCCACCCTGCCACCATCCTAACTCACCACAAGCTTCTCAGCCATCACACCCCACCCTGCCACCATCCTATCTCACCACAAGCTTCTCAGCCATCACACCCCACCCTGCCACCAGCCTATCTCACCACAAGCTGCTTGCCCATCACACCCCATCCTGCCATCACATCTCACTACAAGCTTCTCATCACACTGCACCACGCCACAATCCCATCTCACCACAAGGTCCTCAGCCATCACACCCCACCCTGCCACCAGCCTATCTCACCACAAGCTCCTCAGCCATCACACCCCACCCTACCACAATCCCATATCACCACAAGCTCCTCAGCCATCACACCCCACCCTACCACAATCCCATCTCATCACAAGCTTCTCAGCCATCGCACCCCACCATCCTCATCTTACCACAAGCTGCTCGGCCATCACACCCCACCCTGCCACCATCCCATCTTACCACAAGCTCCTCAGCCATCGCACCCCACCCTGCCACCAGCCTATCTCACCACAAGCTTCTCAGCCATCACACCCCATCCTGCCATCACATCTCACTACAAGCTTCTCATCACACTGCACCACGCCACAATCCCATCTCACCACAAGGTCCTCAGCCATCACACCACGCCACCATCCTATCTCACCCCAAGCTCCTCAGCCATCACACCCCACCCTGCCACCAGCCTATCTCACCACAAGCTCCTCAGCCATCACACCCCACCCTGCCACCATCTTATCTCACCACAAGCTCCTCAGCCATCACACCCCACCCTGCCACCAGCCTTTCTCACCACAAGCTTCTCAGCCATCACACCCCACCCTGCCACCATCCTAACTCACCACAAGCTTCTCAGCCATCACACCCCACCCTGCCACCATCCTATCTCACCACAAGCTACTCAGCCATCACACCCCACCATGCCACCATCCCATCTTACCACAAGCTGCTCGGCCATCACACCCCACCCTGCCACCATCTTATCTCACCACAAGCTGCTTGCCCATTACACCCCATCCTGCCATCACATCTCACTACAAGCTTCTCATCACACTGCACCACGCCACAATCCCATCTCACCACAAGGTCCTCAGCCATCACACCCCACCCTGCCACCAGCCTATCTCACCACAAGCTTCTCAGCCATCACACCCCACCCTGCCACCATCCTAACTCACCACAAGCTTCTCAGCCATCACAACCCACCCTGCCACCATCCTAACTCACCACAAGCTTCTCAGCCATCACACCCCACCCTGCCACCAGCCTATCTCACCACAAGCTCCTCAGCCATCACACCCCACCCTACCACCATCCCATCTCACCACAAGCTCCTCAGCCATCACACCCCACCCTGCAACCATCTTATCTCACCACAAGCTCCTCAGCCATCACGCCCCACCCTGCCACCATCTTATCTCACCACAAGCTCCTCACCCATCACGCCCCACCCTGCCACCATCCTATCTCGCCACAAGCTCCTCAGCCATCCCACCCCACCCTGCCACCATCCCATCTTACCACAAGCTGCTTGGCCATCACACCCTACAACAATCCCATCTCACCACAAGCTTCTCAGCCATCACACCCCACCCTGCCACCATCCCATCTTACCACAAGCTGCTTGGCCATCACACCCCATCCTGCCATCACATCTCACTACAAGCTTCTCATCATCACACTGCACCACGCCACAATCCCATCTCACCACAAGGTCCTCACCCATCACACTCCACCCTGCCACAATCCCATCTCACCACAAGGTCCTCACCCATCACACTCCACCCTGCCACAATCCCATCTCACCACAAGGTCCTCAGCCATCACAACCCACCCTGCCACCATCCCATCTCAGTGCAAGCTCCTCAGCCATCACACCCTACCACCATCCCATCTCACCACAAGCTCCTCAGTCCTCACATTCCACCCTGCCGCCATAACATCTCCCACAAGCTACTCAGCCATCACACCCCACCCTGCCACCATAACATCTCCCACAAGCTACTCAGCCATCACACTCCACCCTGCCACAATCCCATCTCACCACAAGGTCCTCAGCCATCACACCCCACCCTACCACCATCCCATCTCACCACAAGCTCCTCAGCCATCACACCCCACCCTGCCACCATCTTCTCACCACAAGCTCCTCAGCCATCACACCCCACCCTGCCACCATCCCATCTCACCACAAGGTCCTCACCATCACACTCCACCCTGCCACAATCCCATCTCACCACAAGCTCCTCAGCCATTACACCCCACCCTACCACCATCCCATCTCACCACAAGCTCCTCAGCCATCACACCCCACCCTGCCACCATCCCATCTCACCACAAGGTCCTCAACCATCACACTCCACCCTGCCACAATCCCATCTCACCACCAGCTCCTCACCCATCACACCCCACCCTACCACCATCCCATCTCACCACAAGCTCCTCAGCCATCACACCCCACCCTGCCACCATCTTATCTCACCACAAGATCCTCAGCCATCACACCCCACCCTGCCACCATCTTATCTCACCACAAGATCCTCAGCCATCACACCCACCCTGCCACCATCTTATCTCACCACAAGATCCTCAGCCATCACACCCCACTCTGCCACCATCTTATCTCACCACAAGATCCTCAGCCATCACACCCCACCCTGCCACCATCTTATCTCACCACAAGCTCCTCAGCCATCACACTCCACCCTGCCACCAGCCTATCTCACCACAAGCTTCTCATCATCACGCCACAATCCCATCTCAGCACAAGCTCCTCACCCATCACACCCCACCCTGCCACAATCCCATATCACCACATGGTCCTCACCCACCACACCCCACCCTGCCACCATCCCATCTCACGACAAGCTTCTCATCATCACACCACAATCCCATCTCACCACAAGGTCCTCACCCATCACACCCCACCCTGCCACCAGCCTATCTCACACAAGCTTCTCATCATCACACCACAATCCCATCTCACCACAAGCTCCTCACCCATCACACTCCACCCTTCCACCAGCCTATCTCACCAAAAGCTCCTCAGCCATCACACCGCACCACGCCACAATCCCATCTCACCACAACGTCCTCACCCATCACACTCCACCCTGCCACCATTCCATGTAACCAAAAGCTCTTCAGCCAGTGCAGCCCATTTGTCCACTGTTCCATCTCACCGCAAGCTCCATAGCCATCACTTCCCACCCTACCTCTGTCTCATCTTTGACCTCATTCATCGGATCCCGCCCTGCTTCTGTCCTATCTTCTACAAGTTTCTCAGCCATCGTACCCCACCCTGCTACTGTCCCATCCACCACAAGCTCCTCAGCCATCACACCCAAGCCTGACGCCAACCCGTCTCTCCTCTCTTCCATGTACTGTCTCACAATGACATGGTTGTGCAGACACGCCCGCAGTACCAACCTCTATTCAGCATCATTCCCCTCAACCCATGCTGAGCCACGCCCTGCCACAGGATAGGAATGGACATAGGACGCCCACAATCAAATGATGGCTGGGCATCCAACATGGGCCATCGCATCAAAAGTATTAAAAAAAAAAAAAATTATATTATGGGTGCAGGAGCACTGCAGTGTGGCTGGCTGGTGGGCAGGACCATCGGAATAGCATCAAATGTTTGCCAAACGTCGGAATGCCTCCATCGAATGGTGAAACCAGTACCATCAAAACAAAAATATCAATTGTATTGAAAAATCGCTATGCAATGTCCATGACTACCACAGGGGGCAGCGAGAATGTTGGCAGGTATGACTGTACTTATTTATTTATTATTTATTTATTAACAGTTTCTTATATAGCGCACACATATTCCGCAGCGCTGTACAGAGAATATTATTACCAGTTATTATATAGCGCACACATATTCCGCAGCGCTGTACAGAGAATATTATTACCAGTTATTATATAGCGCACACATATTTCACAGCGCTGTACAGAGACTATTATTACCAGTTATTATATAGCGCACACATATTCCGCAGTGCTGTACAGAGACTATTATTACCAGTTATTATATAGCACACACAAATTCCGCAGCGCTGTACAGAGAATATTATTACCAGTTATTATATAGCGCACACATATTCCACAGCGCTGTACAGAGAATATTATTACCAGTGATTTATATAGCGCACACATATTCCGCAGTGCTGTACAGAGAATTTTATTACCAGTTATTATATAGCGCACACATATTCCGCAGCGCTGTACAGAGAATATTATTACCAGTTATTATATAGCGCACACATATTCCGCAGCGCTGTACAGAGAATATTATTACCAGTTATTATATAGCGCACACATATTCCACAGCGGGGTACAGAGAATATTATTACCATTGATTTATATAGCGGACACATATTCCGCAGCGCTGTACAGAGACTATTTTAACACTCACATCAGTCCCTGCCTCAGTGGAGCTTACAATCTATATTCGCTACCACATGTACACACACAGACATTCCAGGGTTAATTTTGTTGGGAGCCAATTAACCTACCAGTATATTTTGGGATTGTGTGAGGAAACCGGAGTATCCGGAGGAAACCCACCCAAGCACGGGGAGAATATACAAACTCTGCACAGTTAGGGCCATGGTGGGATTCGAACCCATGACCTCAGCGCTGTGAGGCAGTAATGCTAACCATTACACCGTCTGTATCTCTTTCCACTTTATCTCTCTCCAAAGCCTAGTACAGTATATAGACCTGTGTGTGTGTCTATACGCACACGCACATACACAAATGGCTCATGTGCATAAAGAATAAATAGTGCGCCGAGCTCAGACAGGGAGAGCGGAGGGGGATGCCCTGCTCCCCGGCAGGCAATAACAGTGTAGCAGAGAATCTCTGGGTGGGAAGTCTCTGAGTCTGGGATGTTGTAACTTCCTCACTCTGAGTACTGAGCGTAGGAGCCATTCACACAACTCTCTGCAGGAAGCCTGGTTCTACTACAACCCCCCCTCTCCCCACAGCTGGGACATGGCGAGCCTGGTGCCCTACGCTGGGTAAGTGGTCTCTGTATGGGCGCAGCTGGCACAGACGGGGTTACAGGAGGGGCTGTTACATTCCAGGGGAGGGCGGCTGCACAGATAAGAAACATATGTGTACACGTGTGTGTGTGTGTATATAAATATATATATGTGTATGTGTGTGTATTGCTCTGTGTTACCTGCAGTTCTGTCCAGGGCAGATCTGTGCGGTTATTGCATTATGGGAGGATTATAACATAGGATACTGCTCATGTGGAAGCACGCTGCAGCTAAATAACACACCCGCAGGACACGGAACACATCCACTGTAGTTACCTAATTATATCACAGGAGAAGTGGTATAGCCGTTCGGAAAGCACGTGTGGTGTTTCGCTTTCGTTATAGGGTAAAGCTGCGTATTCACCATCTTAAATATCGGGGACCAGTGACCCCGATACATAACATTCCCACTCTCTGCAAGCATCGTAGTAATCCATCATTGCTCCAGTGCGGAGACAGCTGGTCCGAAAGTAATCTGTTGCCACAAACCTTTTTCCTGGCACTTTGGCAGCGCTAGTACTAGTGCACCAGGGGTTCCCTGGCATCCATTGGGAGAAACCAAGTAGTGACGGAAGGATCCATGTTTGCAAGCTGGGACTGCTCCCCTAAGTAAGTGCTGGGGTGCAGGAGCATTCGCCATCTGCTTTTTGTAATGATAATGAATTTGCCCCAGTACCGCTTTCACACAGCGGCAGTCGAATAACCTGGCAATTACTCGGCTTTAGACCTGGAGATTTGCTCTATTACACGGGGATTTCGCCTGTGTGAAAAGGCCGATCCGGATCTTTTAACTCCGGTTGTCCGATCCTGGTCATTTGCAAGGTCGGAGACCTGAAGTTTAAGATGCGGATTGATCCTTTCACACAGGAGAAGGACCTGTGTATTTCATGAAATTCCCGGGTGGAACTGCTTCATTTTCTGTGTGAAAGTGATATGAATGAGTAACACCAGGGCCGCCAACAAGGGGGTGCTGTGGGTACAGCTCTCCCGGGTGGCCAGGCAGCTAATTTTGCCCACTGCAACCCCCCCGACTGCCTCCGCTGGGCTGCCAGCTTCTTCAATGCAGGACGCTGGTGAGCGAATAAAATGCTGCACCGTCTTTTGAGCCAATCATAGCTTGTGTACCGGCTGCCGGTACATGAGCACTGATTGGCTCACCAGCTGGTGCTGCTTTTTAATTGTCCATCGGCGTCCTACATTGAAGAAGTCTGTGCTTCGGGACCTGCAGCCGGAGCCGAGCGTAAGTGATGAGAGGGAGGGGAGATGGAGATGGGGGCCCCGAGGGGAAATCAGTTCCGGCCCCCAAAATTCCTAGTGGCAGCACTGAGTAACACAGATCCTATTTGTAAGTGGCTGCTATTCTCATAACCTACAGGAGCTTCTCTCCGGCTGATCCCACCAATTGGATGCATCCTGGGGGTCGGTCCCGGTAGCTAACGCCAACTGAGGGTAACGGTAGCCATTGTACCCTACAGGCTACACTTTGCACTACAGCATATCAAGCTCTTAGACCGCCCACACCTGGTAATACACAAGGGTCCGAAGATGTGAGGTGGTCACTGATACATACAGATAGAGGGCCTTCTTCTGATTCATATGCTCGGGGTAGTGATGTGTTCCTTCCGCTCATGTGAATTTCTGCACATTTGCATACGCTGGGTGCGAGCGGGCAAGTTGAACTGCGTTGCATGTGGACTAGAAAAAAGTCCATAGTCCCACTCATCGGTGCTGCTAGTGCCTGTTAGGTGCAGCAGGTCGCACCCATCCACCAGAATCGCAACGCTGCCCCTTGTGCTACTCAATACTTTTCCATAAGATGCCTGTGCGATTTAGGTGATGGGTGTCTGCCTTTCACTACTTATGACATGTGGCGATTGGCGCAGCGGCGATGAACACGGCTATATCTGTAGTACAATGTAGGGCCTAGTTCTGTTTTGTTCAGTGTATGAGGCGATTCAGACCTGTTCACACAGGTCCGAATTCATCCCCGATGGTGTGGGTCTGCACAGACACAAACCCCCGGAGCGAATGCCTTTGCCGAGTCTCACACTCGCCGGGGCTTTCGAATAGACGGGGGGGCAGTCGCTAAGAACCACCAAAAGTTTTATGGGCGTGCCCGCATAATCCGTGTGTTATAACATAGTGCGGGGTGTGATGCGACTCTGTGTGTTATTACATAGCGCAGGGTGTGACGCGGCTCCGTGTGTTATTACATAGCGCAGGATGTGACACGGCTCCGTGTGTTATTACATAGCGCGGGGTGTGATGCGGCTCCAAGTGTTATTACATAGCGCGGGATGTGACACGGCTCCGTGTGTTATTACATAGCGCGGGGTGTGACGCGGCTCCATGTTATTACATAGCGCAGGATGTGACGCGGCTCTGTCTGTTATTACATAGCGCAGGGTGTGACGCGGCTCCATGTTATTACATAGCACAGGGTGTGACGCGGCTCTGTGTGTTATTACATAGCACAGGGTGTGACGCGGCTCTGTGTGTTATTACATAGCGCGGGGTGTGACGCGGCTCCATGTTATTACATAGCGCAGGATGTGATGCTGCTCTGTGTGTTATTACATAGCACAGGGTGTGACGCGGCTCTGTGTGTTATTACATAGCGCGGGGTGTGACGCGGCTCCATGTTATTACATAGCGCAGGATGTGACGCGGCTCTGTCTGTTATTACATAGCGCAGGGTGTGATGCTTCTCCATGTTATTACATAGCACAGGGTGTGACGCGGCTCCGCGTGTTATTACATAGCGCGGGGTGTGACGCGGCTCCGTGTGTTATTACATAGCGCGGGGTGTGACAAGGCTCCGTGTGTTATTACATAGCGCAGGGTGTGACACGGCTCCGTGTGTTATTACATAGCACAGGGTGTGACGCGGTTCCATGTGTTATTACATAGCTTAGGGTGTGACGCGGCTCCATGTGTTATTACATAGCGCGGGGTGTGACGCGGCTCCGTGTGTTATTACATAGCGCAGGGTGTGACACGGCTCCGTGTGTTATTACATAGCACAGGGTGTGACGCGGCTCCGTGTGTTATTACATAGCGCGGGGTGTGACAAGGCTCCGTGTGTTATTACATAGCGCGGGGTGTGACACGGCTCCGTGTGTTATTACATAGCGCAGGGTGTGACGCTTCTCCATGTTATTACATAGCACAGGGTGTGACGCGGCTCCGCGTGTTATTACATAGCATGGGGTGTGACAAGGCTCCGTGTGTTATTACATAGCGCAGGATGTGATGCGGCTCTGTGTGTTATTGCATAGCACAGGGTGTGACGCGGCTCTGTGTGTTATTACATAGCGCGGGGTGTGACGCGGCTCCATGTTATTACATAGCGCAGGATGTGACGCGGCTCTGTCTGTTATTACATAGCGCAGGGTGTGACGCTTCTCCATGTTATTACATAGCACAGGGTGTGACGCGGCTCCGCGTGTTATTACATAGCATGGGGTGTGACGCGGCTCCGTGTGTTATTACATAGCGCGGGGTGTGACAAGGCTCCGTGTGTTATTACATAGCGCGGGGTGTGACACGGCTCCGTGTGTTATTACATAGATCAGGATGTGATGCGGCTCTGTGTGTTATTACATAGCGCGGGATGTGATGCGGCTCCGTGTGTTATTACATAGCGTGGGGTGTGACGCGGCTCCGTGTGTTATTACATAGCGTGGGGTGTGACGCGGCTCCGTGTGTTATTACATAGCTCAGGATGTGATGCGGCTCCGTGTGTTATTACATAGCGCAGGATGTGACGCGGCTCTGTGTGTTATTACATAGCGCGGGGTGTGATGCGGCTCCATGTGTTATTACATAGCGTGGGGTGTGACGCGGCTCCATGTGTTATTACATAGCGCAGGATGTGACGCGGCTCTGTGTGTTATTACATAGCGCGGGGTGTGATGCGGCTCCATGTGTTATTACATAGCGTGGGGTGTGACGCGGCTCTGTGTGTTATTACATAGCGTGGGGTGTGACGCGGCTCCGTGTGTTATTACATAGCGCGGGGTGTGACGGGGCTCCATGTTATTACATAGCGTGGGGTGTGACGCGGCTCCATGTTATTACATAGCGCAGGGTGTGACGCGGCTCCATGTGTTATTACATAGCGCAGGATGTGACACGGCTCCGTGTGTTATTACATACAGTAGCACGGGGTGTGACGCGGCTTCGTGTGTTATTACATACCACAGGGTGTGACGCGGCTCCATGTGTTATTACATAGCTCAGGGTGTGACGCGGCTCCGTGTGTTATTACATAGCGCAGGATGTGACACGGCTCCGTGTGTTATTACATAGCGCAGGATGTGACACGGCTCCGTGTGTTATTACATAGCGCAGGATGTGACGCGGCTCCATGTGTTATTACATAGCGCAGGATGTGACACGGCTCCGTGTGTTATTACATAGCTCAGGGTGTGACACGGCTCCGTTGTGTCATTACATAGTGCGGGGTGTGACGCGGCTCCGTGTTATTACATAGCGCGGGGTGTGACGCGGCTCCGTGTGTTATTACATAGCGCAGGGTGTGACACGGCTCCGTGTGTTATTACATAGCGCAGGGTGTGACGCGGCTCTGTGTGTTATTACATAGCGCGGGGAGTGACGCGGCTCCATGTTATTACATAGCGCAGGGTGTGACTCGGCTCCGTGTGTCATTACATAGTGCAGGGTGTGACGCGGCTCCATGTTATTACATAGCGCGGGGTGTGACGCGGCTCCGTGTGTTATTACATAGCACAGGGTGTGACGCGGCTCCATGTTATTACATAGCGCAGGGTGTGACGCGGCTCCATGTTATTACATAGCTCAGGGTGTGACGCGGCTCCATGTTATTACATAGCGCGGGGTGTGACGCGGCTCCGTGTGTTATTACATAGCGCAGGGTGTGACGCGGCTCCATGTTATTACATAGCGCGGGGTGTGACGCGGCTCCATGTTATTACATAGCTCAGGGTGTGACGCTGCTCCGTGTGTTATTACATAGCGCGGGTGTGACGCGGCTCCGTGTGTTATTACATAGCGCGGGTGTGACACGGCTCCGTGTGTTATTACATAGCTCAGGGTGTGACGCTGCTCCGTGTGTTATTACATAGCGCGGGTGTGACGCGGCTCCGTGTGTTATTACATAGCGCGGGTGTGACGCGGCTCCGTGTGTTATTACATAGCGCAGGGTGTATAATCTCCCTGTTATAGGGAAAGGCAGCCGGGAACACAGGTGCTATAATCTCCTCGCTATAGGGTAATGCAGCCGGGAACACAGGTGCTATAATCTCGCTATGGCTGGAATCTCTCAGTCCTAGAACTTTCTGTGGGCAGGGCAGAACCTGGAGGTCTCAGCTGTCATCTGTGTTTCCTGGATTACGCTAATGAACTAGATAATGACTCCATCCGCGTCGGAAAGTGACGACGGGCAATTTAGCTGTGCAGCCAATTAGACCTATGAGTAATCAGTGACCACGATTCTCAGATACAATATATCATAGATGAAAGGTTATTGATGTAAAATAGTATTTGTTCCATTCTACCTGTAGAGTATTTATTTATTTGCAGTTTCTTATATAGCGCAGCAGATTCCGTTGCGCTTTACAATAGTAATAGAGAATTGATGTATATAACTAATAGGGGTGCCGGACGGGGTCCCAACAGTTGGGATCCCGACAGCCGTGCCTGCAAGGGGCTTTGTTGCACTCACCATGCTGTCTGTGTCCGGCCAGTCGGGATCCCGACTGTCGGACCCCTATACCACACCCACTAATAGTCGCTAACCTTCTCCCCTGTTCATTATCAGGAAAGCCCACAGTTACTGAGGTCATGGTGGCTTTACGGGGCTGTGCATAGCTGTAACCTCACATGCTTTATAGCAGGGATGGGGAACCTTTGGCCCTTAAGCTGTTGTTGAACTACAAATCCCAGCATGCCCTGCTACAGTTTTGCTATTTGGCTCTGCTCTGGGGTGCGTAGTTCAAGAGCTGGAGGGCCAAAGGTTTCCCATCGCTGCTCTGTAGTTAATAAATATAGTGTGTCACTGTTGCCATTAGCGATGACAGCACACTGTAAACCAGTTCTCACTGGAGCAATGACGGCGTTTCCCATGGCAAAACCGTACTTTTATGGTCCTATTTCCAGAATTTCTTATTCACTGTGATGTTAATAAAACGTAATTACATGTATTTGTTTTATAGAACGCGGTAATCTGCTGTTATAGTGCTGGGTCTGAGCCGGAAGCAAAGTCCTTGTTCCCCGAGTGCTGCTGATGTGCTCAGTGCCCGGACCAGCTGCTGTTACTGAGTGCTGCTGATGTGCTCAGTGCCCAGACCAGCTGCTGTTACTGAGTGGTGCTGATGTGCTCAGTGCACAGACCAGCTGCTGTTACTGAGTGCTGCTGATGTGCTCAGTGCCCGGACCAGCTGCTGTTACTGAGTGCTGCTGATGTGCTCAGTGCCCAGACCAGCTGCTGTTACTGAGTGCTGCTGATGTGCTCAGTGCATGGACCAGCTGCTGTTACTGAGGGCTGCTGATGTGCTCAGTGCCCGGACCAGCTGCTGTTACTGAGGGCTGCTGATGTGCTCATTGCCCGGACCTGCTGCTGTTACTGAGTGCTGCTGATGTGCTCAGTGCCCGGACCAGCTGCTGTTACTGAGTGCTGCTGATGTGCTCAGTGCCCAGACCAGCTGCTGTTACTGAGTGCTGCTGATGTGCTCAGTGCATGGACCAGCTGCTGTTACTGAGGGCTGCTGATGTGCTCAGTGCCCGGACCAGCTGCTGTTACTGAGGGCTGCTGATGTGCTCAGTGCCCGGACCAGCTGCTGTTACTGAGTGCTGCTGATGTGCTCAGTGCATGGACCAGCTGCTGTTACTGAGGGCTGCTGATGTGCTCAGTGCCCGGACCAGCTGCTGTTACTGAGGGCTGCTGATGTGCTCAGTGCCCGGACCAGCTTCTGTTACTGAGGGCTGCTGATGTGCTCAGTGCATGGACCAGCTGCTGTTACTGAGGGCTGCTGATGTGCTCAGTGCCCGGACCAGCTGCTGTTACTGAGGGCTGCTGATGTGCTCAGTGCCTATACCAGGTGCTGTTACTGAGTGCTGCTGATGTGCTCAGTGCCCGGACCAGCTGCTGTTACTGAGTGCTGCTGATGTGCTCAGTGCCCGGACCAGCTGCTATTACTGAGGGCTGCTGATGTGCTCAGTGCCCAGACCAGCTGCTATTACTGAGTGCTGCTGATGTGCTCATTGCCCGGACCAGCTGCTGTTACTGAGGGCTGCTGATGTGCTCAGTGCCCGGAGCAACTGCTGTTACTGAGTGCTGCTGATGTGCTCAGTGCCCGGACCAGCTGCTGTTACTGAGGGCTGCTGATGTGCTCAGTGCCCGGACCAGCTGCTGTTACTGAGGGCTGCTGATGTGCTCAGTGCCCAGACCAGCTGCTGTTACTGAGGGCTGCTGATGTGCTCAGTGCATGGACCAGCTGCTGTTACTGAGGGCTGCTGATGTGCTCAGTGCCCGGACCTGCTGCTGTTACTGAAGGCTGCTGATGTGCTCAGTGCCCGGACCAGCTGCTGTTACTGAGTGCTGCTGATGTGCTCAGTGCCTGGACCAGCTGCTGTTACTGAAGGCTGCTGATGTGCTCAGTGCCCAGACCAGCTGCTGTTACTGAGTGCTGCTGATGTGCTCAGTGCCCGGACCAGCTGCTGTTACTGAAGGCTGCTGATGTGCTCAGTGCCCGGACCTGCTGCTGTTACTGAAGGCTGCTGATGTGCTCAGTGCCCGGACCAGCTGCTGTTACTGAGGGCTGCTGATGTGCTCAGTGCCCGGATCAGCTGCTGTTACTGAGTGCTGCTGATGTGCTCAGTGCCCAGACCAGCTGCTGTTACTGAGGGCTGCTGATGTGCTCATTGCCCGGACCTGCTGCTGTTACTGAGTGCTGCTGATGTGCTCAGTGCCCGGACCAGCTGCTTTTACTGAGGGCTGCTGATGTGCTCAGTGCCCGGACCAGCTGCTGTTACTGAGGGCTGCTGATGTGCTCAGTGCCCGGACCAGCTGCTGTTACTGAGGGCTGCTGATGTGCTCAGTGCCCAGACCAGCTGCTGTTACTGAGGGCTGCTGATGTGCTCAGTGCATGGACCAGCTGCTGTTACTGAGGGCTGCTGATGTGCTCAGTGCCCGGACCTGCTGCTGTTACTGAAGGCTGCTGATGTGCTCAGTGCCCGGACCAGCTGCTGTTACTGAGTGCTGCTGATGTGCTCAGTGCCTGGACCAGCTGCTGTTACTGAAGGCTGCTGATGTGCTCAGTGCCCAGACCAGCTGCTGTTACTGAGTGCTGCTGATGTGCTCAGTGCCCGGACCAGCTGCTGTTACTGAAGGCTGCTGATGTGCTCAGTGCCCGGACCTGCTGCTGTTACTGAAGGCTGCTGATGTGCTCAGTGCCCGGACCAGCTGCTGTTACTGAGGGCGCTGATGTGCTCAGTGCCCGGATCAGCTGCTGTTACTGAGTGCTGCTGATGTGCTCAGTGCCCAGACCAGCTGCTGTTACTGAGGGCTGCTGATGTGCTCAGTGCCCGGACCTGCTGCTGTTACTGAGTGCTGCTGATGTGCTCAGTGCCCGGACCAGGTGCTGTTACTGAGTGCTGCTGATGTGCTCAGTGCCCGGACCAGCTGCTATTACTGAGTGCTGCTGATGTGCTCAGTGCCCGGACCAGCTGCTTTTACTGAGGGCTGCTGATGTGCTCAGTGCCCGGACCAGCTGCTGTTACTGAGTGCTGCTGATGTGCTCAGTGCCCGGACCAGCTGCTATTACTGAGTGCTGCTGATGTGCTCAGTGCCCGGACCAGCTGCTTTTACTGAGGGCTGCTGATGTGCTCAGTGCCCGGACCAGCTGCTATTACTGAGTGCTGCTGATGTGCTCAGTGCCCAGACCAGCTGCTGTTACTGAGGGCTGCTGATGTGCTCAGTGCATGGACCAGCTGCTGTTACTGAGGGCTGCTGATGTGCTCAGTGCCCGGACCTGCTGCTGTTACTGAGTGCTGCTGATGTGCTCAGTGCCCGGAACAGCTGCTGTAACTGAATGCTGCTGATGTGCTCAGTGCACAGATCATGCAGTGAGAGTATTGTTTAGCTGTGACACTTTCTGGAGGGCAGAATAGATAATGCTGTAACTGCCCAGGGGACGTGTATACGCCCCTTACTAAGGAATATATATATATATAGATGGGTGGAGCCACTGCGTGTGAGAGAGTCTGGCTGCAGTGCCAGGTCGTGTGGATGATCTCACCACAGAGGAAATAGAAGTGCCAGGGTGATTGTGTAATAGGTGTCTGGCAAGGGGCAGCCTGCTGATCTTCATGGAAAGAGAACTTTAATGAGATTTCCACAAAGCTTGGATTTCCCATAGTGCTGCCAATCCCCCAGTCATATACACTGGTATACAGCTGCAGATGGCAGGGAGTGCTGGGCCTTGTAGTCCAACCCCCGGCCTACAGGGTGGTCACTATGCCGACCTTCTACCATCTAAGACTGCACATAAATAAACATACAAGTTGTTGGGGTCAGCAGAGGGGGCTAGTAATGGCCCTCTCTGGCCCTTCCCAGAAGGCACAGAGGAATACAATAGCCACTATGAACCAGTAGGGGGAGGCAGAGGGTATCCCAGTGTGGCTTGCATACTACATTAGGGATACACAGTCACTAGTGCATCATCTATGCAGAGTGTTTAAGCAGTACCTATCCACTTATGAGAATGGCTGCATGTGACGGGGGCAGTTAGGGATTGCTGGTGGGATCCGTTTGGATCTCTCTCATGGGGAAAGATGGCAAGAAGCACAGTGGCTTCTATAGGGTAACGCCGTATACAGATGGCATTGCCCACTGAGTCCAAGCACCTAAATGCATCGCATTCTGGCGCTTGGTGCATATGCGCTGAGGTTTGTCTGCATTTGTAGCGTTGCTGCTTCCACCTCTGTCTTATGTACTAATATCATTTTGCGGATGCCGGCCTCCTGCGTGCTGGTGCGCCTGGTGCCAATATGCCAGATATCGATCTGCTTGTGCTGATTATCTGTGCGCTTAGGTACATTGTTATCAATAATGGTGGCTCGTACGTACCCTGCGATGGTCCCACCTAACTGTGAGGCTGAGTTCCTGGGAGCTGAGCTGCTGGTCTAGGTATTGATGAGGGTGGAGGTATGGAATTCCGGCTGGTGTTAGGATGTGAGATTGGGATAGCTGCCAGTCTAGGTATGGATGAGGGTGGAGTATGGCATACTGGCTCTGGTGTTAGGATGAGAGGTTGGGATAGCTGGGATAGCTCCCTCTCATACAGGGAGTATTGGGCTAGGAAGGGTTACAGCCGGAGTCTGTTATATAGATATGTGCGAGGATGTATCACTGGTGTATAGTCACAGACCTACACCTCTCATACAGGGAGTATTGGGCTAGGAAGGGTTACAGCCGGAGTCTGTTATATAGATGTGTGCCAGGATGTATCACTGGTGTATAGTCACAGACCTACACCTCTCATACAGGGAGTATTGGGCTAGGAAGGGTTACAGCCGGAGTCTGTTATATAGATATGTGCCAGGATGTATCACTGGCGTATAGTCACAGACCTACACCTCTCATACAGGGAGTATTGGGCTAGGAAGGGTTACAGCCAGAGTCTGTTATATAGATATGTGCGAGGATGTATCACTGGTGTATAGTCACAGACCTACACCTCTCATACAGGGAGTATTGGGCTAGGAAGGGTTACAGCCGGAGTCTGTTATATAGATGTGTGCGAGGATGTATCACTGGCGTATAGTCACAGACCTACACCTCTCATACAGGGAGTATTGGGCTAGGAAGGGTTACAGCCGGAGTCTGTTATATAGATATGTGCGAGGATGTATCACTGGTGTATAGTCACAGACCTGCACCTCTCATACAGGGAGTATTGGGCTAGGAAGGGTTACAGCCGGAGTCTGTTATATAGATATGTGCGAGGATGTATCACTGGCGTATAGTCACAGACCTACACCTCTCATACAGGGAGTATTGGGCTAGGAAGGGTTACAGCCGGAGTCTGTTATATAGATGTGTGCGAGGATGTATCACTGGCGTATAGTCACAGACCTACACCTCTCATACAGGGAGTATTGGGCTAGGAAGGGTTACAGCCGGAGTCTGTTATATAGATATGTGCCAGGATGTATCACTGGTGTATAGTCACAGACCTACACCTCTCATACAGGGAGTATTGGGCTAGGAAGGGTTACAGCCAGAGTCTGTTATATAGATATGTGCGAGGATGTATCACTGGTGTATAGTCACAGACCTACACCTCTCATACAGGGAGTATTGGGCTAGGAAGGGTTACAGCCGGAGTCTGTTATATAGATGTGTGCGAGGATGTATCACTGGTGTATAGTCACAGACCTACACCTCTCATACAGGCAGTATTGGGCTAGGAAGGGTTACAGCCGGAGTCTGTTATATAGATGTGTGCGAGGATGTATCACTGGTGTATAGTCACAGACCTACACCTCTCATACAGGGAGTATTGGGCTAGGAAGGGTTACAGCCGGAGTCTGTTATATAGATGTGTGCGAGGATGTATCACTGGCGTATAGTCACAGACCTACACCTCTCATACAGGGAGTATTGGGCTAGGAAGGGTTACAGCCGGAGTCTGTTATATAGATATGTGCGAGGATGTATCACTGGCGTATAGTCACAGACCTACACCTCTCATACAGGGAGTATTGGGCTAGGAAGGGTTACAGCCGGAGTCTGTTATATAGATGTGTGCGAGGATGTATCACTGGCGTATAGTCACAGACCTACACCTCTCATACAGGGAGTATTGGGCTAGGAAGGGTTACAGCCGGAGTCTGTTATATAGATATGTGCGAGGATGTATCACTGGCGTATAATCACAGACCTACACCTCTCATACAGGGAGTATTGGGCTAGGAAGGGTTACAGCCGGAGTCTGTTATATAGATATGTGCGAGGATGTATCACTGTCCTCTAGTCACAGACCTACACCTCTCATACAGGGAGTATTGGGCTAGGAAGGGTTACAGCCGGAGTCTGTTATATAGATATGTACGAGGATGTATCACTGGTGTATAGTCACAGACCTACACCTCTCATACAGGGAGTATTGGGCTAGGAAGGGTTACAGCCGGAGTCTGTTATATAGATATGTGCCAGGATGTATCACTGGTGTATAGTCACAGACCTACACCTCTCATACAGGGAGTATTGGGCTAGGAAGGGTTACAGCCGGAGTCTGTTATATAGATGTGTGCGAGGATGTATCACTGGTGTATAGTCACAGACCTACACCTCTCATACAGGGAGTATTGGGCTAGGAAGGGTTACAGCCGAAGTCTGTTATATAGATATGTGCGAGGATGTATCACTGGCGTATAGTCACAGACCTACACCTCTCATACAGGGAGTATTGGGCTAGGAAGGGTTACAGCCGGAGTCTGTTATATAGATGTGTGCGAGGATGTATCACTGGTGTATAGTCACAGACCTACACCTCTCATACAGGGAGTATTGGGCTAGGAAGGGTTACAGCCGGAGTCTGTTATATAGATATGTGCCAGGATGTATCACTGGTGTATAGTCACAGACCTACACCTCTCATACAGGGAGTATTGGGCTAGGAAGGGTTACAGCCGGAGTCTGTTATATAGATATGTGCGAGGATGTATCACTGGTGTATAGTCACAGACCTACACCTCTCATACAGGCAGTATTGGGCTAGGAAGGGTTACAGCCGGAGTCTGTTATATAGATATGTGCGAGGATGTATCACTGGTGTATAGTCACAGACCTACACCTCTCATACAGGGAGTATTGGGCTAGGAAGGGTTACAGCCGGAGTCTGTTATATAGATGTGTGCCAGGATGTATCACTGGTGTATAGTCACAGACCTACACCTCTCATACAGGGAGTATTGGGCTAGGAAGGGTTACAGCCAGAGTCTGTTATATAGATATGTGCGAGGATGTATCACTGGTGTATAGTCACAGACCTACACCTCTCATACAGGGAGTATTGGGCTAGGAAGGGTTACAGCCGGAGTCTGTTATATAGATATGTGCCAGGATGTATCACTGGTGTATAGTCACAGACCTACACCTCTCATACAGGGAGTATTGGGCTAGGAAGGGTTACAGCCGGAGTCTGTTATATAGATATGTGCGAGGATGTATCACTGGTGTATAGTCACAGACCTACACCTCTCATACAGGGAGTATTGGGCTAGGAAGGGTTACAGCCGGAGTCTGTTATATAGATATGTGCGAGGATGTATCACTGGTGTATAGTCACAGACCTACACCTCTCATACAGGGAGTATTGGGCTAGGAAGGGTTACAGCCGGAGTCTGTTATATAGATGTGTGCGAGGATGTATCACTGGTGTATAGTCACAGACCTACACCTCTCTCACAGGGAGTATTGGGCTAGGAAGGGTTACAGCCGGAGTCTGTTATATAGATATGTGCGAGGATGTATCACTGGCGTATAGTCACAGACCTACACCTCTCATACAGGGAGTATTGGGCTAGGAAGGGTTACAGCCGGAGTCTGTTATATAGATGTGTGCGAGGATGTATCACTGGTGTATAGTCACAGACCTACACCTCTCATACAGGGAGTATTGGGCTAGGAAGGGTTACAGCCGGAGTCTGTTATATAGATATGTGCCAGGATGTATCACTGGTGTATAGTCACAGACCTACACCTCTCATACAGGGAGTATTGGGCTAGGAAGGGTTACAGCCGGAGTCTGTTATATAGATATGTGCGAGGATGTATCACTGGTGTATAGTCACAGACCTACACCTCTCATACAGGGAGTATTGGGCTAGGAAGGGTTACAGCCGGAGTCTGTTATATAGATGTGTGCCAGGATGTATCACTGGTGTATAGTCACAGACCTACACCTCTCATACAGGGAGTATTGGGCTAGGAAGGGTTACAGCCAGAGTCTGTTATATAGATATGTGCGAGGATGTATCACTGGTGTATAGTCACAGACCTACACCTCTCATACAGGGAGTATTGGGCTAGGAAGGGTTACAGCCGGAGTCTGTTATATAGATATGTGCCAGGATGTATCACTGGTGTATAGTCACAGACCTACACCTCTCATACAGGGAGTATTGGGCTAGGAAGGGTTACAGCCGGAGTCTGTTATATAGATGTGTGCGAGGATGTATCACTGGTGTATAGTCACAGACCTACACCTCTCTCACAGGGAGTATTGGGCTAGGAAGGGTTACAGCCGGAGTCTGTTATATAGATATGTGCGAGGATGTATCACTGGTGTATAGTCACAGACCTACACCTCTCATACAGGGAGTATTGGGCTAGGAAGGGTTACAGCCAGAGTCTGTTATATAGATATGTGCGAGGATGTATCACTGGCGTATAGTCACAGACCTACACCTCTCATACAGGGAGTATTGGGCTAGGAAGGGTTACAGCCGGAGTCTGTTATATAGATGTGTGCGAGGATGTATTACTGGTGTATAGTCACAGACCTACACCTCTCATACAGGGAGTATTGGGCTAGGAAGGGTTACAGCCGGAGTCTGTTATATAGATGTGTGCGAGGATGTATCACTGTCCTCTAGTCACAGACCTACACCTCTCATACAGGGAGTTTTGGGCTAGGAAGGGTTACAGCCGGAGTCTGTTATATAGATATGTGCGAGGATGTATCACTGTCCTCTAGTCACAGACCTACACCTCTCATACAGGGAGTATTGGGCTAGGAAGGGTTACAGCCGGAGTCTGTTATATAGATGTGTGCGAGGATGTATCACTGGTGTATAGTCACAGACCTACACCTCTCATACAGGGAGTATTGGGCTAGGAAGGGTTACAGCCGGAGTCTGTTATATAGATGTGTGCCAGGATGTATCACTGGTGTATAGTCACAGACCTACACCTCTCATACAGGGAGTATTGGGCTAGGAAGGGTTACAGCCGGAGTCTGTTATATAGATATGTGCCAGGATGTATCACTGGTGTATAGTCACAGACCTACACCTCTCATACAGGGAGTATTGGGCTAGGAAGGGTTACAGCCAGAGTCTGTTATATAGATATGTGCGAGGATGTATCACTGTCCTCTAGTCACAGACCTACACCTCTCATACAGGGAGTATTGGGCTAGGAAGGGTTACAGCCGGAGTCTGTTATATAGATATGTGCGAGGATGTATCACTGTCCTCTAGTCACAGACCTACACCTCTCATACAGGGAGTATTGGGCTAGGAAGGGTTACAGCCGGAGTCTGTTATATAGATGTGTGCGAGGATGTATCACCGGCGTATAGTCACAGACCTACACCTCTCATACAGGGAGTATTGGGCTAGGAAGGGTTACAGCCGGAGTCTGTTATATAGATATGTGCGAGGATGTATCACTGTCCTCTAGTCACAGACCTACAACTCTCACACAGGGAGTATTGGGCTAGGAAGGGTTACAGCCGGAGTCTGTTATATAGATATGTGCGAGGATGTATCACTGGCGTATAGTCACAGACCTACACCTCTCATACAGGGAGTACTGGGCTAGGAAGGGTTACAGCCGGAGTCTGTTATATAGATATGTGCCAGGATGTATCACTGGTGTATAGTCACAGACCTACACCTCTCATACAGGGAGTATTGGGCTAGGAAGGGTTACAGCCGGAGTCTGTTATATAGATGTGTGCGAGGATGTATCACTGGCGTATAGTCACAGACCTACACCTCTCATACAGGGAGTATTGGGCTCAGAAGGGTTACAGCCGGAGTCTGTTATATAGATGTGTGCGAGGATGTATCACTGGCGTATAGTCACAGACCTACACCTCTCATACAGGGAGTACTGGGCTAGGAAGGGTTACAGCCGGAGTCTGTTATATAGATATGTGCGAGGATGTATCACTGGTGTATAGTCACAGACCTGCACCTCTCATACAGGGAGTATTGGGCTAGGAAGGGTTACAGCTGGAGTCTGTTATATAGATATGTACGAGGATGTATCACTGGTGTATAGTCACAGACCTACACCTCTCATACAGGGAGTATTGGGCTAGGAAGGGTTACAGCCGGAGTCTGTTATATAGATGTGTGCGAGGATGTATCACTGGTGTATAGTCACAGACCTACACCTCTCATACAGGGAGTATTGGGGTAGGAAGGGTTACAGCCGGAGTCTGTTATATAGATATGTGCGAGGATGTATCACTGGTGTATAGTCACAGACCTACACCTCTCATACAGGGAGTATTGGGCTAGGAAGGGTTACAGCCGGAGTCTGTTATATAGATATGTGCGAGGATGTATCACTGGTGTATAGTCACAGACCTACACCTCTCATACAGGGAGTATTGGGCTAGGAAGGGTTACAGCCGGAGTCTGTTATATAGATATGTGCGAGGATGTATCACTGGCGTATAGTCACAGACCTGCACCTCTCATACAGGGAGTATTGGGCTAGGAAGGGTTACAGCCGGAGTCTGTTATATAGATATGTGCGAGGATGTATCACTGGTGTATAGTCACAGACCTACACCTCTCATACAGGGAGTATTGGGCTAGGAAGGGTTACAGCCGGAGTCTGTTATATAGATGTGTGCGAGGATGTATCACTGGTGTATAGTCACAGACCTACACCTCTCATACAGGGAGTATTGGGCTAGGAAGGGTTACAGCCGGAGTCTGTTATATAGATATGTGCGAGGATGTATCACTGGTGTATAGTCACAGACCTACACCTCTCATACAGGGAGTATTGGGCTAGGAAGGGTTACAGCCGGAGTCTGTTATATAGATATGTGCCAGGATGTATCACTGGTGTATAGTCACAGACCTACACCTCTCATACAGGGAGTATTGGGCTAGGAAGGGTTACAGCCGGAGTCTGTTATATAGATATGTGCGAGGATGTATCACTGGTGTATAGTCACAGACCTACACCTCTCATACAGGGAGTATTGGGCTAGGAAGGGTTACAGCCGGAGTCTGTTATATAGATGTGTGCGAGGATGTATCACTGGTGTATAGTCACAGACCTACACCTCTCATACAGGGAGTATTGGGCTAGGAAGGGTTACAGCCGGAGTCTGTTATATAGATGTGTGCGAGGATGTATCACTGGTGTATAGTCACAGACCTACACCTCTCATACAGGGAGTATTGGGCTAGGAAGGGTTACAGCCGGAGTCTGTTATATAGATATGTGCGAGGATGTATCACTGGTGTATAGTCACAGACCTACACCTCTCATACAGGGAGTATTGGGCTAGGAAGGGTTACAGCCGGAGTCTGTTATATAGATGTGTGCGAGGATGTATCACTGGTGTATAGTCACAGACCTACACCTCTCATACAGGGAGTATTGGGCTAGGAAGGGTTACAGCCGGAGTCTGTTATATAGATATGTGCGAGGATGTATCACTGGCGTATAGTCACAGACCTACACCTCTCATACAGGGAGTATTGGGCTAGGAAGGGTTACAGCCGGAGTCTGTTATATAGATGTGTGCGAGGATGTATCACTGGTGTATAGTCACAGACCTACACCTCTCATACAGGGAGTATTGGGCTAGGAAGGGTTACAGCCGGAGTCTGTTATATAGATATGTGCCAGGATGTATCACTGGTGTATAGTCACAGACCTACACCTCTCATACAGGGAGTATTGGGCTAGGAAGGGTTACAGCCGGAGTCTGTTATATAGATGTGTGCGAGGATGTATCACTGGCGTATAGTCACAGACCTACACCTCTCATACAGGGAGTATTGGGCTAGGAAGAGTTACAGCCGGAGTCTGTTATATAGATATGTGCGAGGATGTATCACTGGTGTATAGTCACAGACCTACACCTCTCATACAGGGAGTATTGGGCTAGGAAGGGTTACAGCCGGAGTCTGTTATATAGATATGTGCCAGGATGTATCACTGGTGTATAGTCACAGACCTACACCTCTCATACAGGGAGTATTGGGCTAGGAAGGGTTACAGCCGGAGTCTGTTATATAGATATGTGCGAGGATGTATCACTGGTGTATAGTCACAGACCTACACCTCTCATACAGGGAGTATTGGGCTAGGAAGGGTTACAGCCGGAGTCTATTATATAGATGTGTGCGAGGATGTATCACTGGTGTATAGTCACAGACCTACACCTCTCATACAGGGAGTATTGGGCTAGGAAGGGTTACAGCCGGAGTCTGTTATATAGATATGTGCGAGGATGTATCACTGGTGTATAGTCACAGACCTACACCTCTCATACAGGGAGTATTGGGCTAGGAAGGGTTACAGCCGGAGTCTGTTATATAGATATGTGCGAGGATGTATCACTGGCGTATAGTCACAGACCTACACCTCTCATACAGGGAGTATTGGGCTAGGAAGGGTTACAGCCGGAGTCTGTTATATAGATGTGTGCGAGGATGTATCACTGGCGTATAGTCACAGACCTACACCTCTCATACAGGGAGTATTGGGCTAGGAAGGGTTACAGCCGGAGTCTGTTATATAGATATGTGCCAGGATGTATCACTGGTGTATAGTCACAGACCTACACCTCTCATACAGGGAGTATTGGGCTAGGAAGGGTTACAGCCGGAGTCTGTTATATAGATGTGTGCGAGGATGTATCACTGGTGTATAGTCACAGACCTACACCTCTCATACAGGGAGTATTGGGCTAGGAAGGGTTACAGCCAGAGTCTGTTATATAGATATGTGCGAGGATGTATCACTGGTGTATAGTCACAGACCTACACCTCTCATACAGGGAGTATTGGGCTAGGAAGGGTTACAGCCGGAGTCTGTTATATAGATATGTGCCAGGATGTATCACTGGTGTATAGTCACAGACCTACACCTCTCATACAGGGAGTATTGGGCTAGGAAGGGTTACAGCCGGAGTCTGTTATATAGATGTGTGCGAGGATGTATCACTGGTGTATAGTCACAGACCTACACCTCTCTCACAGGGAGTATTGGGCTAGGAAGGGTTACAGCCGGAGTCTGTTATATAGATATGTGCGAGGATGTATCACTGGTGTATAGTCACAGACCTACACCTCTCATACAGGGAGTATTGGGCTAGGAAGGGTTACAGCCAGAGTCTGTTATATAGATATGTGCGAGGATGTATCACTGGCGTATAGTCACAGACCTACACCTCTCATACAGGGAGTATTGGGCTAGGAAGGGTTACAGCCGGAGTCTGTTATATAGATGTGTGCGAGGATGTATTACTGGTGTATAGTCACAGACCTACACCTCTCATACAGGGAGTATTGGGCTAGGAAGGGTTACAGCCGGAGTCTGTTATATAGATGTGTGCGAGGATGTATCACTGTCCTCTAGTCACAGACCTACACCTCTCATACAGGGAGTATTGGGCTAGGAAGGGTTACAGCCGGAGTCTGTTATATAGATATGTGCGAGGATGTATCACTGTCCTCTAGTCACAGACCTACACCTCTCATACAGGGAGTATTGGGCTAGGAAGGGTTACAGCCGGAGTCTGTTATATAGATGTGTGCGAGGATGTATCACTGGTGTATAGTCACAGACCTACACCTCTCATACAGGGAGTATTGGGCTAGGAAGGGTTACAGCCGGAGTCTGTTATATAGATGTGTGCCAGGATGTATCACTGGTGTATAGTCACAGACCTACACCTCTCATACAGGGAGTATTGGGCTAGGAAGGGTTACAGCCGGAGTCTGTTATATAGATATGTGCCAGGATGTATCACTGGTGTATAGTCACAGACCTACACCTCTCATACAGGGAGTATTGGGCTAGGAAGGGTTACAGCCAGAGTCTGTTATATAGATATGTGCGAGGATGTATCACTGTCCTCTAGTCACAGACCTACACCTCTCATACAGGGAGTATTGGGCTAGGAAGGGTTACAGCCGGAGTCTGTTATATAGATATGTGCGAGGATGTATCACTGTCCTCTAGTCACAGACCTACACCTCTCATACAGGGAGTATTGGGCTAGGAAGGGTTACAGCCGGAGTCTGTTATATAGATGTGTGCGAGGATGTATCACCGGCGTATAGTCACAGACCTACACCTCTCATACAGGGAGTATTGGGCTAGGAAGGGTTACAGCCGGAGTCTGTTATATAGATATGTGCGAGGATGTATCACTGTCCTCTAGTCACAGACCTACAACTCTCACACAGGGAGTATTGGGCTAGGAAGGGTTACAGCCGGAGTCTGTTATATAGATATGTGCGAGGATGTATCACTGGCGTATAGTCACAGACCTACACCTCTCATACAGGGAGTACTGGGCTAGGAAGGGTTACAGCCGGAGTCTGTTATATAGATATGTGCCAGGATGTATCACTGGTGTATAGTCACAGACCTACACCTCTCATACAGGGAGTATTGGGCTAGGAAGGGTTACAGCCGGAGTCTGTTATATAGATGTGTGCGAGGATGTATCACTGGCGTATAGTCACAGACCTACACCTCTCATACAGGGAGTATTGGGCTCAGAAGGGTTACAGCCGGAGTCTGTTATATAGATGTGTGCGAGGATGTATCACTGGCGTATAGTCACAGACCTACACCTCTCATACAGGGAGTACTGGGCTAGGAAGGGTTACAGCTGGAGTCTGTTATATAGATATGTACGAGGATGTATCACTGGTGTATAGTCACAGACCTACACCTCTCATACAGGGAGTATTGGGCTAGGAAGGGTTACAGCCGGAGTCTGTTATATAGATATGTGCGAGGATGTATCACTGGTGTATAGTCACAGACCTACACCTCTCATACAGGGAGTATTGGGCTAGGAAGGGTTACAGCCGGAGTCTGTTATATAGATATGTGCCAGGATGTATCACTGGTGTATAGTCACAGACCTACACCTCTCATACAGGGAGTATTGGGCTAGGAAGGGTTACAGCCGGAGTCTGTTATATAGATATGTGCCAGGATGTATCACTGGTGTATAGTCACAGACCTACACCTCTCATACAGGGAGTATTGGGCTAGGAAGGGTTACAGCCGGAGTCTGTTATATAGATGTGTGCGAGGATGTATCACCGGCGTATAGTCACAGACCTACACCTCTCATACAGGGAGTATTGGGCTAGGAAGGGTTACAGCCGGAGTCTGTTATATAGATATGTGCGAGGATGTATCACTGGTGTATAGTCACAGACCTACACCTCTCATACAGGGAGTATTGGGCTAGGAAGGGTTACAGCCGGAGTCTGTTATATAGATATGTGCCAGGATGTATCACTGGTGTATAGTCACAGACCTACACCTCTCATACAGGGAGTATTGGGCTAGGAAGGGTTACAGCCGGAGTCTGTTATATAGATATGTGCCAGGATGTATCACTGGTGTATAGTCACAGACCTACACCTCTCATACAGGGAGTATTGGGCTAGGAAGGGTTACAGCCAGAGTCTGTTATATAGATATGTGCGAGGATGTATCACTGGTGTATAGTCACAGACCTACACCTCTCATACAGGGAGTATTGGGCTAGGAAGGGTTACAGCCGGAGTCTGTTATATAGATGTGTGCGAGGATGTATCACTGGTGTATAGTCACAGACCTACACCTCTCATACAGGGAGTATTGGGCTAGGAAGGGTTACAGCCGGAGTCTGTTATATAGATATGTGCGAGGATGTATCACTGGTGTATAGTCACAGACCTACACCTCTCATACAGGGAGTACTGGGCTAGGAAGGGTTACAGCCGGAGTCTGTTATATAGATGTGTGCGAGGATGTATCACTGGTGTATAGTCACAGACCTACACCTCTCATACAGGGAGTATTGGGCTAGGAAGGGTTACAGCCGGAGTCTGTTATATAGATATGTGCGAGGATGTATCGCTGGCGTATAGTCACAGACCTACACCTCTCATACAGGGAGTATTGGGCTAGGAAGGGTTACAGCCGGAGTCTGTTATATAGATATGTGCGAGGATGTATCACTGGTGTATAGTCGCAGACCTACACCTCTCATACAGGGAGTATTGGGCTAGGAAGGGTTACAGCCGGAGTCTGTTATATAGATATGTGCGAGGATGTATCGCTGGCGTATAGTCACAGACCTACACCTCTCATACAGGCAGTATTGGGCTAGGAAGGGTTACAGCCGGAGTCTGTTATATAGATGTGTGCGAGGATGTATCACTGGTGTATAGTCACAGACCTACACCTCTCATACAGGGAGTATTGGGGTAGGAAGGGTTACAGCCGGAGTCTGTTATATAGATGTGTGCGAGGATGTATCACTGGTGTATAATCACAGACCTACACATCTCATACAGGGAGTATTGGGCTAGGAAGGGTTACAGCCGGAGTCTGTTATATAGATATGTGCGAGGATGTATCACTGTCCTCTAGTCACAGACCTACACCTCTCATACAGGGAGTATTGGGCTAGGAAGGGTTACAGCCGGAGTCTGTTATATAGATGTGTGCGAGGATGTATCACTGGCGTATAGTCACAGACCTACACCTCTCATACAGGGAGTACTGGGCTAGGAAGGGTTACAGCCGGAGTCTGTTATATAGATGTGTGCGAGGATGTATCGCTGGCGTATAGTCACAGACCTACACCTCTCATACAGGGAGTATTGGGCTAGGAAGGGTTACAGCCGGAGTCTGTTATATAGATGTGTGCCAGGATGTATCACTGGTGTATAGTCACAGACCTACACCTCTCATACAGGGAGTATTGGGCTAGGAAGGGTTACAGCCGGAGTCTGTTATATAGATATGTGCCAGGATGTATCACTGGCGTATAGTCACAGACCTACACCTCTCATACAGGGAGTATTGGGCTAGGAAGGGTTACAGCCGGAGTCTGTTATATAGATGTGTGCGAGGATGTATCACTGGTGTATAGTCACAGACCTACACCTCTCATACAGGGAGTATTGGGCTAGGAAGGGTTACAGCCGGAGTCTGTTATATAGATGTGTGCCAGGATGTATCACTGGTGTATAGTCACAGACCTACACCTCTCATACAGGGAGTATTGGGCTAGGAAGGGTTACAGCCGGAGTCTGTTATATAGATGTGTGCGAGGATGTATCACTGTCCTCTAGTCACAGACCTACACCTCTCATACAGGGAGTATTGGGCTTGGAAGGGTTACAGCCGGAGTCTGTTATATAGATATGTGCGAGGATGTATCACTGGCGTATAGTCACAGACCTACACCTCTCATACAGGGAGTATTGGGCTAGGAAGGGTTACAGCCGGAGTCTGTTATATAGATGTGTGCGAGGATGTATCACTGTCCTCTAGTCACAGACCTACACCTCTCATACAGGGAGTATTGGGCTAGGAAGGGTTACAGCCGGAGTCTGTTATATAGATGTGTGCGAGGATGTATCACTGTCCTCTAGTCACAGACCTACACCTCTCATACAGGGAGTATTGGGCTTGGAAGGGTTACAGCCGGAGTCTGTTATATAGATATGTGCGAGGATGTATCACTGGCGTATAGTCACAGACCTACACCTCTCATACAGGGAGTATTGGGCTAGGAAGGGTTACAGCCGGAGTCTGTTATATAGATATGTGCGAGGATGTATCACTGGCGTATAGTCACAGACCTACACCTCTCATACAGGGAGTATTGGGCTAGGAAGGGTTACAGCCGGAGTCTGTTATATAGATGTGTGCGAGGATGTATCACTGGTGTATAGTCACAGACCTACACATCTCATACAGGGAGTATTGGGCTAGGAAGGGTTACAGCTGGAGTCTGTTATATAGATATGTGCGAGGATGTATCACTGGCGTATAGTCACAGACCTACACCTCTCATACAGGGAGTATTGGGCTAGGAAGGGTTACAGCCGGAGTCTGTTATATAGATATGTGCGAGGATGTATCACTGGCGTATAGTCACAGACCTACACCTCTCATACAGGGAGTATTGGGCTAGGAAGGGTTACAGCCGGAGTCTGTTATATAGATATGTGCGAGGATGTATCACTGGTGTATAGTCACAGACCTACACCTCTCATACAGGGAGTATTGGGCTAGGAAGGGTTACAGCCGGAGTCTGTTATATAGATATGTGCCAGGATGTATCACTGGCGTATAGACACAGACCTACACCTCTCATACAGGGAGTATTGGGCTAGGAAGGGTTACAGCCGGAGTCTGTTATATAGATGTGTGCGAGGATGTATCACTGGTGTATAGTCACAGACCTACACCTCTCATACAGGGAGTATTGGGCTAGGAAGGGTTACAGCCGGAGTCTGTTATATAGATGTGTGCGAGGATGTATCACTGGCGTATAGTCACAGACCTACACCTCTCACACAGGGAGTATTGGGCTAGGAAGGGTTACAGCCGGAGTCTGTTATATAGATGTGTGCGAGGATGTATCACTGGCGTATAGTCACAGACCTACACCTCTCATACAGGGAGTATTGGGCTAGGAAGGGTTACAGCCGGAGTCTGTTATATAGATATGTGCGAGGATGTATCACTGGTGTATAGACACAGACCTACACCTCTCATACAGGGAGTATTGGGCTAGGAAGGGTTACAGCCGGAGTCTGTTATATAGATATGTACGAGGATGTATCACTGGTGTATAGTCACAGACCTACACCTCTCATACAGGGAGTATTGGGCTAGGAAGGGTTACAGCCAGAGTCTGTTATATAGATATGTGCGAGGATGTATCACTGTCCTCTAGTCACAGACCTACACCTCTCATACAGGGAGTATTGGGCTAGGAAGGGTTACAGCCAGAGTCTGTTATATAGATATGTGCGAGGATGTATCACTGGCGTATAGTCACAGACCTACACCTCTCATACAGGGAGTATTGGGCTAGGAAGGGTTACAGCCGGAGTCTGTTATATAGATATGTGCGAGGATGTATCACTGGCGTATAGACACAGACCTACACCTCTCATACAGGGAGTATTGGGCTAGGAAGGGTTACAGCCGGAGTCTGTTATATAGATGTGTGCGAGGATGTATCACTGGTGTATAGTCACAGACCTACACCTCTCATACAGGGAGTATTGGGCTAGGAAGGGTTACAGCCGGAGTCTGTTATATAGATGTGTGCGAGGATGTATCACTGGTGTATAGTCACAGACCTACACCTCTCATACAGGGAGTATTGGGCTAGGAAGGGTTACAGCCGGAGTCTGTTATATAGATGTGTGCCAGGATGTATCACTGGTGTATAGTCACAGACCTACACCTCTCATACAGGGAGTATTGGGCTAGGAAGGGTTACAGCCGGAGTCTGTTATATAGATATGTGCGAGGATGTATCACTGGTGTATAATCACAGACCTACACATCTCATACAGGGAGTATTGGGCTAGGAAGGGTTACAGCCGGAGTCTGTTATATAGATATGTGCGAGGATGTATCACTGTCCTCTAGTCACAGACCTACACCTCTCATACAGGGAGTATTGGGCTTGGAAGGGTTACAGCTGGAGTCTGTTATATAGATATGTGCCAGGATGTATCACTGGCGTATAGTCACAGACCTACACCTCTCATACAGGGAGTATTGGGCTAGGAAGGGTTACAGCCGGAGTCTGTTATATAGATGTGTGCGAGGATGTATCACTGATGTATAGTCACAGACCTACACCTCTCATACAGGGAGTATTGGGCTAGGAAGGGTTACAGCCGGAGTCTGTTATATAGATATGTGCGAGGATGTATCACTGGCGTATAGTCACAGACCTACACCTCTCATACAGGGAGTATTGGGCTAGGAAGGGTTACAGCCGGAGTCTGTTATATAGATGTGTTCGAGGATGTATCACTGGTGTATAGTCACAGATCTACACCTCTCATACAGGGAGTATTGGGCTAGGAAGGGTTACAGCCGGAGTCTGTTATATAGATATGTGCCAGGATGTATCACTGATGTATAGTCACAGACCTACACCTCTCATACAGGGAGTATTGGGCTAGGAAGGGTTACAGCCGGAGTCTGTTATATAGATATGTGCGAGGATGTATCACTGGCGTATAGTCACAGACCTACACCTCTCATACAGGGAGTATTGGGCTAGGAAGGGTTACAGCCGGAGTCTGTTATATAGATGTGTTCGAGGATGTATCACTGGTGTATAGTCACAGACCTACACCTCTCATACAGGGAGTATTGGGCTAGGAAGGGTTAAAGCCGGAGTCTGTTATATAGATGTGTGCGAGGATGTATCACTGGCGTATAGTCACAGACCTACACCTCCCATACAGGGAGTATTGGGGTAGGAAGGGTTACAGCCCGAGTCTGTTATATAGATATGTGCGAGGATGTATCACTGGCGTATAGTCACAGACCTACACCTCTCATACAGGGAGTATTGGACTAGGAAGGGTTACAGCCGGAGTCTGTTATATAGATATGTGCGAGGATGTATCACTGGCGTATAGTCACAGACCTACACCTCTCATACAGGGAGTATTGGGCTAGGAAGGGTTACAGCCGGAGTCTGTTATATAGATATGTGCGAGGATGTATCACTGGCGTATAGTCACAGACCTACACCTCTCATACAGGGAGTATTGGGCTAGGAAGGGTTACAGCCGGAGTCTGTTATATAGATGTGTGCCAGGATGTATCACTGGCGTATAGTCACAGACCTACACCTCTCATACAGGGAGTATTGGGCTAGGAAGGGTTACAGCCGGAGTCTGTTATATAGATATGTGCGAGGATGTATCACTGGTGTATAGTCACAGACCTACACCTCTCATACAGGCAGTATTGGGCTAGGAAGGGTTACAGCCGGAGTCTGTTATATAGATGTGTGCGAGGATGTATCACTGGTGTATAGTCACAGACCTACACCTCTCATACAGGGAGTATTGGGCTAGGAAGGGTTACAGCCGGAGTCTGTTATATAGATGTGTGCCAGGATGTATCACTGGTAGATAGTCACAGACCTACACCTCTCATACAGGGAGTATTGGGCTAGGAAGGGTTACAGCCGGAGTCTGTTATATAGATATGTGCCAGGATGTATCACTGGCGTATAGTCACAGACCTACACCTCTCATACAGGGAGTATTGGGCTAGGAAGGGTTACAGCCGGAGTCTGTTATATAGATATGTGCGAGGATGTATTACTGGTGTATAGTCACAGACCTACACCTCTCATACAGGGAGTATTGGGCTAGGAAGGGTTACAGCCGGAGTCTGTTATATAGATGTGTGCAAGGATGTATCACTGGTGTATAGTCACAGACCTACACCTCTCATACAGGGAGTATTGGGCTAGGAAGGGTTACAGCCGGAGTCTGTTATATAGATATGTGCGAGGATGTATCACTGGTGTATAGTCACAGACCTACACCTCTCATACAGGGAGTATTGGGCTAGGAAGGGTTACAGCCGGAGTCTGTTATATAGATATGTGCGAGGATGTATCACTGGTGTATAGTCACAGACCTACACCTCTCATACAAGGAGTATTGGGCTAGGAAGGGTTACAGCCGGAGTCTGTTATATAGATGTGTGCGAGGATGTATCGCTGGCGTATAGTCACAGACCTACACCTCTCATACAAGGAGTATTGGGCTAGGAAGGGTTACAGCCGGAGTCTGTTATATAGATGTGTGCCAGGATGTATCACTGGTGTATAGTCACAGACCTACACCTCTCATACAGGGAGTATTGGGCTAGGAAGGGTTACAGCCGGAGTCTGTTATATAGATATGTGCCAGGATGTATCACTGGTGTATAGTCACAGACCTACACCTCTCATACAGGGAGTATTGGGCTAGGAAGGGTTACAGCCGGAGTCTGTTATATAGATATGTGAGAGGATGTATCACTGGTGTATAGTCACAGACCTACACCTCTCATACAGGGAGTATTGGACTAGGAAGGGTTACAGCCGGAGTCTGTTATATAGATATGTGCGAGGATGTATCACTGGCGTATAGTCACAGACCTACACCTCTCATACAGGGAGTATTGGGCTAGGAAGGGTTACAGCCGGAGTCTGTTATATAGATGTGTGCGAGGATGTATCACTGGTGTATAGTCACAGACCTACACCTCTCATACAGGGAGTATTGGGCTAGGAAGGGTTACAGCCGGAGTCTGTTATATAGATGTGTGCGAGGATGTATCACTGGTGTATAGTCACAGACCTACACCTCTCATACAGGGAGTATTGGGCTAGGAAGGGTTACAGCTGGAGTCTGTTATATAGATATGTACGAGGATGTATCACTGGTGTATAGTCACAGACCTGCACCTCTCATACAGGGAGTATTGGGCTAGGAAGGGTTACAGCCGGAGTCTGTTATATAGATGTGTGCCAGGATGTATCACTGGTGTATAGTCACAGACCTACACCTCTCATACAGGGAGTATTGGGCTAGGAAGGGTTACAGCCGGAGTCTGTTATATAGATGTGTGCGAGGATGTATCACTGGTGTATAGTCACAGACCTACACCTCTCATACAGGGAGTATTGGGCTAGGAAGGGTTACAGCCGGAGTCTGTTATATAGATATGTGCCAGGATGTATCACTGGTGTATAGTCACAGACCTACACCTCTCATACAGGGAGTATTGGGCTAGGAAGGGTTACAGCCGGAGTCTGTTATATAGATGTGTGCGAGGATGTATCACTGGTGTATAGTCACAGACCTACACCTCTCATACAGGGAGTATTGGGCTTGGAAGGGTTACAGCCGGAGTCTGTGACTTTGTTTAATCTACAAAGTAAACAGAGGACTGGCAGGTTGTAACTCAGCCTTGGGACACATGAAGCATGAACTCTTCTGGCAGCAACTTGTATGTAAATGGAGTTCACACCACCAACAATAATGTCACACTGAGGTGACAGACCAGTGAGCCATGTAAGTCACACGTTTATACACAGTGTATGCAGCACCTGCATTGTTACCTGTGTTGTATCTCTGGCTTATGGGGGGCACAGGTAACTAGTGTCATACAGTTACCGACAGCGGGACAACGGCCGCTATAGGACAAATGTGACACCTACTGAACTCTTTATGCAAGAGGATTACAGGTATGGAATTCCGGCTGGTGTTAGGATGTGAGGTTGGGATAGCTGCTGGTCTAGGTATGGATGAGGGTGGAGGTATGGAATACCAGCTCTGGTGTTAGGGTGTGAGGTTGGGATAGCTGCTGGTCTAGGTATGGATGAAGGTGGAGGTATGGAATACCAGCTCTGGGGTAGGATGTGAGGTTGGGATAGCTGCTGGTCTAGGTATGGATGAGGGCGGAGGTATGGAATACTAGCTCTGGTGTTAGGATGTGAGGTTGGGATAGCTGCTGGTCTAGGTATGGATGAGGGTGGAGGTATGGAATACCAGCTCTGGGGTAGGATGTGAGGTTGGGATAGCTGCTGGTATAGGTATGGATGAGGGCGGAGGTACGGAATACCAGCACTGGTGTAGGATGTGAGGTTGGTATAGCTGCTGGTATAGGTATGGATGAGGGCGGAGGTACGGAATACCAGCTCTGGTGTAGGATGTGAGGTTGGGCTAGCTGCTGGTCTAGGTATGGATGAGGATGGAGGCATGGAATACTGGCTCTGGTGTAGGATGTGAGGTTGGTATAGCTGCCAGTCTAGGTATGGATGAGGGTGGAGGTATGGAATACTAGCACAGGTGTTAGGATGTGAGGTTGGGATAGCTGCTGGTATAGGTATGGATGAGGGCCGAGGTACGGAATACCAGCACTGGTGTTAGGATGTGAGGTTGGGCTAGCTGCTGGTCTAGGTATGGATGAGGGTGGAGGTATGGAATACCAGCTCTGGGGTAGGATGTGAGGTTGGGATAGCTGCCAGTCTAGGTATGGATGAGGGGGGAGGTACGGAATACCAGCTCTGGGGTAGGATGTGAGGTTGGGATAGCTGACAGTCTAGGTATGTATGAGGGTGGAGGTATGGAATACCAGCACTGGTGTTAGGATGTGAGGTTGGGCTAGCTGCTGGTCTAGGTATGGATGAGGGTGGAGGTATGGAATACCAGCACTGGTGTTAGGATGTGAGGTTGGGCTAGCTGCTGGTCTAGGTATGGATGAGGGTGGAGGTATGGAATTCCGGCTGGTGTTAGGATGTGAGATTGGGATAGCTGCCAGTCTAGGTATGGATGAGGGTGGAGTATGGAATACTGGCTCTGGTGTTAGGATGTGAGGTTGGGATAGCTGCTGGTCTAGGTATGGATGAGGGTGGAGGTACGGAATACCAGCTCTGGGGTAGGATGTGAGGTTGGGATAGCTGCTGGTCTAGGTATGGATGAGGGTGGAGGTATGGAATACCAGCACTGGTGTTAGGATGTGAGGTTGGGCTAGCTGCTGGTCTAGGTATGGATGAGGGTGGAGGTATGGAATACCAGCTCTGGGGTAGGATGTGAGGTTGGGATAGCTGCTGGTCTAGGTATGGATGAGGGTGGAGGTATGGAATACCAGCTCTGGTGTTAGGATGTGAGGTTGGGATAGCTGCTGGTCTAGGTATGGATGAGGGTGGAGGTATGGAATTCCGGCTGGTGTTAGGATGTGAGATTGGGATAGCTGCCAGTCTAGGTATGGATGAGGGTGGAGTATGGCATACTGGCTCTGGTGTTAGGATGTGAGGTTGGGATAGCTGCTGGTCTAGGTATGGATGAGGGTGGAGGCAGGGAATACTGGCTCTGGTGTAGGATGTGAGGTTGGGATAGCTGCTGGTCTAGGTATGGATGAAGGTGGAGGCATGGAATACTGGCTCTGGTGTAGGATGTGAGTTTGGGATAGCTGCTGGTCTAGGTATGGATGGGGGTGGAGGTATGGAATACTGGTTCTGGTGTTAGGATGTGAGGTTGGGATAGCTGCTGGTGTAGGTATGGATGAGGGTGGAGTATGGAATACCAGCTCTGGTGTTAGGATGTGAGGTTGGGATAGCTGCTGGTCTAGGTTTGGATGAGGGTGGAGGTATGGAATACCAGCTCTGGGGTAGGATGTGAGGTTGGGATAGCTGCCAGTCTAGGTATGGATGAAGGTGGCAGTATGTAATAACAGCTTTGGGGTTAGGATGTGAGGTTGGGATAGCTGCCAGTCTAGGTATGGATGAGGGTGGAGGTATGGAATACCAGCTCTGGTGGTAGGATGTGAGGTTGGGATAGCTGCTGGTGTAGGTATGGATGAGGCAGGAGGTATGCAATACCATCACAGGCATTATGATGTGAGATTGGGATAGCTGCTGGTGTAGGTATGGATGAGGGTGGAGTATGGAATACCAGCTCTGGTGTTAGGATGTGAGGTTTGGATAGCTGCTGGTCTAGGTATGGATGAGGGTGGAGGTATGGAATACCAGCTCTGCTGTTAGGATGTGAGGTTGGGATAGCTGCTGGTCTAGGTATGTATGAGGGTGTAGGTATGGAATACCGGCTCTGGTGGTAGGATGTGAGGTTGGGATAGCTGCCAGTCTAGGTATGGATGAGGGTGGAGGTATGGAATACTAGCACAGGTGTTAGGATGTGAGGTTGCGATAGCTGCCAGTCTAGGTAAGGATGAGGGTGGCAGTATGGAATAACAGCTTTGGGGTTAGGATGTGAGGTTGGAATAGCTGCCAGACTAGGTATGGATGAGGGTGGAGGTATGGAGTACTAGCACAGGTATTAGGAGGTGAGGTTGGGATAGCTGCCGGTGTAGGTATGGATGAGGGTGGAGGTATGGAATAATAGCACAGGTGTTAGGATGTGAGGTTGGGATAGCTGCTGGTCTAGGTATGGATGAGGGTGGAGGTATGGAATACCAGCACAGGTATTAGGAGGTGAGGTTGGGATAGCTGCCGGTGTAGGTATGGATGAGGGTGGAGGTACGGCTTAGCAGCTCTGGTGTTAGGATGTGAGGTTGGGATAGCTGCTGGTGTAGGTATGGATGAGGACGGAGGTATGGAATACTAGCTCTGGGGTAGGATGTGAGGTTAGGATAGCTGCTGGTGTAGGTATGGAATACTAGCTCTGGGGTAGGAGGTGAGGTTGGGATAGCTGCCAGTCTATGTATGGATGAGGGCGGAGGTATGGAATACCAGCTCTGGTGTTAGGATTTGAGGTTTGGATAGCAACCTGTGTAGGTATGGACAAGGGTGGAGATATGGAAGACCAGCTCTGGTGTTAGGATGTGAGGTTGGGATAGCTGCTGGTGTAGGTATGGATGAGGGCGGAGGTATGGAATACCAGCTCTGGTAGTAGGATGTGAGGTTGGGATAGCTGCTGGTCTAGGTATGGAGGAGGGTGGCAGTATGGACTACCAGCTTTGGGGTTGGGATAGCTGCCAGTCTAGGTATGGATGAGGGTGGAGGTATGGAATACCAGCTTTGAGGTTAGGATGTGATGTTGGGATAGCTGCTGGTCTAGGTATGGATGAGGGTGGAGGTATGGAATACTAGCACAGGTAATAGGAGGTGAGGTTGGGATAGCTGCCGGTGTAGGTATGGATGAGGGTGGAGGTATGGAATACTAGCACAGGTGTTAGGATGTGAGGTTGGGATAGCTGCTGGTCTAGGTATGGATGAGGGTGGAGGTACGGAATACCAGCACAGGTATTAGGAGGTGAGGTTGGGATAGCTGCCGGTGTAGGTATGGATGAGGGTGGAGGTACGGCTTACCAGCTCTGGTGTTAGGATGTGAGGTTGGGATAGCTGCTGGTGTAGGTATGGATGAGGACGGAGGTATGGAATACTAGCTCTGGGGTAGGATGTGAGGTTGGGATAGCTGCTGGTGTAGGTATGGATGAGGGCGGAGGTATGGAATACCAGCTCTGGTGTTAGGATTTGAGGTTTGGATAGCAACCTGTGTAGGTATGGACGAGGGTGGAGATATGGAAGACCAGCTCTGGTGTTAGGATGTGAGGTTGGGATAGCTGCTGGTGTAGGTATGGATGAGGGCAGAGGTATGGAATACCAGCTCTGGTGGTAGGATGTGAGGTTGGGATAGCTGCTGGTCTAGGTATGGAGGAGGGTGGCAGTATGGACTACCAGCTTTGGGGTTGGGATAGCTGCCAGTCTAGGTATGGATGAGGGTGGAGGTATGGAATACCAGCTTTGAGGTTAGGATGTGAGGTTGGGATAGCTGCTGGTCTAGGTATGGATGAGGGTGGAGGTATGGATTACCAGCTCTGGTGTTAGGATGTGATGTTGGGATAGCTGCTGGTCTAGGTATGGATGAGGGTGGCGGTATGGAATACTAGCACAGGTATTAGGAGGTGAGGTTGGGATAGCTGCCGGTGTAGGTATGGATGAGGGTGGAGGTATGGAATACTAGCACAGGTGTTAGGATGTGAGGTTGGGATAGCTGCTGGTCTAGGTATGGATGAGGGTGGAGGTACGGAATACCAGCACAGGTATTAGGAGGTGAGGTTGGGATAGCTGCCGGTGTAGGTATGGATGAGGGTGGAGGTACGGCTTACCAGCTCTGGTGTTAGGATGTGAGGTTGGGATAGCTGCTGGTGTAGGTATGGATGAGGACGGAGGTATGGAATACTAGCTCTGGGGTAGGATGTGAGGTTGGGATAGCTGCTGGTGTAGGTATGGATGAGGGCGGAGGTATGGAATACCAGCTCTGGTGTTAGGATTTGAGGTTTGGATAGCAACCTGTGTAGGTATGGACGAGGGTGGAGATATGGAAGACCAGCTCTGGTGTTAGGATGTGAGGTTGGGATAGCTGCTGGTGTAGGTATGGATGAGGGCAGAGGTATGAAATACCAGCTCTGGTGGTAGGATGTGAGGTTGGGATAGCTGCTGGTCTAGGTATGGAGGAGGGTGGCAGTATGGACTACCAGCTTTGGGGTTGGGATAGCTGCCAGTCTAGGTATGGATGAGGGTGGAGGTATGGAATACCAGCTTTGAGGTTAGGATGTGAGGTTGGGATAGCTGCTGGTCTAGGTATGGATGAGGGTGGAGGTATGGATTACCAGCTCTGGTGTTAGGATGTGAGGTTGGGATAGCTGCTTGTCTAGGTATGGATTAGGTGGAGGTATGGAATACCAGCTCTGGTGTTAGGATGTGAGGTTGGGATAGTTGCCGGTGTAGGTATAGATGAGGGTGGAGGTATGGAATACCGGCTCTGGGGTAGGATGTGAGGTTGGGATAGCTGCTGGTCTAGGTATGGATGAGGGTGGAGGTATGGATTACCAGCTCTGGTGTTAGGATGTGAGGTTGGAATAGCTGCTGGTCTAGGTATGGATGAGGGTGGAGGTATGGAATACCAGCTCTGGGGTAGGATGTGAGGTTGGGATAGCTGCTGGTCTAGGTATGGATGAGGGTGGAGGTACGGAATACCAGCACAGGTATTAGGAGGTGAGGTTGGGATAGCTGCCGGTGTAGGTATGGATGAGGGTGGAGGTACGGCTTACCAGCTCTGGTGTTAGGATGTGAGGTTGGGATAGCTGCTGGTGTAGGTATGGATGAGGACGGAGGTATGGAATACTAGCTCTGGGGTAGGATGTGAGGTTGGGATAGCTGCTGGTGTAGGTATGGATGAGGGCGGAGGTATGGAATACCAGCTCTGGTGTTAGGATTTGAGGTTTGGATAGCAACCTGTGTAGGTATGGACGAGGGTGGAGATATGGAAGACCAGCTCTGGTGTTAGGATGTGAGGTTGGGATAGCTGCTGGTGTAGGTATGGATGAGGGCAGAGGTATGAAATACCAGCTCTGGTGGTAGGATGTGAGGTTGGGATAGCTGCTGGTCTAGGTATGGAGGAGGGTGGCAGTATGGACTACCAGCTTTGGGGTTGGGATAGCTGCCAGTCTAGGTATGGATGAGGGTGGAGGTATGGAATACCAGCTTTGAGGTTAGGATGTGAGGTTGGGATAGCTGCTGGTCTAGGTATGGATGAGGGTGGAGGTATGGATTACCAGCTCTGGTGTTAGGATGTGAGGTTGGGATAGCTGCTTGTCTAGGTATGGATTAGGTGGAGGTGTGGAATACCAGCTCTGGTGTTAGGATGTGAGGTTGGGATAGTTGCCGGTGTAGGTATAGATGAGGGTGGAGGTATGGAATACCGGCTCTGGGGTAGGATTTGAGGTTGGGATAGCTGCTGGTCTAGGTATGGATGAGGGTGGAGGTATGGATTACCAGCTCTGGTGTTAGGATGTGAGGTTGGAATAGCTGCTGGTCTAGGTATGGATGAGGGTGGAGGTATGGAATACCAGCTCTGGGGTAGGATGTGAGGTTGGGATAGCTGCTGGTCTAGGTATAGATGAGGGTGGAGGTATGGATTACCAGCTCTGGTGTTAGGATGTGAGGTTGGGATAGCTGCCGGTGTAGGTATGGATGAGGGTGGAGGTATGGAATACCGGCTCTGGGGTAGGATTTGAGGTTGGGATAGCTGCTGGTGTAGGTATGGATGAGGGTGGAGTTATGGATTACCAGCTCTGGTGTTAGGATGTGAGGTTGGGAATAGCTGCTGGTCTAGGTATGGATGAGGGTGGAGGTATGGAATACCAGCACAGGTATTAGGAGGTGAGGTTGGGATAGCTGCTGGTCTAGGTATGAATGAGGGTGGAGGTATGGAATACCAGCTCTGGTGTTAGGATATGAGGTTGGGATAGCTGCCGGTGTAGGTATGGATGAGGGTGGAGGTATGGAATACTAGCTCTGGGGTAGGAGGTGAGTTTGGGATAGCTGCTGGTGTAGGTATGGAGGAGGGTGGAGGTATGGAATACCAGTAACGCAGAACCCATGTATGTGTAACGCAGAGCACACAGGATGTATAAGCAGAGCCCATGGGGTGTGCAACGCAGAGCTTGCGGGATATGTAAAGCAGAGCACACGGGATGTGTAACTCAGAGCACATGGGGTGACTAACACAGAGCGCGCAGGATTTTTAACACAAAGCATGCGGGATGTGTAACATAGAGCACATGGGATGTGTAACGCAGAGCATACGGGATGTGCAATGCAGTGCATGCAGGATGTGTAACGCAGAGCTTGCGAGAGGTGTAACGCAGAGCTTGTATGGTCTGTAAAGCAGAGTACGTGGGATGTGTACCGCAGAGCACACAGAATGTCACGAAGAGGACGCAGGTTGTGTAACGCAGAGCACATGGGATGTGTAACGCAGAGCACACAGAATGTGTCACGAAGAGGACGCGGGTAGTGTAACGCAGAGCATACAGATGTATGGGTCTCTGTGGGAATGAGTGGAGTGTTCCCTACAGAATACCAGCAGGGCCCTCCGACCTCTTTGTCTTGTTCTGTCCCTAATTATAAAGCCGTGCTGGGACCTACCACCCTAGCTCTCTATAATATAATGTAGTCCTGTAGCTGTTATGTAACATTCACTTGTGTTTATTTGCAGGATTTCCATGGAATTGTAGCTGGAGTAAGATCTGGGAATGCCTGCGTTGGGACTGAATTGTGGGAGGAAGAAACAGGAAGGTGAGTCTCGTCCTATACTCCGACACTTGCGTCCTTACAGCTGCTGCCTGAGCGCAGTCCCATGGGATAGAGATGAGCCTTGTCTGATAGCCATCTTGTAACTGAGAACCACCTGATACATCTCTGCTGGGGTGCTCTTCTTATTCCAGGGAAACACAATCTCTGCTCTGATAAGGCGCACCTTCCAGTGTGACCACCCGTTCACCCGGGACACTGAGTTCTGCTGCACCTGTTCCTGCGCCGCTGTGAGCTGGCATTTCTGTATCTCAATGCAACAACTAATACAATGACAGCAAAACTAACATCAGGTCGTTCAGTCAGCCAAGGTCTTTGCAATCAGAAATCCTGGAGTTAGGTAAGGTGTGGTTAGGTTGAGTGGGGGTGTGGTTAGGTTGGGGAGGGCATTAGGTAAGGTGTGGCAAGATTGGTGGGGGTGCAGTTTGAGGAGAGCGTTAGGTAAGGTGTGGTTAGGTTGAGTGGGGTTGGTGTTAGGTTGGGTAGAGCGTTAGGTAAGGTGTGGTTAGGTTGGGTGGGGGTGGTGTTAGGTTGAGGAGAGCGTTAGGTAAGGTGCGATTAGGTTGAGTTAGGTTGAGGAGAGCATTATGTAAGGGTGTGGTTAGGTTGAGTGCGGGTGGAGTTAGGTTGAGGAGAGCGTTAGGTAAGGTGTGGTTAGGTTGAGTAGGGGTGGTGTTAGGTTGAGGAGAGAGTTAGGTAAGGTGTGGTGTGGTTTGGTTGTGTGGGGGTTGAGTTAGGTTGGGGAGAGCATTAGGTAAGGTGTGGTGGTACTTATGTATTATCTGGGCTCCCATGTTAAATGCACCCCATTTTTTCATACCCCTACTATCCAACTACGCATGGAGTTGATTTTATATAGTGTGGCGAGCGTAGCGAGCCACCGTGCCCGAAGCGTGGCGAGCGGACGCGGTCTCATAAGAAAAACGGGAGCCCAGATATTACATAAGTACCGGTGTGGTTAGGTTGAGTTAGGTTGGGGAGAGCATTAGGTAAGGGTGTGGTTAGTTTGAGTGCGGGTGGAGTTAGGTGTGGGAGAGCGTTAGGTAAGGTGTGGTCAGGTTGAGTGGTGGTGTGGTTAGGTTGGGGAGAGCGTTAGGTAAGGTGTGGTTTGGTTGAGTTAGGTTGGGGAGAGCATTAGATAAGGTGTGGTTAGGTTGAGTGGGGGTGTGGTTAGGTTGGGGAGAGCATTAGGTAAGGTGTGGTTAGGTTGAGTGGGGGTGTGGTTTGGTAAGGATGTGATTGGGTGGGGGTTGGAGTTAGGTTGGGGAGAGCGTTAGGTAAGGTGTGGTTAGGTTGAGTGGGGGTGGTGTTAGGTTGGGGAGAGCGTTAGGTAAGGTGTGGTTTGGTTGAGTTAGGTTGGGGAGAGCATTAGGTAAGGTGTGGTTAGGTTGAGTGGGGGTGTGGTTAGGTTGGGGAGAGCGTTAGGTAAGGTGTGGTTAGGTTGAGTGGGGGTGTGGTTAGGTTGAGGAGAGCATTAGGTAAGGTGTGGTTAGGTTGAGTGGGGGTGGTGTTAGGTTGGGGAGAGCGTTAGGTAAGGTGTGGTTAGGTTGAGTGGGGGTGTGGTTAGGTTGAGGAGAGCATTAGGTAAGGTGTGGTTAGGTTGAGTGGGGGTGGTGTTAGGTTGGGGAGAGCGTTAGGTAAGGTGTGGTTAGGTTGAGTGGGGGTGTGGTTAGGTTGGGGAGAGCATTAGGTAAGGTGTGGTTAGGTTGAGTGGGGGTGTGGTTAGGTTGAGGAGAGCATTAGGTAAGGTGTGGTTAGGTTGAGTGGGGGTGGTGTTAGGTTGGGGAGAGCGTTAGGTAAGGTGTGGTTAGGTTGAGTGGGGGTGTGGTTAGGTTGGGGAGAGCATTAAGTAAGGTGTGGTTAGGTTGAGTGGGGGTGTGGTTAGGTTGGGGAGAGCGTTAGGTAAGGGTGTGATTGGGTGGGGGTTGGAGTTAGGTTGGGGAGAGCATTAGGTAAGGGTGTGGTTAGGTTGAGTGGGGGTGGTGTTAGGTTGAGGAGAGCGTTAGGTAATGGTGTGGTTAGATTGGATGGGTGTACCCCTGGGAATGCAGGCATGTCGATGCCTGCTTGGGCGGGTGGCTGATGTCACATGACCCCAGCGCCCACCCCGAATTCGCCCATCTCCGGGTCAGTATTATCTGCGATGGGGAAAGTGAGCGACTATCGAATGACTTATCTCCCGTGAGGCTGCATGCGAGCGGATGTGTACGGGAATGCCTCCGCTCACATGCCAGTGCCGGAATGAAATGGCGGCCAGCGTTTACCTGGTCTGAATTAGACCCCATGTTGAAATGCATGGGGAGTACATACCTTTATAGTGTTTCTATGCAGTGTAAATACTGGCTGCTTTCGTATGTAACCCACATATATTATATTTACACAATGATTTATATTTCAATTTGAACATGCCCCACCCAAATCTAACTCTCTGCACCTGTTACATCTGCCCCACCTGCAGTGCAGTGTGATTTTGCCCATTGCGGGGGCCTGTATTCCTCAGTGACCAGATTTTCTTGTGTTCCTGAGGCGGAATATATTTCTCCATTTTTATTATTATTATTATTTTAATAATCTGTGTATATAAAAAGCCAAAGGTGTAAAGCGTAGGGGACAGCGAGGTAAAAGCGGAACAAGTGGGGTTACTATACCATAGTTTAGTATAGTTACTATACCATAGTCGAACCCCTGCTTCTACCAGTCGCGCACATTAATGCTGATTCCAGCGCTGCTCCCGTCCCACAGACTCCTGGATCCAGCAGCCACAGGCCGGTGACTGAGAGAATGGAAAATGCCTAAAATAGCAGAAAACAGAACAGTGTGTCCAGGCCAAACCTAACGCGTTGCTCTGCGTGCAGTGAAGGAGTTAATGGGTCCGGTCCTGACATAGAACTTATTGGGATATATTCCCAGAGCCACAGTAAGATGGATGGGATAAGTGCCCTTATATTACCCACCTGGCCTAATACCAGAGCTACCGTGTGTTGTATTGGAGAAGCTGGAATACACCGTGCACCTTATTCAGGTTGATTCATTCGCACACAGCCGAGTGAACGGCCCCCACACGCACAAAGCCAGCGAAGGCACGCCTATAACACATGCAACCATGATCCTTCGCAACGACTGACAGCGGGGAGTGGCCTCAAAGTGCGCGCACACTTAACTGTTCTTTTCACACCTCGGTGTGTTCGCAAGCCCAACCACTGTGTGTGCGAGCGAACAGGCTCTGCGGGTGATATCATTCGTAGCTCCAAGAATACGCACGCAGCCAAACCATTCTCACCCATTTACTTAATTACATGATGTTCCGCATTATATATATATATATATATATATATATATATGCTGTAGGAAGGGGGTCTGAAGACGGGGTTTGTCCCCTGAAGCGTCACCTACCCTGTATGACTTAATACATAATTTCATTTGAACTGATTGACTCCGAGTGCCGTTTTTGTCCTGTTTGGATATATATATATATATATATATACAGTACAGTATATATATATATATATATATATATATATATATATATATACACAGTATATATATATATATATATATACACAGTATATACTGTATATATATTATGTTGGGCACGGTTTTCTCATAACTGTATTGTGTGTGGATTAAGGCAACGTGTCTTGTTTGTGTTTACTATTTAAAAAGTAGATCATAGGTTAATATTATTCACATACAGATGTGTCCACATACATCATTGCTGCGTACTGTATTGCGCATGGCTCTAATAGCCGACAGACCCTTCCGTCATTTTGTCTTTACTCTGTGTACTAAGTTCTGGCTTTTATTCTCAGAATCAGCTTTATTATCTGTAAAAGTATTCCTGGTTCCGCTCCTGTAAGCCACTGCAGCACTCGCTCCCTACTGTACAGTATCTCCCAGATATGACTTCCACATGGTCTACATTGCTGTGAATGGAGATTCTGTACAGTAGGCAGCGGGTGCTACAGTGGATTACATGTAAATGGTACTTCCCCTTTAATGTGTTTTCTCCCAATAGGGGGGTTCCAACAACGAATAATGTAACGTCCAATAGATGTTTTTCAAAAGTCCAAAAGTCCAGTATACATTTTCATCAGATGATACATAGGATGAAAGATAGAGTAATAGGAAGGTTAGTGTCCCTCAGTGGTTAGTACTCTTGAAGTATTAATAAGATCTTCTCTTTATTAGGCAGCGTACCCCCACTCACACAATCAGGTAAAATAAAAAACCTATAAAGGTTTCTTTTTCCTCTTTCACCAAAGATATGAATACGAAAGGATGGGCGTACCCCCACTCACTCTCAGACGTATAGGGTTACTCCTATCAAGGTATCTTTTACACGATCAGGCACCATATCGTACCATTTACTCACATCCAGAACTTGTTGGTAAAACTTATCAAGGTATCTTTTTATTCATATAGCGTACCACACTCACGAGGTAAGTAGCAGGAACCAAGCGCATCAAGGTATCTTTGTATTTTCTATTTCTCCATAAAGAAATGTGGCGCATATGTAAAAAAGTCAATTTTTATTTTTCCATAATAAACACCACACAAAATATGAAAAAGTTAAAACAGGTAAAAAAATTCATTAAAAAAGTTTTGGAAAGCAACCCTGCGCCCCAAATGGTAACCTGGGAGAATCACACATGAGAGATCTCAAACTCACTGATAGATGGAAAAAGGTCCGGACCAAGTGAATTGGATACTATCCCAGGGTTATCTCCGCGGTGATGGACGGCTGCAGGATGCAAGTTCAGATGGTAAAAAATCCCCAAAGTGTCAACGCGTTTCGGCTCATCTAGAGCCTTTTTCAAGACATGGGGACTGAGATTTGGTGCAAGATATTTATACTAGAGACAACCAATCAGATCATAACAGGAAATTGTCATGTTCATACAATAACAAATCAAAATATACGTCGCAAAAACCATACATTCTGAAAGCCATAACTTATATTGACTGGATATAACATCGTTGTACAATTCATGATTAAAAATTCACATCGTGCCGGGAATGAACTTATTTAATATAATTATTTCATTGGCTGAATTTTCCGTCACTCTAAATAAGTCCGGAAATAGTCTCTACAAATGGCCGCCAAATGGAATGCAAATGCGTTCCACCATTTAGTTTCCACCTTTTCAGTGAGGATACCAGATTTATTTGGTATTCGACCTGTCTATAAGACGAACGTAGTTTAAACTTTAAACGTGTGGAAAAAAAGGATCTCTATATCTAACTAAAATAGGTTTCCAAACCAGCATCTAGGGCGGGCGCATATTATATGCGTCATTACTCCGTGCAGTAAGTCCCTGGAACGCACATTGCGCTCCACGGGACGTAATATCCGGTATCTTATAGACAGGTCGAATACCAAATAAATCTGGTATCCTCACTGAAAAGGTGGAAACTAAATGGTGGAACGCATTTGCATTCCATTTGGCGGCCATTTGTAGAGACTATTTCCGGACTTATTTAGAGTGACGGAAAATTCAGCCAATGAAATAATTATATTAAATAAGTTCATTCCCGGCACGATGTGAATTTTTAATCATGAATTGTACAACGATGTTATATCCAGTCAATATAAGTTATGGCTTTCAGAATGTATGGTTTTTGCGACGTATATTTTGATTTGTTATTGTATGAACATGACAATTTCCTGTTATGATCTGATTGGTTGTCTCTAGTATAAATATCTTGCACCAAATCTCAGTCCCCATGTCTTGAAAAAGGCTCTAGATGAGCCGAAACGCGTTGACACTTTGGGGATTTTTTACCATCTGAACTTGCATCCTGCAGCCGTCCATCACCGCGGAGATAACCCTGGGATAGTATCCAATTCACTTGGTCCGGACCTTTTTCCATCTATCAGTGAGTTTGAGATCTCTCATGTGTGATTCTCCCAGGTTACCATTTGGGGCGCAGGGTTGCTTTCCAAAACTTTTTTAATGAATTTTTTTACCTGTTTTAACTTTTTCATATTTTGTGTGGTGTTTATTATGGAAAAATAAAAATTGACTTTTTTACATATGCGCCACATTTCTTTATGGAGAAATAGAAAATACAAAGATACCTTGATGCGCTTGGTTCCTGCTACTTACCTCGTGAGTGTGGTACGCTATATGAATAAAAAGATACCTTGATAAGTTTTACCAACAAGTTCTGGATGTGAGTAAATGGTACGATATGGTGCCTGATCGTGTAAAAGATACCTTGATAGGAGTAACCCTATACGTCTGAGAGTGAGTGGGGGTACGCCCATCCTTTCGTATTCATATCTTTGGTGAAAGAGGAAAAAGAAACCTTTATAGGTTTTTTATTTTACCTGATTGTGTGAGTGGGGGTACGCTGCCTAATAAAGAGAAGATCTTATTAATACTTCAAGAGTACTAACCACTGAGGGACACTAACCTTCCTATTACTCTATCTTTCATCCTATGTATCATCTGATGAAAATGTATACTGGACTTTTGGACTTTTGAAAAACATCTATTGGACGTTACATTATTCGTTGTTGGAACCCCCCTATTGGGAGAAAACACATTAAAGGGGAAGTACCATTTACTTTTATCACCTACTGTGACACTTTATATTATATATATAGCGCATTGAGTAGCCAGGAGATTCCCAATATTCTTGTTCTTGTCTTGTTGGGGACCACAGGTGTAGGTCCTGAGGGATCTCAGGGCAAATCAAAGCTGCTGTAGCGCAGATTTTCAGTTACAGTCACCAATATTTTATAGTGGATTACATGTGTCTTTCCATTTAATAAGAACGGAACCAGGAATACTTTCACAAATAATAAAGCTGATTCTGAGAGTACACAGAGTAAAGACAAAATCACTAGATAACAGGACTCAATAGAGCAGTGGTTCCCAAACTGTGTGCCTAGGCTCCCTGGGGTGCCTCAGGACACTTGCAGGGGAGCCTTGGGTTGGTGGACCAGGATCAATTCATATTATTTATGGTCAATGTACCAGGCAAAACCAGTGCTGGTGGCTGCCAATCATAATATATGTGGACAAACAGAAGCAGATCCTGTCCCTCACAGATAACTGTGACATATAAACACAATGCACTTCATAAAAAAAAAAAATTCTGAAGTTCTCAACAAGAAGCACTTGGCTTAGGGGTGCCTCTAATATTTTGATGCTCAAGGGTGCAGTGATTAAAAAAAGTTTGGGAACCACTGCAATAGAGTGATCGAGTGGTAGTTTGGCATTGTATTTTGTAGAAGAGGTTTTTTTTATATAAACATATTAAGCATGAAATGTTTAAAGTGCAATAGTGTGCTTACCGTGTGCCTGCATTAAGTAGATGTGGTGAGTTAATTGGTTAATAATGAGTGAAACTTGTATGATGCACAGGTGAGTATTGTGTGCAGGTGCGTGGGTGAGTATTGTGTGCAGGTGCGTGGGTGAGTATTGTGTGCAGGTGCGTGGGTGAGTATTGTGTGCAGGTGCGTGGGTGAGTATTGTGTGCAGGTGCGTGGGTGAGTATTGTGTGCAGGTGCGTGGGTGAGTATTGTGTGCAGGTGCGTGGGTGAGTATTGTGTGCAGGTGCACGGGTGGGTATTGTGTGCTGGTGCGTGGGTGGGTATTGTGTGCAAGTGCACGGGTGAGTATTGTGTGCAGGTGCCTGGGTGAGTATTGTGTGCAGGTGCGTGGGTGAGTATTGTGTGCAGGTGCGTGGGTGAGTATTGTGTGCAGGTGCGTGGGTGAGTATTGTGTGCAGGTGCACGGGTGGGTATTGTGTGCTGGTGCGTGGGTGGGTATTGTGTGCAAGTGCACGGGTGGGTATTGTGTGCATGTGCACGGGTGAGTATTGTGTGCATGTGCACGGGTGAGTATTGTGTGCAGGTGCACGGGTGAGTATTGTGTGCAGGTGCACGGGTGAGTATTGTGTGCAGGTGCACGAGTGAGTATTGTGTGCAGGTGCACGGGTGAGTATTGTGTGCAGGTGCATGGGTGAGTATTGTGTGCAGGTGCATGGGTGAGTATTGTGTGCAGGTGCATGGGTGAGTATTGTGTGCAGGTGCACGGTGGGTATTGTGTGCAGGTGCATGGGTGAGTATTGTGTGCCGGTGCGTGGGTGAGTATTGTGTGCAGGTGCGTGGGTGGGTATTGTGTGCAGGTGCGTGGGTGAGTATTGTGTGCAGGTGAGTATTGTGTGCAGGTGAGTATTGTGTGCAGGTGCACGGGTGAGTATTGTGTGCAGGTGCGTGGGTTAGTATTGTGTGCAGGTGCGTGGGTGAGTATTGTGTGCAGGTGAGTGGGTGAGTATTGTGAGTGGGTGAGTATTGTGTGCAGGTGCACGGGTGAGTATTGTGTGCAGGTGCACTGGTGAGTATTGTGTGAAGGTGCACGGGTGAGTATTGTGTGAAGGTGCACGGGTGAGTATTGTGTGCAGGTGCACGGGTGAGTATTGTGTGCAGGTGCACGGGTGGGTATTGTGTGCAGGTGCAGGGGTGAGTACTGTGTGCAGGTGCACGGGTGAGTACTGTGTGCAAGTGCACGGGTGGGTATTGTGTGCAGGTGCACTGGTGGGTATTGTGTGCAGGTGCACGGGTGAGTATTGTGTGCAGGTGCACGGGTGAGTATTGTGTGCAGATGCGTGGGTGAGTATTGTGTGCAGGTGCACGGGTGAGTATTGTGTGCAGATGCACGGGGGAGTATTGTGTGCAGGTGCATGGTATCAGAGCAAGTCCGCGGCTATATCAAACTTCAAGGTGGAAAGCGAGCCAATCGGAGCTTGCGGTCCGAAAGCCGATCAGGAGCTACCCCTGCCACTCCTGGCTGCCAAACCGCTAGCTCCCATTGGCTCACGAGCCAGCAGGCGTTTTGAAACAGCTGCGGACCTGCTCTGATACAGCCGGGTGGGTTGTCCATCGCTGCTGCCGTTACCACAAGTGCAGTACTCTGCCCGGCCACAAGCAGGATCTGGTGGAGAATCTGGTTGCCATGGTGACCTGGCCCCCGGGATTTGCCGAGCCCTGGTCTAGAATAATAACACAGACAGCTGGGGACAGAACTAGGAAAGTGACCATGTTTGGTGATGACCGAGGAGCTCTCACTTAGTTCAGTTATTATGGAGGATGAGACGTAAACCAGTCCCTCCATCTACATACAGTTTTTACCTTGTGGTTATAGATGGTCTCCGGAGAGTGGAGCCTGCAGTACAAGAATATAAGTCATTGCGCCCCCCGTCCTCACACAGATATTATGTATATCGTACAGTATGTACTACAGGGAACCCTGAGATCCTGCCCACATGAGCTTACATTATATATGTGTGTGACAGTGACACAGTGGTGGAAAGTTACTAAGATGTGGATTCTACTTCACATGTGATGTTGCTATGGGCAACCAATCAGATCCTGTCTACTATCTTATAGAGGGTGCTAAATAGATAAAGAGTAGATTCTGATTGGTTTCCCATAGCAACATCACATGTGAAGTATGTGTGTAATAGTGATACAGTGTGTAGTATGTGTGTGATAGTGATACAGTGTGTAGTATGTGTGTAATAGTGATACAGTGTGTAGTATGTGTGTAATAGTGATACAGTGTGTAGTATGTGTGTAATAGTGATACAGTGTGTAGTATGAGTGTAATAGTGATACAGTGTGTAGTATGTGTGTAATAGTGATACAGTGTGTAGTATGTGTGTAATAGTGATACAGTGTGTAGTATGTGTGTAATAGTGATACAGTGTGTAGTATGTGTGTAATAGTGATACAGTGGGTAGTATGTGTGTAATAGTGATACAGTGTGTAGTATGTGTGTAATAGTGATACAGTGTGTAGTATGTGTGTAATAATGATACAGTGTGTAGTATGTGTGTAATAGTGATACAGTGTGTAGTATGTGTGTAATAGTGATACAGTGTGTAGTATGTGTGTAATAGTGATAGTGTGTAATAGTGATACAGTGTGTAATAGTGATACAGTGTGTAGTATGTGTGTAATAGTGATACAGTGGGTAGTATGTGTGTAATAGTGATACAGTGTGTAGTATGTGTGTGATAGTGATACAGTGTGTAGTATGTGTGTGATAGTAATACAGTGTGTAGTATGTGTGTGATAGTGATACAGTGTGTAGTATGTGTCTGATAGTGATACAGTGTGTAGTATGTGTGTGATAGTGATACAGTGTGTAGTATGTGTGTGATAGTGATACAGTGTGTAGTATGTGTGTGATAGTGATACAGTGTGTAGTATGTGTGTGATAGTGATACAGTGTGTAGTATGTGTGTGATAGTGATACAGTGTGTAGTATGTGTGTGATAGTGATACAGTGTGTAGTATGTGTGTGATAGTGATACAGTGTGTAGTATGTGTGTGATAGTGATACAGTGTGTAGTATGTGTACAATAGTGATACAGTGTGTAGTATGTGTACAATAGTGATACAGTGTGTAATAGTGATACAGTGTGTAGTATGTGTGTAATAGTGATACAGTGCGTAGTATGAGTGTAATAGTGATACAGTGCGTAGTATGAGTGTAATAGTGATACAGTGCGTAGTATGAGTGTGATAGTGATACAGTGTGTAGTATGTGTGTGATAGTGATACAGTGTGTAGTATGTGTGTAATAGTGATACAGTGTGTAGTATGAGTGTAATAGGGATACAGTGTGTAGTATGTGTGTAATAGTGACGCAGTGTGTAGTATGTGTGTAATAGTGACACAGTGGGTAGTATGTGTGTAATAGTGATACAGTGTGTAGTATGTGTGTAATAGTGATACAGTGGGTAGTATGTGTGTAATAGTGATACAGTGGGTAGTATGTGTGTAATAGTGATACAGTGTGTAGTATGTGTGTAATAGTGATACAGTGGGTAGTATGTGTGTAATAGTGATACAGTGGGTAGTATGTGTGTAATAGTGATACAGTGTGTAGTATGTGTGTGTAAAGCCCTGTACACATGCATTGATTTTTACAGATTTTCTATTCGATTTTGCTTATAGAAGCAAAATCGAATTGAATCCTAAACGAAATCGAATGGTTTTTGTGTCACTTTCGATCTACATTCGATTCGATGCGCGCTCCCGTGTTCTCAAAATCGAACAGAAAAATCTACTCCAAGGAAATATCGAATTCGATCCAGTAAATCGAATGTGTACAATGTACTATGAATGTAAATCTAATGCAAAAGTACAAATCTAATGCCAAATCTAATAGAAAATCGAATCTAACATTGAATCAAAAGCAAATCGATGTGTGTGTACAGGGCTTAATAGAGATACAGTTCATACCTGCCTACCTGCCCCTCTCCATGAGGACACAATGGGGCAGATGTATTAAGCCTTAACAAGAGATAAATGCAAGGGTGATAAAGAGAGATAAACGTCCAGCCAATCACCTGCTAACTGCCATGTTACAGGCTGTGTTTGAAAAAAGTCAGTAAGGAGCTGATTGGCTGGACGTTTATCTCTCTTTATCACCCTTGCATTTATCTCTTGTTAAGGCTTAATTCATCTGCCCCAATGCTCTGTTTGTGGACTTCCCTGGTAATGTATGAGTGCCAGCACCTGTGGGGAGCTAGGTAATTGATAAGAAAGGTGTTTCACCACAGGTGCTGGCAATCTTACATTACCAGGGAAGGCCAGGAGCAGAGCATTGTGTCCTCCTGGAGAGGGGCATGCTGGGAGGTATGGATAATGTATGATTGCAATCACCTGTGGGGAGCTAGGTAAATGATAAGAAAGGTGTCACCACAGGTCCTGGCAATCATACATTACCAGGAAAGCCCAGGAACAGAGCATTGTGTCCTCCTGGAGAGGGGCATTCTGGGAGGTATGGATAATGTAGGAGTGCCAGCACCTGTGGGGAGCTAGGTAACTGATAAGAAAGGTGTCACCACAGGTGCTGGCAATCCTACATTACCAGGGAAGCCCAGGGACAGAGCATTATGTCCTCCTGGAGAGGGGCATGCTGGGAGGTATGGATAATGTAGGATTGCCAGCACCTGTGGGGAGCTAGGTAAATGATAAGAAAGGTGTCACCACAGGTGCTGGCAATCATACATTACCAGGGAAGCCCAGGAGCAGAGCATTGTGTCCTTCTGGAGAGGGGCATGCTGGGAGGTATGGATAATGTAGGATTGCCAACACCTGTGGGGAGCTAGGTAAATGTTAAGAAAGGTGTCACCACAGGTGCTGGCAATCATACATTACCAGGGAAGCCCAGGAACAGAGCATTGTGTCCTCCTGGAGAGGGTCATGTTGGGAGGTATGGATAATGTATGATTGCCAGCACCTGTGGGGAGCTAGGTAACTGATAAGAAAGGTGTCACCACAGGTGATGGCAATCATACATTACCAGGGAAGTCCAGGAACAGAGCATTGTGTCCTCCTGGAGAGGGACATGCTAGGAGGTATGGATAATGTATGATTGCCAGCACCTGTGGGGAGCTAGGTAACTGATAAGAAAGGTGTCATCACAGGTGCTGGCAATCATACATTACCAGGGAAGCCCAGGAGCAGAGCATTGTGTCCTCCTGGAGAGGGGCATGCTGGGAGGTATGGATAATGTAGGATTGCCAGCACCTGTGGGGAGCTAGGTAAATGATATCTTATAGAGGGTGCTAAATAGATAAGGAGTAGATTCTGATTGGTTTCCCATAGCAACATCACATGTGAAGTATGTGTGTAATAGTGATACAGTGTGTAGTATGTGTGTAATAGTGATACAGTGTGTAGTATGAGTGTAATAGTGATACAGTGTGTAGTATGTGTGTAATAGTGATACAGTGTGTAGTATGTGTGTAATAGTGATACAGTGTGTAGTATGTGTGTAATAGTGATACAGTGGGTAGTATGTGTGTAATAGTGATACAGTGTGTAGTATGTGTGTAATAGTGATACAGTGTGTAGTATGTGTGTAATAATGATACAGTGTGTAGTATGTGTGTAATAGTGATACAGTGTGTAGTATGTGTGTAATAGTGATACAGTGTGTAGTATGTGTGTAATAGTGATAGTGTGTAATAGTGATACATTGTGTAATAGTGATACAGTGTGTAGTATGTGTGTAATAGTGATACAGTGGGTAGTATGTGTGTAATAGTGATACAGTGTGTAGTATGTGTGTGATAGTGATACAGTGTGTAGTATGTGTGTGATAGTAATACAGTGTGTAGTATGTGTGTGATAGTGATACAGTGTGTAGTATGTGTGTGATAGTGATACAGTGTGTAGTATGTGTGTGATAGTGATACAGTGTGTAGTATGTGTGTGATAGTGATACAGTGTGTAGTATGTGTGTGATAGTGATACAGTGTGTAGTATGTGTGTGATAGTGATACAGTGTGTAGTATGTGTGTGATAGTGATACAGTGTGTAGTATGTGTGTGATAGTGATACAGTGTGTAGTATGTGTGTGATAGTGATACAGTGTGTAGTATGTGTGTAATAGTGATACAGTGTGTAATAGTGATACAGTGTGTAGTATGTGTGTGATAGTGATACAGTGTGAAGTATGTGTGTAATAGTGATACAGTGTGTAGTATGTGTACAATAGTGATACAGTGTGTAATAGTGATACAGTGTGTAGTATGTGTGTAATAGTGATACAGTGCGTAGTATGAGTGTAATAGTGATACAGTGCGTAGTATGAGTGTAATAGTGATACAGTGCGTAGTATGAGTGTGATAGTGATACAGTGTGTAGTATGTGTGTGATAGTGATACAGTGTGTAGTATGTGTGTAATAGTGATACAGTGTGTAGTATGAGTGTAATAGGGATACAGTGTGTAGTATGTGTGTAATAGTGACGCAGTGTGTAGTATGTGTGTAATAGTGACACAGTGGGTAGTATGTGTGTAATAGTGATACAGTGTGTAGTATGTGTGTAATAGTGATACAGTGGGTAGTATGTGTGTAATAGTGATACAGTGGGTAGTATGTGTGTAATAGTGATACAGTGTGTAGTATGTGTGTAATAGTGATACAGTGGGTAGTATGTGTGTAATAGTGATACAGTGGGTAGTATGTGTGTAATAGTGATACAGTGTGTAGTATGTGTGTGTAAAGCCCTGTACACATGCATTGATTTTTACAGATTTTCTATTCGATTTTGCTTATAGAAGCAAAATCGAATTGAATCCTAAACGAAATCGAATGGTTTTTGTGTCACTTTCGATCTACATTCGATTCGATGCGCGCTCCCGTGTTCTCAAAATCGAACAGAAAAATCTACTCCAAGGAAATATCGAATTCGATCCAGTAAATCGAATGTGTACAATGTACTATGAATGTAAATCTAATGCAAAAGTACAAATCTAATGCCAAATCTAATAGAAAATCGAATCTAACATTGAATCAAAAGCAAATCGATGTGTGTGTACAGGGCTTAATAGAGATACAGTTCATACCTGCCTACCTGCCCCTCTCCATGAGGACACAATGGGGCAGATGTATTAAGCCTTAACAAGAGATAAATGCAAGGGTGATAAAGAGAGATAAACGTCCAGCCAATCACCTGCTAACTGCCAGGTTACAGGCTGTGTTTGAAAAAAGTCAGTAAGGAGCTGATTGGCTGGACGTTTATCTCTCTTTATCACCCTTGCATTTATCTCTTGTTAAGGCTTAATACATCTGCCCCAATGCTCTGTTTGTGGACTTCCCTGGTAATGTATGAGTGCCAGCACCTGTGGGGAGCTAGGTAACTGATGAGAAAGGTGTCACCACAGGTGCTGGCAATCATACATTACCAGGGAAGTCCAGGAACAGAGCATTGTGTCCTCCTGGAGAGGGGCATGCTGGGAGGTATGTATAATGTATGATTGCCAGCACCTGTGGGGAGCTAGGTAATTGATAAGAAAGGTGTTTCACCACAGGTGCTGGCAATCTTACATTACCAGGGAAGGCCAGGAGCAGAGCATTGTGTCCTCCTGGAGAGGGGCATGTTGGGAGGTATGGATAATGTATGATTGCAATCACCTGTGGGGAGCTAGGTAAATGATAAGAAAGGTGTCACCACAGGTGCTGGCAATCCTACATTACCAGGAAAGCCCAGGAACAGAGCATTGTGTCCTCCTGGAGAGGGGCATTCTGGGAGGTATGGATAATGTAGGAGTGCCAGCACCTGTGGGGAGCTAGGTAACTGATAAGAAAGGTGTCACCACAGGTGCTGGCAATCCTACATTACCAGGGAAGCCCAGGGACAGAGCATTATGTCCTCCTGGAGAGGGGCATGCTGGGAGGTATGGATAATGTAGGATTGCCAGCACCTGTGGGGAGCTAGGTAAATGATAAGAAAGGTGTCACCACAGGTGCTGGCAATCCTACATTACCAGGGAAGCCCAGGGACAGAGCATTATGTCCTCCTGGAGAGGGGCATGCTGGGAGGTATGGATAATGTAGGATTGCCAGCACCTGTGGGGAGCTAGGTAAATGATAAGAAAGGTGTCACCACAGGTGCTGGCAATCATACATTACCAGGGAAGCCCAGGAGCAGAGCATTGTGTCCTCCTGGAGAGGGGCATGCTGGGAGGTATGGATAATGTAGGATTGCCAACACCTGTGGGGAGCTAGGTAAATGTTAAGAAAGGTGTCACCACAGGTGCTGGCAATCATACATTACCAGGGAAGCCCAGGAACAGAGCATTGTGTCCTCCTGGAGAGGGTCATGTTGGGAGGTATGGATAATGTATGATTGCCAGCACCTGTGGGGAGCTAGGTAACTGATAAGAAAGGTGTCACCACAGGTGATGGCAATCATACATTACCAGGGAAGTCCAGGAACAGAGCATTGTGTCCTCCTGGAGAGGGACATGCTAGGAGGTATGGATAATGTATGATTGCCAGCACCTGTGGGGAGCTAGGTAACTGATAAGAAAGGTGTCATCACAGGTGCTGGCAATCATACATTACCAGGGAAGCCCAGGAGCAGAGCATTGTGTCCTCCTGGAGAGGGGCATGCTGGGAGGTATGGATAATGTAGGATTGCCAGCACCTGTGGGGAGCTAGGTAACTGATAAGAAAGGTGTCACCACAGGTGCTGGCAATCATACATTACCAGGGAAGCCCAGGAACAGAGCATGTTCTCCCTCATGGAGAGGGTCAGGTAGGTGAGTATGGCTTACAATCTAAGCGGTGCACCCAACACATTATAACATACATCCCAACATGACCCTCTCCAGGAGGACACAATGCTCTGCTCCTGGACTTCCCTCTTAATGTATGATTGCTATCACCAGTGGAGAAACACCTTTCTTATTAGTAAACCTGTTCAACACAGGTGATGGCAATCATACATTAAAAGGAAAGTCCAGAAGCAGAGCATTGTGTCCTCCTGGCATGGGTCATGTTGGGAGGGGTTGGGATCATTTGGTCTATTGCATTATGGTAGAAAGTCATTAGGTCGAATCCATTAGGTCGACATGCTAAAAGGTCGACATGATTCTAGGTCGACATGGGAAAAGGTCGACATGATTCTAGGTCGAAAGGTCATTAGTTCGACAGGTCATTAGTTCGACAAGGTCATTAGTTCGACATTGTCTATGTCGACATTCACAAGGTCGACATGGGGTTTTTCACTGTTTTTTTACCTGAATGTCAACACAGTCGACATGGACACAGTTTAAAGTGCACTGCATCCCCTCGCATCGCTCGCTGCGCTCGCTATGCGTCGGGCACGGTGCCTCGCTACGCTCGGCACACTATTTTATTCTCCCACCACGCCCTAGTGGATGGTAGGGCATGAAATACCGCCTGTCGGCACATGTTGGCTCAAAAAACAGTGAAAAACTCCATTTCGACCTTGTGAATGTCGACATAGACAATGTCGAACTAATGACCTTGTCGAACTAATGACCTGTCGAACTAATGACCTTTCGAACTAGAATCATGTCGACCTTTTCCCATGTCGACCTAGAGTCATGTCGACCTTTTAGCATGTCGACCTAATGGATTCGACTTAATGACTTTCTACCATAATGCAGTAGACCAAATGACCGCATCCCGTTGGGAGGTATGTTATAAGGTGCAAGACCTGGGGGGGGATGTATCAAGTTTCGGAGACAGTTAATAGGAAGAAGTTGCTCAGCCTCTGTCGTTTGTCTAGCACAGCCTGTGAAATGCCCGATGCTGCTTTGTGTAAAGTCCCTACTCTCCCCAAGGCTTGGAACGCCTCCCCCTAGTTGTGGCTGCTGGTGGGAATTTGCTTGCGGTTACAGTAAAGTTGGAGCAGGAGCTGGGGCGTGTACTGTATGCGTGCGCTGTGTGGGTGGCCTGTGTATCAGCAGATCACTGACATGATACCGGAATGCTGTGCAAATGACCTCTGCGTAGTGTCCTGGAATGAAAGTGTGCTGTGCAATCCTGGAGCAGATGCCCCCCCCCCCCCTCACACACACACACACACACACCACTTTTCCACTGACTTAAAAAGGGGATGCAGTCAAAATCCCGACAGGGTCAAAATACAGACAAGGACAAAATCCCGACATGGACAAAATCCCGACATATAGAATGTACAAGTGAAACAGTCTACATGCCTTTCGGTCGACAGGTGCGAGGTCAACATGGTTTTTTTCACTGTTTTTTGAACCGACATGTGCCGACAGGCGGTATTTCATGCCCTACCATCCACTAGGGAGTGGTTGGAGAATATCATAGTGTACCGAGCGCAGCGGAGCACCGAGCCCGAAGCATTGCGTGCGAAGCGAGCTATGCGAGGGGCTGCGGTTCACTTGCAACTGTGTCCATGTCGACTGTGTCGACATTCGGGTGAAAAAAACCCATGTCGACCTCGCACCTGTCGACCGAAAGGCATGTAGGCTGTTTCACCTGTACATTCTATATGTTGGGATTTTGACCCTGTCGGGATTTTAAATGTCGGTATTTTGTCCATGTCGGTATTTTGACCCATTCGGGATTTTGACCATCAGGATTTCATACCGAATCCCTTAAAAATCCCGGGTTTTTGCCTGTGAATGCACACCAACCCAGGATTTTTGTCAGTGGAAATGGTGACCAGGAAAAAATCCCAGGGAGAGTGACCAGGGATGCTTACCCGATCAAGCAGGGTTTTTAGCAGGTTTAAACTGCGCAAACCCGCCTGTTGCTGACCAGTCCAACCCCCCCAGTAGTGGTAGACGCCCAACGCTGAAACCCCCCTGGTGCCGGCCTGCACTTTGCTGACCCCCACCAGTGCCCACCTGCTGCTCACCAACCCCCACCGCTGACCAACCCAGGATTTTGTTGGAATAACAGTATAACTGGCGTACGCTGGTCATTGTGGCGATGAGGTGCTGCTGTATTTACCTCAGACGGCAATGAGGGTGGCCAATCCCGGGATCGGGATCGGCGGGATCCCGGGATTTGGCCCCCAAAACGCCGGGATTTCAATCCCGGGATTGGAGTTTCCAATCCCGGGATTTCGGGATTAGACTGCGCTTGCGCGCAGTCTAATGCTGGGCAGCGTCTGAGCATCGCTCAAACGCTGCCCGACTTCTCCCGGCAGCACTAAGTGCAGCGTGACCTCTCAGCGTGAGATAAGGTCACGCTGCGCAGGCAGAGGTCGCGCCCGGCATTGTAATGCCGTGCCACCCGCCCAGCCAGCGCGCCCTCCCATCCAGCCAGCGTGCCCGCCCTGCCAGCGTGCCCAGCCGCCTGCCCGCCCAGCCAGCGTGCCCAGCCGCCCGCTCGCCCAGCCCAAGCGCCCAGCCAGCATGCCCAGCCCAAGCGCCCAGCCAGCCAGCGCGCCCACCCGCTCACCCAGCCAGCGCGAAGCCAGCATGCCAGCGGCATGGACGACCCGTCCCCCCACCAGGCAACCATCAAATGTAAGTAATTACATTGTAATTACTGACTGGGGCAGTAATTGTGGGGCAGTTTTTTTATTAGGAAAACCAATCCCGGGAATCCCGGGATTGAGCATTTTTCAATCCCAAATCCCGGGATTGAAAAAATGCCCCGGGATTGGCTTCCCTAGACGGCATCATACAGTACATGTTGTGGAGAAGTGATGGGCGTTCCTGGGTGGTGACTCAAGCATGGGACCCAGCCGCTGCATTTCCCCTAGTGAGACCTTCGCACCCCAAGCCGATACTGGGTGCGGGCCCCTTATTTCCAGTTTGTGAGACTCATCGTCATGCATGTTACTGTACATAGATATCACCGCTATAATCTGATGGATACATGTTCATAAAATTATCGGTAATAATAGTTATTTTAAAGGTTGTTGAATTGCCCCAGTGACAACTGGGCCTAATTCAGACCTGATTGCATGGCCGCATACTCGCAGCGGCCAGTGTTCAGGTAGACGCTGCCCACACTGTGCAAATAGAGGTGTCCGGTTAGCGAACAATTCGAGGGTATTTGAAAATGACCAAAACCATTCGTAAGTGGTTTAGGCCATTAGTAAAAATATCGAAAGCCGCTCACCATCGATTGAATTTGCACAGCAGCGATCAGGTGTGAATTACCCCCAATGTCCTTTACGTGGGAGACTGTCCCCACTGTCACCTCTGTCTGACCGTCTCTCAAACTGCTCCTAGCACAATTATAGCCTTCTGTGGACATTCCTTCCTGACTTGTATAAACAGGATTTCCACTCAAGTGTTGTGGTGTCTGTATAATACTCAGCCCTGAGGTGCATTCCTTCTAGATCATGGGGCCTCAAACTGCGGCCCTCCAGATGTTGTGAAACTACAAATCCCAGCATGCCTTGCCACAGTTTTAACACTCCCATATAGCAAAACTGTGGCAAGGCATGCTGGGATTTGTAGTTTCACAACATCTGGAGGGCCGCCGTTTGCGGACCCATGTTCTAGATGGTCTAACACCCCTCCCAGCGTCCTCTGCGGCCTCCCTCAGTGTCAGTAAGTGGCACTCCCATTGTGTCAGAACACACAATTATTGTATAGTGTGTCAGTAAGGTGGCCGATCACAGCGGTGTGTGCACAATATCACAATTACTTTGTAGTATTTTGCTCTTGTTGAACCTATAATTATTATTTGTTTCAATACACTACCCATGCGTATGGACCGCAATACACCATGCCACTTACACGTGCGCAACTGGCCAACGATGAACTCCTGCTACACTTTTTGATCACTGGCTGTTCACACAGTGATTGACAGGAAGCCGGTGTCTGCGGTTGGTACCCGGCTGTTTCATAAGAGTTCCCAGAAAAACAATGGAAGTGTCCAGGAAAAAGCAGGTGTGCCCAGGTTTAATAGGGGAGTGTGTGCGACATCGGTATCAGGCCGGATATGTCTGTATACATTGCACCACCGAATACGTCTCTGGCTACTAACGTCACTGGGTTTCCCTTCATTCATGGGGATGAGCTGTAAGTTTAGCACACTCAGTCCGTTTTGTTTTGGGTTTTGTTTTTGTTTTTAAACCCGGTGGATATAAATGGACAGAAGAGGACCAATCTACGAGAAAGGGAGGGTGAGTATAATTTTTTTTCATAGGTACCTTTTATAGGTTTTTGCTGGAAAGTTGATTGAACCTGCGTGTCACGATAGGGGAGTATGTATGTATGTATGGTGTGTGTAATAAAATTAGGTACTTGTGAGTTATCCGGGCTGCCGATTTCTAAATCGGGTCGGATCGGGCACATCGCATCACATGCGACCATCGGATGCGATGCGATGCGATGACCCGATTTTTCCATAGGAATCAATGTTAAAATGGACTGAGTCCATTTTAACATGGAATTCAATGGGAAAAAGGGGTCCTTTTCATACCCCTACTATCCAAGTGGGCATGGAGTTGGATATAAACCTGTGGCGAGCGTAGCGAGCCACCGAGCCCGAAGCGTGGCGAGCGCAGCGAGCCCCGCGAGGGGACACAGAATACCGTCCCCTTGCGGGGCTCGCTTCGCTCGCCACGCTTCGCTCGCCACGCTTCGGGCTCGGTGGCTCGCTACGCTCGCCACAGGTTTATATCCAACTCCATGCCCACTTGGATAGTAGGGGTATGAAAAGGACCCCTTTTTCCCATTGAATTCCATGTTAAAATGGACTCAGTCAATTTTAACATTGATTCCTATGGAAAAATCGGGTCATCGCATCCGATGGTCGCATGCGATGCGATGCGATATCGCATCGCATCTGATTGTATGCCTTAACTTAAGGCATACAATCAAAAAATCAGCAGCCCGGATAACTCACAAGTACCTAAAATTATATGTTATTCGTGTTTGTATGTGTTTATTTGGGTATTGGTTCTGTGGTGGAACGACAAGTCCCAGCAGGCCCATTTATGCCACATATTCTGGGACTTATGGTTCTCCAAGTCCCATCATGCGGGCAAGGCTTGCTGGGGTTTGTAGTTCAACCACAAAACCCAATACCTTTAATTTAACTCTTTATTTTACACTTTTAACATCAGCCCGACACCCACTGCCCAGGGGCACCAGGGACAGCCCTGGAGCTTTAACCCAGGCCGGGGGTGCCCTGCAGACAGGGGACCACTTTATTAGGGAGTACCAACTCCCCCAGGGACCCGGACAGGGTTGACCAGCCACGATTGTCTTGATTTTGGCAGTGGCATGACACCGCTGGCTGTTGGAGCCCGGTGCTGATTATGAAAATGCGGGCCCCCCTATTCTTTTTTGTTCCCCGTATTTTTGTAACCAGGACCGGTCCAAGAGACTAGTGCTGGTTGCTGGAATACAGGGGACCCCTATTTATTTTGTACCTCGTATTTCTGGAAGCAGCACCAGCTCACAGATACAAGCATATGGTTGACATGTAAAAGGTTAAGGTGCCCATACACGCACCGATCCTGGCGGTGCGATCTGTGCTTTGAGGTGCGCGCTCCCGCGGCATCTCATCGCACAGTACAAAAAGTAAGTGCTGCACATACTTTTTGTACTTGCTTTTCATCGCATTGCATGCACAAGGCAAATCTATCTGTTGTTCTAGTGGTGCTATTATTACCCCGGGCCTTAATTGTTCTGTCGTTTACTGTATTTGGTGGTAAAAATAGTCTGTTTTGACTTTTTACATAAGAAATGTACTTATCACCCGCCGGACAGGCCAATGGCAGCACAGCCACAGCACAGGAACCGATGAGGCCGGACAGATACAAAAGTTTATATCAAACGTTTTTTGAGTGTTTTGGATTGTAGCAAACATAGAAAGTGAGCGGTGATATCACCACTCCAGGCCAGTGAGGTGCTTTCCGGATTACGGTTCCTGTTGGACTGCGGCCATCTGTAGAGGTTTATATTGTGCTGAGTGCTGACCTCTTGTGCTGCGACCTCTACACTCTAATCACGGCTTCCTGATAATGATTCTGTGGGAACGGGAGATTGTGTCCCCTGCTCTGTGACAGTGATGTGGTCCTATATGTGTAAGGGACACCGCCTAGTCCAGGGCTACTCAGCCATGCACATAGTGAGGAAATCCTTCCATGTTGAGTGAGCTGCAAATGGAGTTTGGTATTATCGCAGCCCATTCATAGGCTTGCCCTTGGGGCGGGACAGTGGCCATGTGATCATAGGGCTCTGTGTTTTAGCAGCCCTTCAATCGGGTCTGAATTGGTCCTAATGTCCCGGGACTCCAGGTATCAGTGTGTCATTGTTCCTGGGACCCCAGGTGCCAGTGTGTCCTTGTGCTGGGACTCCAGGTGCCAGTGTGTCCTTGTGCTGGGACTCCAGGTGTCAGTGTGTCATTGTGCTGGGACCCCAGGTGTCAGTGTGTCATTGTTCTGGGACCCCAGGTGTCAGTGTGTCATTGTTCTGGGACCCCAAGTGTCAGTGTGTCATTGTGCTGGGACCCCAGGTGTCAGTGTGTCATTGTGCTGGGACCCCAGGTGTCAGTGTGTCCTTGTGCTGGGACTCCAGGTGTCAGTGTGTCATTGTGCTGGGACCCCAGGTGTCAGTGTGTCATTGTGCTGGGACCCCAGGTGTCAGTGTGTCATTGTTCTGGGACCCCAAGTGTCAGTGTGTCATTGTCCTGGGACCCCAGGTGTCAGTGTGTCACTGTACTGGGACCCCAGGTGTCAGTGTGTCACTGTCCTGGAACCCCAGGTGTCAGTGTGTTATTGGTCTGGGAACCCAAGTGTCAGTGTGTCATTGTCCAGGGACCCCAGGTGTCAGTGTGTCATTGTCCAGGGACCCCAGGTGTCATTGTTCTCGGACCTCAGGTGTCAGTGTGTCATTGTTCCTGGACCCCAGGTGTCATTGTTCCGGGATGCGGTCATCTATTAGAATGAACTTAGGTCTACAGTCATTAGGTCGACCCCACTAGGTCGACTGGCAGGAAGGTCGACCTGACTTAAGGTCGACATGTGCCAACAGGTGGTATTTCATGCCCTACCATCCACTAGGGCGTGGTGGGAGAATAAAATAGTGTGCCGAGCGCAGCGAGGCACCGTGCTCGATGCGAGGGTCCGATTCTCATTGCCAACTGTGTCCATGTCGACTGTGTCGACATTCGGATAAAAAAAACCAGTGAAAAACCCATGTCGACCTTATGACCAGTCGACCTTTATGCAAATTCGACCTTAAGTCATGTCGACCTTGGCCCATGTCGACCTTAAGTCAGGTCGACCTTCCTGCCAGTCGACCTAGTGGGGTCGACCTAATGACTGTAGACCTAAGTTCATTCTGACAGATGTCCCGATTCCCATTGTTCCTGGGCCTCAGGTGTCAATGTGTCATTGTCCTGGGACCCCAGGTGTCAGTGTGTCATTGTACTGGGACCCCATGTGTCAGTGTGTCAATGTCCTGGAACCCCAGGTGTCAGTGTGTAATTGTTCTGGGACCCCAAGTGTCAGTGTGTCATTGTCCTGGGACCCCAGGTATCAGTGTGTCATTATTCTGGGACGTCAGTGTGTCATTGTCCAGGGACCCCAGGTGTCAGTGTGTCATAGTCCAGGGACCCCAGGTGTCATTGTTCTCGGACCTCAGATGTCAGTGTGTCATTGTTCCTGGACCCCAGGTGTCATTGTTCCTGGGCCCCAGGTGTCAGTGTGTCATTGTTCCCGGGGCCCCAGGTGTCAGTGTGTCATTGTTCTCGGACCCCAGGTGTCAGTGTGTCATTGTTCTCGGACCCCAGGTGTCAGTGTGTCATTGTTCGCGGACCCCAGGTGTCAGTGTGTCATTGTTCCCGGGACCCCAAGTGTCAGTGTGTCATTGTTCCCGGGACCCCAGGTGTCAGTGTTCTCGGACCCCAGGTGTCAGTGTGTCATTGTTCTCGGACCCCAGGTGTCAGTGTGTCATTGTTCTCGGACCCCAGGTGTCAGTATGTCATTTTCCCGGCGCCCCAGGTGTCAGTGTGTCACTGTTCCCGGGACCCCAGGTGTCAGTGTGTCATTGTTCCCGGGACCCCAGGTGTCAGTGTGTCATTGTTTTCGGACCCCAGGTGTCAGTGTGCCATTGTCCTGGGACTCCAGGTGTCAGTGTGTCATTGTTCTCGGACCCCAGCTGTCAGTGTGTCATTGTTCCCGGGACCCCAGGTGTCAGTGTGTCATTGTTCTCGGACCCCAGGTGTCAGTGTGTCATTGTTCTCGGACCCCAGGTGTCAGTGTGTCATTGTTCTCGGACCCCAGGTGTCAGTGTGTCATTGTTCTCGGAACCCAGGTGTCAGTGTGTCATTGTTCCTGGGCCCCAGGTGTCAGTGTGTCATTGTTCCCGGGGCCCCAGGTGTCAGTGTGTCACTGTTCCCGGGACCCCAAGTGTCAGTGTGTCATTGTTCCCGGGATACCCCAGGTGTCAGTGTGTCATTGTCCTGGGACCCCAGTTGTCAGTGTGCCATTGTCCTGGGACTCCAGGTGTCAGTGTGTCATTGTTCTCGGACCCCAGCTGTCAGTGTGTCATTGTTCTCGGACCCCAGGTGTCAGTGTGTCATTGTTCTCGGACCCCAGGTGTCAGTGTGTCATTGTTCCTGGGCCCCAGGTGTCATTGTTCCCGGGACCCCAGGTGTCAGTGTGTCATTGTTCCTGGGCCCCAGGTGTCATTGTTCTCGGACCCCAGGTGTCAGTGTGTCATTGTTCTCGGACCCCAGGTGTCATTGTTCTCAGACCCCAGGTGTCAGTGTGTCATTGTTCTCGGACCCCAGGTGTCAGTGTGTCATTGTTCTCGGACCCCAGGTGTCAGTGTATCATTGTTTTTGGACCCCAGGTGTCAGTGTGTCATTGTTCTCGGAACCCAGGTGTCAGTGTTCTGGGACCCATTGTTACATCTGTACATTATCACTTTGTACAGTGTTACTGGAGGCCGATGACAGTTTGGGGGCAGAACGAAGTGATAACATCAGATCGTACCCATTTTGGGTCAGATTTACACGTGATAAACTGCCGCAGCCAATCAGCTCCTAACTGTCATACATTTCAGCTGATTGGCTGTAGGATAATGTATTATGTACACAGTTATTAACTCTATATATTACCATCATTCTTGTATTACAAACATTTATTTCATATGAATAAATATCATTTGTTTTTATCCCCTGGATGTTATTCCACATTGTTCCTGAGCGGTTCTTCTGAGACTGCCCCATATTTATATAGGTTATTATGTACTGTATATGTAGTAGTTTGTAGCACCACAAAGTGTCCGCAGCGCCATACATAGCAAACACAAACATATGAGTGTATATGAGTTATAATGTACTGTATATCAGTTATAATGTACTATATATCAGTTATAATGTACTGTATATCAGTTATAATGTACTGTATATGAGTTATAATGTACTGTATATCAGTTATAATGTACTATAGGATTATATGTGAGCTCTATGTGCTTCTTTCTGTGTTTGCAGAGAAGGAGCGGTGTCTGAGGGCCAATGACCGAGAATTCAACCTGAAATTCAAGTATGCGGTAAGTTCATTTACATAATCTCCCTCATTAGTCTAGCAATCTCCCACATTACACTGTTACATCATAGTTACCTCCCCTCCCGCATTCTGCAGGAGACTCCCTAACATAGCAGCAATCTCCCTCATTAGTCTAGCAATCTCCCTCATGTCATCTAGCCTACATTACACTGTTACATCATAGTTACCTCCCCTCCTGCATTCTGCAGGAGACTCCCTGAAATAGCAGCAATCTCCCTCTCTCCCTCATTAGACTAGTAATCTTCCCCATGTCACCTAGCCCACATTACACTGTTACATCATAGTTACCTCCCCTCCTGCATTCTGCAGGAGACTCCCTGACATAGCAGCAATCTCCCTCTCTCCCTTATTAGTCTAGAAATCTCCCTCATCTCACCTAGCCCACATTACACTGTTACATCATCGTTATCTCCCCTCCTGCATTCTGCAGGAGACTCCCTGACATAGCAGCAATCTCCCTCATTAGTCTAGCAATCTCCCTCATGTCACCTAGCCCACATTACAGTGTTACATCATAGTTACCTCCCCTCCGGCATTCTGCAGGAGACTCCCTGACATAGCAGCAATCTCCCTCTCTCCCTCATTAGTCTAGCAATCTCCCTCATGTCACCTAGCCCACATTACACAGTTACATCATAGTTACCTCCCCTCCTGCATTCTGCAGGAGACTCCCTGACATAGCAGCAATCTCCCTCTCTCCCTCATTAGTCTAGCAATCTCTCATGTCACCTAACCCACATTACACTGTTACACCATAGTTACCTCCCCTCCCGCATTCTGCAGGAGACTCCCTAACATAGCAGCAATCTCCCTCTCTCCCTCATTAGTCTAGCAATCTCCCTCATCTCACCTAGCCCTCATTACACTTTTACATCATAGTTACCTCCCACCTGCATTCTGCAGGAGACTCCCTGACATAACAGCAATCTCCCTCTTTCCCTCATTAGTCTAGCAATCTCCCTCATGTCACCTAGCCCACATTACACTGTTACATCATAGTTACCTCCCCTCCTGCATTCTGCAGGAGACTCCCTGACATAGCAGCAATCTCCCTCTCTCCCTCATTAGTCTAGCAATCTCCCTCATGTCACCTAGCCCACATTACACTGGTACATTTTTGGGGAAAAAAGGAATGAGAGATAGATACATTTACACTGAATCATCAGCACCATTTCCCAGCACTTTCCCAAGTACAGTAGCTCTTACTAACTGCTTTGGGCTCATCTACATTTGGATAGAAGTCATTTTACAAGATTCCTCTCAGATGTAGCAGTGCACACCCACGCTTCTAGGTGTCACGTTCACAATCTTTTTTTTTTTTTTTTACAATCTCTCCATATATGAATTAGACCCTCCCTTTGGGTTGAGCATGATACACACCCTCAGTGGGGCGCTGTGCAAAATTCTACTACCAACTATAATCTCCCTGAAACTAGTTTTCAAAATTAGGCAAGTATGACTGAGCCCATCTACTAGTTTATCACTGAGGCACGGGGTTCATAACCTATTAGTTTGCTAGGAACTAGTGATGAGAGACATGAGGCACTGAGCCATGAGGTGCTTGGTCCTAGGAACATCACTGTGCTGGAGAACTGGACACACATAAGAGAAGCTACAATGGAACATGGTGCCGGTCAGAACGTTACACACGGAGGGATGTAGCTGCGTCACTGAGTAAAAACCGGACCCAGCAAGAAAACCGGACCGAACATCAAACTCTGCATTCCGGGGTCTTGTCCGGGTTCGGTTTTTACCCATTCCCCGTAGCTGCAGTGAGGGGGACATGCGGAGTTGGTGTGTGTGCACAGGGAACGCTGCGTCAGGTCACTGTGACTCTGTGTCACACTAATGTCACTGTGACTGAAAGCAGTGCATGCTGGGAGGTAGCTGCACTCTGCACACAGGGCGAAGGCCAGGAACACATTCCATAAGGACGTCCCTCTGACTGGGGAGCCCTGGGAATACAACTGCTCTGTTCCCCCTTACAGAGAACTACCCATTACTCATACAGGGCTGCTGGGGGGTTATGTTATTTTAGATCTACAAGGTCTAGGTCTACAGACATATGGGTGACCATTAAAGATCGACAGGGTTCAAAGGTCAGGAGTGAAAAGGTTGATGGGGTCAAAAGGTCAAAGGGGTTCAGAGGTTGACAGTGAAATGGTTGACATGGCCAAAGGTCGACATGAAAAAGTTGACATGAGTTTTTCAGGTTTATTTGGTGTCTATGTCGACATACGACATACCAAGTTCCCTCTCATGGCTCGCTACACTCGCCGCGCTTCGGGCTTTTGACCCTGTCGACCTTATGAACAGTTTGTCCCCGTCCATGATGGTGCGGTCTGAGCGTATTCGCCCATGCGCAACCCCCCATAGAGCAAATGTTAAACTTGCCGGGGGCATTCACAAAATGAGTGACAGGCAGGGACTGGTCGCTGTGGTGAACCAAAACGGTGGGCGTGCCCATGGAAACGCTGGACGGACACCTGTGAACGCAGACGTGCCCCTGCCTGCTTGGGATTGGGCGGGTGATGTCACATGACGTCAGCACCCACCCTGAATTCGCACAAGAACCGACAAGATAAAAGTAAGTTCTGGCTTCCTTTTATCTACAAGGAGAGGAGAAGTCATGTGACGGTCAGTAACCAATGAATGCTTTCTCCTCTGTGGACACATGCGAGCAGATGTGTGTATCATCTCTCTGTCACATGACCACTCTCGCTGTGTCCCGGCAGAAACGCGGCGGTAATAATGTGATATACATGTGACTATGGACAGTACGCGTCCGTTGGACCCAGCTGCAGATTGTTCGGTGAGAACGTTCCCACTTGTCGGAGTGTCGGAATAATGACGTATCTTCCCTTTTCCAGACCAATGCAATCAAGACCTCAAAATACAATATCTTCACCTTCCTCCCCATGAATCTCTTCGAGCAGTTTCAGCGTGTGGCCAACGCTTACTTCGTCTTCCTCCTCATCCTACAGGTGACGTATGTTTCACACTGCCCGCGGTACCATGTCATGTTCTTAGCACTGAAATCTCTGACACATTAAGGGGCTCATTTATCAACAAGTGATAGAACTTTCTGTGAGTAATACATGGTGCCCAACTGTCATTTTTCAAAAACATTATAGGATCTGATTGGCTGGGGCAACATTTATCATGGCCCTTATTCAGATCTGATCGCAGTACAAACTTGTTCTCAAAATGGGCAAAACCATGCTGCACTGCAAGTGGGGCAGATGTAACAGGTGCAGAGAGAGTTAGATTTATGTTAGTTATTTTGTTTCTGTGCAGGGTAAACACTGGCTGCATTGTTTTTACACTGCAATTTAGATTTCAGTTTCAACACACCCCCACCCAAATCTAATTCTGTCTGCACATGTTACATCTGCCCCACCTGCAGTGCACATGGTTTTGTCCATTTTGAGAACAAATTTGTACTGCGATCAGATCAGAATAAGGGCCCATATGCAGTTTTATCACTCTTTGATAAATGGGTCCCTGTGTGGATCCAGTTACATTCCCAGAGTGGAAATATCAGAACGGCACATCCACTGTCCCCATATGTGTCCGATCTCCTTCCGAAATCCGAAATTGTTGTTCATGACCCATAGCGCTACTTACATAAATCTGATATTTTGTGGTTGGGTTAAGTGGTGTATATGGGTTTACTCGCTGGTGGAGCAGGCTTTAGTGTAACATTAATGGATATATCTACAACAAGCTGTCAGCTGGAGGTGAGCCTTTTGTGTGTAGTTGGGGTTTGGTGTGTTATAAAAGTCTAACTGCACCTCACCTCCTGCCACTGACCACTAGACTTACACAATTACTCCTTTGTGTGCTTAAAGATGTCATAACAGAAAGTGAAAGCAATTATGCAGGGACACTGATCTGTTTCAACCTTGCTGGATATGGGGGTATTCTTGTTGATTTACTTGGATGCGAATTCGCATCCTTGCGGGTGGCCCAAATCCCTCCTTGCGAATGGTGGTACGCCCCGACTACCATTCGCAAGGTGTGTACGTTAACACTGGGGGCGGGATTCTCTAATATCCGCACCCTTGTCCGCCGCACATTGCCGGCTACCGCTGACATAATTATTGCAAATGCTGTAACATATGCGATAACTATGGCAGAGGACAGCTCGTGTGTTAAGAGATGTCCTTTGTGGGGAGCATCGGGTCCCGGCGCCCCCCCCCCCCCTCCCCCCCCCTCCCTTACCCGGCTTATGTGCTTCTGCGGGCAGGCGGGCTCTCTTCCTCCACCCCGCACCCGGAAGAGGCTTACAGTGCTGTGCTGCCCGGACACAGGTGAGGGGGGGTCGTCGGGGGTCCGTGCGGGGCGGCAGTGGGTCGCGCTAGAAGCCCATAGGCTTCTATGGGGCATCGCCAGCTTTTGCTGTCAATGCCCCTGTCGTGGTAATCCGTCGGGGGGTCCCACAATGCGGTAAAACCCCCCCCGATAAAGGGTTTTTACTGCATTTTTTGTTTAGAGAATCCCACCCTGGATGTTTTACATAAACATCTATTCGCAGGCCACTGGGAGCCTACCGCATCTTTCCATGGTCAGCGACCATCAAAAGCTGTGGAAATTGCACGCATATGTAAGACAGGCTTGCCTACCCTTCCGGAATTGCCGGGAGGCTCCCGAAAATCGGGTCCCCCTCCCGCCCCCCCGGGAAGGTCGGCAATCTTCCCACTTTTGCCTGGCAGCCCCCACACCTCACTTTCTTGCCGCACTTATTACCGTTTTTCACGGGTCCACGGCAAGGGGCGGGACTAAAATGACGCAAATCGCGTCATTTTAGCCCCGCCCCCTACTCGTGGACCCCCCCGCCCAGCGTGATATGATTTTGGTAGGCTTTTACCTTCTATTGTAGATTATAGTCATATAGTTTGGAGCAGGAATCTTTATAACGTGATTTGTTTTTTTCTGGTTCCGATTTCCTAACACTATAGATAAAGGCAGCTGGGAGTACAGATAAAGTTTACGTATGCCCTTTGTACTGACTGTATATTTATACACGCAGGGTGTGTTATCTTGGAATAAATATCATTGTGTGTGGAAAAAAAATACTTGGATACAAACCAGAAGCTCCAGACGTTCCCAGAGTCCTCCTTCCACGGCCAGGCCTCTTAGTCGCTGAGACGCACTTATATAATATTGTGTTCTGGTCATTGTGTTCTGGGGGTTGCCCCGGGTGATGCACTTGGCAATGACCTGTAAAACTCTTACTGAAACAATATCAAAGTTTTACTTTTTGCAATAACAAAAAAAGTCTCATTATAGAACAATAGCAAAGCTGCCACCTGCTGGCCGTGAGTGGGTACTGCACGTCACAGTGACCTGGTTCCATCAGTAACATCTGTGCTCCATATTTATGTTTCTCTCATCAGCTTATTCCACAAGTGTCTTCCTTGTCATGGTTCACGACTGTCGTCCCTCTTGCACTAGTGCTCACCGTGTCCGCTGTGAAAGATGCCACAGACGACTATGTAAGTCGCTGAGTTGTGTGTCAGTGTTGTACAGTATGTTAGTGCAGATTGTGATGTGACAGGACATATCTCACCTGACTGTGGTATCCTCAGCATTGTCCTCTGGGTTATATGGAACAGTCTCCTTTTCAGTCATTATGATTGACAGTCCCAGCACTCACTGCTAGGTAATGATATTCAAGGATTCCCTTCAATCGTCTTCTTGTTTTCTGGACTTGGAGTCCCAGTTTATCTATGTATACTGTCATTTAATGGAATAATCCCTTTTTGTGGATTTATACTTAACTCATTCATTTAGTTTTTCAAACATAACGGACTAGGGCATAAATCATCGTTTATACCCAGTCTGTGACTGTCATGACAACCACAGGCATATCTTACATGATATAGTGAGCAGAGAGGCTTTGGGACACTCTTAGGGCTCTAAGTCTTCCATCTCCTCCTCCTGTCATCACATCACCTGCAGACAGCCATACATGACAGAGATTTTTTAAAGGAGATGATGATTTGCTAAGGGGGTCAGGGTGTGTGTGTGTGTGTGTGTGTGTGGGGGGGGTGTGTGTGTGTGTGTGTGTGTGTGTGTGGGGGGGGGGTAACAGAATAATAATAAGTATATCTGCTTAACCAGCTTTGTTGTACTGCTATAGTGATCTGTCTGCTCTCTTATTGCAGTATCGACACAAAAGCGACAAACAGGTCAATAACCGGACAGTCCAGGTGCTCAGCAAAGGAGGGTAAGACTGCTGTATACTTAGGTTTACATTATACAAAGATCAGGGAGGGAGGGGGGGGGGGGGATAAAATGGAGAGTGATAAACCACCAGCCAATCAGCTCCTACCTGCCATGTCACAGGCTGGGTTTGCAAAATGACAGGTAGGAGCTGATTGGCTGGTGGTTTATCACACATACAGATGGTGTTAGTAGCAGTTTCCATATCCCAAATGCCAGGGGCCAGAAGGATTTGGGGTATGGGATGTTTCATTGTTTAGGAATATTTGCTATTTGCATCCCGCTATATAAGACACTGTAACGGAATCTGCTGCGCTATATAAGACACTGTAACGGAATCTGCTGCGCTATGTCATACACTGTAACGGAATCTGCTGCGCTATATAAGACGCTGTAACGGAATCTGCTGCGCTATATAAGACACTGTAACGGAATCTGCTGAGCTATATAAGACACTGTAACGGAATCTGCTGCGCTATATAAGACACTGTAATGGAATCTGCTGCGCTATATAAGACGCTGTAACGGTATCTGCTGCGCTATATAAGACACTGTAACGGAATCTGCTGCGCTATATAAGACAATGTAATGGAATCTGCTGCGCTATATAAGACACTGTAACGGAATCTGCTGCGCTATATAAGACGCTGTAACGGAATCTGCTGCGCTATATAAGACACTGTAAATAAATAAATAAATTGCTGTATTACGTGTTATATACACACAGCTGCGAATGTACTGTATATGCTATGTTTCTGCCCTGTGTACAGAGCTTGCGTCTGTTTATAGTCAGGAAGAAGATGTCCCAATTTGCAGGACCACCCTGATAGCACATCCCACATACACTCATGCACCCTGAGGTCTGGTGCCATCCGGCATCCATAGTTTATATTGCTAATACAAATCATGATTTCTAACTGTGTGTGGAAACTCAGTAACAGTGGTGACGTTATATAAAGATGAAACTGATTGTACTGACTGCTAATTAGCTCGTACTGATAAACAGCAGCTGTCAGTGAGTATGATATGGTAGTGTGATATGACAGTATGATATGACAGTGTGATATGACGGTGTGATATGATAGTATATGACGGTGTGATATGACGGTGTGATACGACAGTGTGATATGACAGTATGATATGACGGTGTGATATGACAGTATGATATGACAGTGTGATATGACAGTGTGATATGACAGTGTGATATGACGGTGTGATATGATAGTATATGACAGTGTGATATGACGGTGTGATATGATAGTATATGACAGTGTGATATGACGGTGTGATATAACGGTGTTATATGAAGGTGTGATATGACAGTATGATATGATGGTGTGATATGACGGTGTGATATGACAGTGTGATACGACAGTGTGATATAAGAGAACGATATGACAGTGTGATACGATGGTGTGATATGACAGTGTGATATGATGGTGTGATATGATGGTGTGATATGACGGTGTGATATGACGGTGTGATATGACGGTGTGATATGACAGTATGATATGATAGTGTGATATGACAGTGTGATATAAGAGAACGATATGACAGTATGATACGATGGTGTGATATGACGGTGTGATATGACGGTGTGATATGACAGTATGATACGACGGTGTGATACGACGGTGTGATACGACGGTGTGATACGACAGTATGATATGACAGTGTGATATGACAGTATGATATGACAGTGTGATATGATAATATATGACAGTGTGATATGACGGTGTGATTTGATAGTATGATACGACAGTGTGATACAACGGCGTGATACGACAGTGTGATATGACAGTGTGATATGACAGTGTGATATGACAGTGTGATATGACAGTGTGATATGACAGTATGATACGACAGTGTGATACAACGGCGTGATACGACAGTGTGATATGACAGTGTGATATGAAGGTGTGATATGATAGTATATGACAGTGTGATATGACAGTGTGATATGACGGTGTGATTTGACAGTATAATACGACAGTGTGATACAACGGCGTGATACGACAGTATGATATGACACTGTGATACGACAGTGTGATACGACAGTGTGATATGACAGTGTGATACGACGGCGTGATACGACAGTGTGATACGACGGTGTGATACGACGGTGTGATTTGACAGTATGATACGACAGTGTGATACAACGGCGTGATACGACAGTGTGATACGACAGTATGATATGACACTGTGATATGACAGTGTGATACAACGGCGTGATGCGACAGTGTGATATGACAGTGTGATATGACAGTATGATACGACAGTGTGATACAACGGCGTGATACGACAGTGTGATACGACAGTATGATATGACAGTGTGATACAACGGCGTGATGCGACAGTGTGATATGACAGTGTGATACAACGGCGTGATACGACAGTATGATATGACACTGTGATATGACAGTGTGATACAACGGCGTGATGCGACAGTGTGATACGACAGTGTGATACGACAGTGTGATACGACAGTGTGATACGACAGTGTGATACGACAGTGTGATATGACAGTGTGATATGACAGTGTGATATGACAGTGTGATACAACGGCGTGATACGACAGTGTGAAATGACAGTGTGATACGACGGTGTGATACGACGGTGTGATATGACAATGTGATATGACAGTGTGATACGACAGTATGATAGGACAGTGTGATAGGACAGTATGATATGACAGTGTGATATGACTGTGTGATATGACTGTGTGATATGACTGTGTGATATGACAGTATGATATGATAGTGTGATATAAGAGAACGATATGACAGTGTGATACGATGGTGTGATATGACGGTGTGATATGACGGTGTGATATGACGGTGTGATACAACGGTGTGATACGACAGTGTGATACGACAGTGTGATACGACAGTATGATACGACACTGTGATATGACAGTGTGATACGACAGTGTGATATGACAGTATGATATAAGAGAACGATATGACAGTGTGATACGATGGTGTGATATGACGGTGTGATATGACGGTATGATACGACGGTGTGATACGACAGTGTGATATGACAGTATGATACGACGGTGTGATATGACGGTGTGATACGACGGTGTGATATGACAGTGTGATACAACGGCGTGATACGACAGTGTGATATGACAGTGTGATATGACGGTGTGATTTGACAGTATGATACGACAGTGTGATACGACAGTATGATATGACACTGTGATATGACAGTGTGATACGACAGTGTGATATGACAGTGTGATACAACGGCGTGATATGACAGTGTGATATGACAGTGTGATATGACGGTGTGATATGATAGTATATGACAGTGTGATATGACAGTGTGATATGACGGTGTGATTTGACAGTATGATACGACAGTGTGATACAACGGCGTGATTCGACAGTGTGATACGACAGTATGATATGACACTGTGATATGACAGTGTGATACAACGGCGTGATGCGACAGTGTGATACGACAGTGTGATACGACAGTGTGATACGACAGTGTGATATGACAGTGTGATACAACGGCGTGATACGACAGTGTGATACGACAGTGTGATACGACAGTTTGATATGACGGTGTGATACGACGGTGTGATATGATAGTGTGATATGACAATGTGATATGACAGTGTGATACGACAGTGTGATAGGACAGTGTGATAGGACAGTATGATATGACAGTGTGATATGACTGTGTGATATGACAGTGTGATATGACTGTGTGATATGACAGTATGATATGATAGTGTGATATGACAGTGTGATATAAGAGAACGATATGACAGTGTGATACGATGGTGTGATATGACAGTATGATACGACGGTGTGATACGACGGTGTGATATGACAGTGTGATACAACGGCGTGATACGACAGTATGATATGACAGTGTGATATGACGGTGTGATATGACGGTGTGATATGATAGTATATGACGGTGTGATTTGACAGTATGATACGACAGTGTGATACAACGGCGTGATACGACAGTATGATATGACACTGTGATATGACAGTGTGATACAACGGCCTGATACGACAGTGTGATATGACAGTATGATATGACAGTGTGATATGACGGTGTGATATGATAGTATATGACAGTGTGATATGACAGTGTGATACAACGGCGTGATACGACAGTATGATATGACAGTGTGATATGACGGTGTGATATGATAGTATATGACAGTGTGATATGACGGTGTGATTTGACAGTATGATACGACAGTGTGATACAACGCTGTGATACGACAGTGTGATATGACAGTGTGATATGACAGTGTGATATGACAGTGTGATACAACGGCCTGATACGACAGTGTGATATGACAGTATGATATGACAGTGTGATATGACAGTGTGATATGACAGTGTGATACAACGGCCTGATACGACAGTGTGATATGACAGTGTGATACGACAGTGTGATACAACGGCGTGATGCGACAGTGTGATACGAAAGTATGATATGACACTGTGATACGACAGTGTGATACGACAGTGTGATACGACAGTTTGATATGACGGTGTGATACGACGGTGTGATATGATAGTGTGATATGACAATGTGATATGACAGTGTGATACGACAGTATGATATGACAGTGTGATATGACTGTGTGATATGACAGTATGATATGACAGTGTGATATGACAGTATGATATGATAGTGTGATATGACAGTGTGATATAAGAGAACGATATGACAGTGTGATACGATGGTGTGATATGACAGTATGATACGACGGTGTGATACGACAGTGTGATATGACAGTGTGATACAACGGCGTGATACGACAGTATGATATGACAGTGTGATATGACGGTGTGATATGATAGTATATGACAGTGTGATATGACGGTGTGATTTGACAGTATGATACGACAGTGTGATACGACGGTGTGATACGACAGTGTGATATGACACTGTGATATGACAGTGTGATATGACAGTGTGATATGACAGTGTGATATGACAGTGTGATACAACGGCCTGATACGACAGTGTGATATGACAGTATGATATGACAGTGTGATATGACAGTGTGATATGACGGTGTGATATGATAGTATATGACAGTGTGATATGACAGTGTGATACAACGGCGTGATACGACAGTATGATATGACAGTGTGATATGACGGTGTGATATGATAGTATATGACAGTGTGATATGACAGTGTGATACAACGGCGTGATACGACAGTGTGATACGACAGTGTGATACGACAGTATGATATGACGGTGTGATACAACGGCGTGATACGACAGTGTGATACGACAGTGTGATACGACAGTGTGATACGACAGTGTGATACGACAGTATGATATGACGGTGTGATACGACAGTGTGATACGACAGTGTGATATGACAGTATGATATGACACTGTGATATGACAGTGTGATATGACAGTGTGATACAACGGCGTGATGCGACAGTGTGATACGAAAGTATGATATGACACTGTGATATGACAGTGTGATACAACGGCGTGATGCGACAGTGTGATATGACAGTGTGATATGACACTGTGATATGACAGTGTGATACAACGGCGTGATACGACAGTGTGATACGACAGTGTGATATGACAGTGTGATACGACGGTGTGATACGACAGTGTGATACGACAGTGTGATACGACAGTGTGATACGACAGTGTGATACGACGGTGTGATACGACAGTGTGATACGACGGTGTGATACGACGGTGTGATACGACGGTGTGATATGATGGTGTGATATGACGGTGTGATATGACAGTGTGATACGACAGTATGATACGACACTGTGATATGACAGTGTGATACAACGGCGTGATACGACAGTGTGATACAACAGTGTGATACGACAGTGTGATACGACGGTGTGATATGACGGTGTGATATGACGGTGTGATATGACGGTGTGATATGACGGTGTGATATGACGGTGTGATACGACAGTGTGATATGATAGTGTGATAGACAATGTGATATGACAGTATGATACGACAGTGTGATACAACGGCGTGATACGACAGTGTGATATGACAGTGTGATATGACAGTGTGATATGACAGTATGATATGACAGTGTGATACGACAGTGTGATATGACAGTGTGATACGACAGTGTGATATGACAGTATGATACGACAGTGTGATACGACAGTATGATATGACACTGTGATATGACAGTGTGATACGACAGTGTGATATGACAGTGTGATACAACGGCGTGATATGACAGTGTGATATGACGGTGTGATATGATAGTATATGACAGTGTGATATGACGGTGTGATTTGACAGTATGATACGACAGTGTGATACAACGGCGTGATTCGACAGTGTGATACGACAGTATGATATGACACTGTGATATGACAGTGTGATACAACGGCGTGATGCGACAGTGTGATACGACAGTGTGATACGACAGTGTGATACGACAGTGTGATACGACAGTGTGATATGACAGTGTGATACAACGGCGTGATACGACAGTGTGATACGACAGTGTGATACGACAGTATGATATGACGGTGTGATATGATAGTGTGATATGACAATGTGATATGACAGTGTGATACGACAGTGTGATAGGACAGTATGATATGACAGTGTGATATGACAGTATGATATGATAGTGTGATATGACTGTGTGATATGACAGTATGATATGACAGTGTGATATGACAGTATGATACGACAGTGTGATACAACGGCGTGATACGACAGTGTGATATGACAGTGTGATATGACAGTGTGATATGACAGTATGATATGACAGTGTGATACGACAGTGTGATACGACAGTGTGATATGACAGTATGATACGACAGTGTGATACGACAGTATGATATGACACTGTGATATGACAGTGTGATACGACAGTGTGATATGACAGTGTGATACAACGGCGTGATATGACAGTGTGATATGACAGTGTGATATGACGGTGTGATATGATAGTATATGACAGTGTGATATGACGGTGTGATTTGACAGTATGATACGACAGTGTGATACAACGGCGTGATTCGACAGTGTGATACGACAGTATGATATGACACTGTGATATGACAGTGTGATACAACGGCGTGATGCGACAGTGTGATACGACAGTGTGATACGACAGTGTGATACGACAGTGTGATATGACAGTGTGATATGACAGTGTGATATGACAGTGTGATACAACGGCGTGATACGACAGTGTGATACGACAGTGTGATACGACAGTATGATATGACGGTGTGATACGACGGTGTGATATGATAGTGTGATATGACAATGTGATATGACAGTGTGATACGACAGTGTGATAGGACAGTATGATATGACAGTGTGATATGACAGTATGATATGATAGTGTGATATGACAGTGTGATATGACGGTGTGATATGATAGTATATGACAGTGTGATATGACGGTGTGATTTGACAGTGTGATACGACAGTGTGATATGACAGTATGATATGACAGTGTGATATGACAGTGTGATATGACAGTGTGATATGACAGTGTGATACAACGGCGTGATACGACAGTGTGATATGACGGTGTGATTTGACAGTATGATACGACAGTGTGATACGACAGTATGATATGACACTGTGATATGACAGTGTGATACAACGGCGTGATACGACAGTGTGATACGACAGTGTGATATGACAGTATGATATGACACTGTGATATGACAGTGTGATATGACAGTGTGATACAACGGCGTGATGCGACAGTGTGATACGACAGTATGATATGACACTGTGATATGACAGTGTGATACAACGGCGTGATGCAACAGTGTGATATGACAGTGTGATACGACAGTGTGATACGACAGTGTGATACGACAGTATGATACGACACTGTGATATGACAGTGTGATACAACGGCGTGATGCGACAGTGTGATACGACAGTGTGATACAACGGCCTGATACGACAGTGTGATATGACAGTGTGATATGACAGTGTGATACGACAGTGTGATACGACAGTGTGATACGACAGTATGATACGACACTGTGATATGACAGTGTGATACAACGGCGTGATATGACAGTGTGATACGACAGTGTGATATGACAGTATGATACAACGGCGTGATATGACAGTGTGATACGACAGTGTGATATGACAGTGTGATACAACGGCGTGATATGACAGTGTGATACGACAGTGTGATATGACAGTGTGATACAACGGCGTGATACGACAGTGTGATACAACAGTGTGATACGACAGTGTGATATGACGGTGTGATATGACGGTGTGATATGATGGTGTGATATGACGGTGTGATACGACGGTGTGATATGATAGTGTGATAGACAATGTGATATGACAGTGTGATACGACAGTGTGATACGACAGTGTGATATGACAGTGTGATATGACAGTATGATATGACAGTGTGATAAGACAGTGTGATACGACAGTGTGATGTGACAGTGTGATGTGACAGTGTGATGTGACAGTGTGATGTGACAGTGTGATGTGACAGTGTGATGTGACAGTGTGATGTGACGGTGTGATATGACGGTGTGATATGATAGTGTGATATGATAGTGTGATATGACAGTATATGACGGTGTGATATGACAGTAGTATAAGAGTATGATTACGTCTTTCTGATGCATTTCACCTGCAGGTTTACTAATGAGAAATGGATGACGGTCCAGGTTGGTGACATCATCAAACTGGAAAATAACAACTTTGTAACGGTGAGTTGTCTGTCCTGTGTGAGGCACATCACTGTCTGTCTGTCCTGTGAGAGGCACATCACTGTCTGTCTGTCCTGTGAGAGGCACATCGCTGTCTGTCTGTCCTGTGTGAGGCACATCACTGTCTGTCTGTCCTGTGAGAGGCACATCACTGTCTGTCTGTCCTGTGTGAGGCACATCGCTGTCTGTCCTGTGTGAGGCACATCGCTGTCTGTCTGTCCTGTGAGAGGCACATCGCTGTCTGTCTGTCCTGTGTGAGGCACATCACTGTCTGTCTGTCCTGTGTGAGGCACATCGCTGTCTGTCTGTCCTGTGTGAGGCACATCGCTGTCTGTCCTGTGTGAGGCACATCTCTGTCTGTCCTGTGTGAGGCACATCTCTGTCTGTCCTGTGTGAGGCACATCGCTGTCTGTCCTGTGTGAGGCACATCGCTGTCTGTCCCCTGTGTGAGGCGCTGTCTGTGTGTCCTTTGTGAGGCACTGTCTATCTGTCCTGTGTGAGGCGCTGTCTGTGTGTCCTGTGTGAGACACATCGCTGTCTGTCCTGTGTAAGGCACTGTCTGTCTGTCCTGTGTGAGGCGCTGTCTGTCTTTCCTGTGTGAGGCGCTGTCTGTCCTGTGTGAGGCACTGTCTGTGTGTCCTGTGTGAGGCGCTTTCTGTGTGTCCTGTGTGAGGCACATCGCTGTCTGTCCTGTGTGAGGCACTGTCTGCCTGTCCTGTGTGAGGCACATCGCTGTCTGTCCTGTGTGAGGCACTGTCTGTGTGTCCTGTGTGAGGCGCTGTCTGTCTGTCCTGTGTGAGGCACATCGCTGTCTGTCCTGTGTGAGGCACATCACTGTCTGTGTGTCCTGTGTGAGGCGCTGTCTGCCTGTCCTGTGTGAGGCGCTGTCTGTGTGTCCTGTGTGAGGCACATCGCTGTCTGTCCTGTGTGAGGCACTGTCTGTGTGTCCTGTGTGAGGCACTGTCTGTGTGTCCTGTGTGAGGCACTGTCTGTGTGTCCTGTGTGAGGCACTGTCTTTGTGTCCTGTGTGAGGCACTGTCTTTGTGTCCTGTGTGAGGCACTGTCTGTGTGTCCTGTGTGAGGCACTGTCTGTGTGTCCTGTGTGAGGCACTGTCTGCCTGTCCTGTGTGAGGCGCTGTCTGCGTGTCCTGTGTGAGGCGCTGTCTGTGTGTCCTGTGTGAGGCACTGTCTGTGTGTCCTGTGTGAGGCACTGTCTGTGTGTCCTGTGTGAGGCACTGTCTGTGTGTCCTGTGTGAGGCGCTGTCTGTGTGTCCTGTGTGAGGCACTGTCTGTCTGTCCTGTGTGAGGCACTGTCTGTCTGCCTGTCCTGTGTGAGGCGCTGTCTGTGTGTCCTGTGTGAGGCAGTGTCTGCCTGTCCTGTGTGAGGCACTGTCTGTCTGTCCTGTGTGAGGCACTGTCTGTGTGTCCTGTGTGAGGCGCTGTCTGTGTGTCCTGTGTGAGGCACTGTCTGTCTGTCCTGTGTAAGGCACTGTCTGTCTGTCCTGTGTGAGGCACTGTCTGTGTGTCCTGTGTGAGGCGCTGTCTGTGTGTCCTGTGTGAGGCACTGTCTGTCTGTCCTGTGTGAGGCACGGTCTGTCTGCCTGTCCTGTGTGAGGCGCTGTCTGTGTGTCCTGTGTGAGGCACTGTCTGTGTGTCCTGTGTGAGGCAGTGTCTGCCTGTCCTGTGTGAGGCAGTGTCTGCCTGTCCTGTGTGAGGCACTGTCTGTCTGTCCTGTGTGAGGCACTGTCTGTGTGTCCTGTGTGAGGCACTGTCTGTCTGCCTGTCCTGTGTGAGGCACTGTCTGTGTGTCCTGTGTGAGGCGCTGTCTGTGTGTCCTGTGTGAGGCACTGTCTGTCTGTCCTGTGTGAGGCACTGTCTGTCTGCCTGTCCTGTGTGAGGCGCTGTCTGTGTGTCCTGTGTGAGGCGCTGTCTGCGTGTCCTGTGTGAGGCGCTGTCTGCCTGTCCTGTGTGAGGCACTGTCTGTGTGTCCTGTGTGAGGCGCTGTCTGTGTGTCCTGTGTGAGGCACTGTCTGCCTGTCCTGTGTTAGGCACTGTCTGTGTGTCCTGTGTGAGGCGCTGTCTGTGTGTCCTGTGTGAGGCACTGTCTGTGTGTCCTGTGTGAGGCACTGTCTGTGTGTCCTGTGTGAGGCGCTGTCTGTGTGTCCTGTGTGAGGCACTGTCTGTCTGTCCTGTGTGAGGCGCTGTCTGTGTGTCCTGTGTGAGGCGCTGTCTGTGTGTCCTGTGTGAGGCACTGTCTGTCTGTGTGTCCTGTGTGAGGCGCTGTCTGTGTGTCCTGTGTGAGGCGCTGTCTGTGTGTCCTGTGTGAGGCACTGTCTGTCTGTCCTGTGTGAGGCACTGTCTGTGTGTCCTGTGTGAGGCGCTGTCTGTGTGTCCTGTGTGAGGCGCTGTCTGTGTGTCCTGTGTGAGGCGCTGTCTGTGTGTCCTGTGTGAGGCACTGTCTGTGTGTCCTGTGTGAGGCACTGTCTGTGTGTCCTGTGTGAGGCGCTGTCTGTGTGTCCTGTGTGAGGCGCTGTCTGCGTGTCCTGTGTGAGGCACTGTCTGTGTGTCCTGTGTGAGGCACTGTCTGTCTGTGTGTCCTGTGTTAGGCACTGTCTGTGTGTCCTGTGTGAGGCACATCGCTGTCTTTGTGTCCTGTGTGAGGGAAGTGCTGTATATACTGTCACACCTGACCCATCCCCTCTCCTGGTGCTCTCTTCCCTTTAGGCAGATCTGCTGTTACTGTCCAGCAGTGAACCCAACAGCCTGGTGTACATAGAGACGGCGGAGCTAGATGGGTAAGTGCCCGGGAAGAGACCCACGGGGCCTGTGTGGGGTCCAGCAATGGCTTACCCTGTTCTGCCATTGTGCACTGTACTGTGGGGGTCATACATGATCATTCCTGCAAATCCCTTAGTTACATGCGCCTCCTGTGAGGGCTAATCTTACTAAAGGTTCTAAAACTGAAAAGAGGTGATATTGCCCATAGCAACCAATCAGGTTCTGGCTGTCATTTTCTTGAATGCAATTGTGAAATGATAGACAGAATCTGAGGGTTTCTATGGACAACATCACCTCTTTTTATCTTTAGTAACCTTAGCGAGGCGGAGGCACCGGTAGTGGGGGGATGTTGCGGAGGGTAGATGACTACATCTGCCCGTATGTGTGTCTGACCGCAGCGTGGCGGCTGCACCAGGTCTCAGTCTGCGTGTGGCCAAATCTGACGAAGATCTCTTCCAGGGAGACGAACCTGAAGGTGAAGCAGTCGCTGACGGTGACCAGCGAGATGGGAGAGAATCTAACCCAGCTGTCAGAGTTCAATGGTACGTCTGTCCCTATCTGTAGGCTTACATACACCTGTGTCGCTGCAAGTAACATGATGTGAGGCAGCAGGAAGCCACAGACTGAGAGTTATATAGTGGGAGGAGCAGGGTCTCCAGCAGCACAGAGTATATCAGGAGATGAGGGATGTGTCAGTGAGGACAGGGCTGCATGTGACAGGGGCAGTGACATGATGTGAGGAGAGGAATGGGGGCAGCAGGAAGCCACAGACTGGTAGTTATATAGTGGGAGGAGCCGTGTCCCCAGCAGCACAGAGTATATCAGGAGTTGAGTGATGTGTCAGTGAGGACAGGGCTGCATGTGACAGGGGCAGTGACATGATGTGAGGAGGGGAATGGGGGCAGCAGGGAGCCACAGACTGACAGTTATATAGTGGGAGGAGCAGGGTCCCCAGCAGCACAGAGTATATCAGGAGATGAGTGATGTGTCAGTGAGGACAGGGCAGCATGTGACAGGGGCAGTGACATGATGTGAGGGGGGAATGGGGGCAGCAGGGAGCCACAGACTGATAGTTATATAGCGGGAGGAGCGGGATCCCCAGCAGCACAGAGTATATCAGGAGATGAGCAATGTGTCAGTGAAGACAGGGCTGCATGTGACAGAGGCAGTGACATGATGTAAGGAGAGGAATGGGGGCAGCAGGAAGCCACAGACTGGTAGTTATATAGTGGGAGGAGCCGTGTCCCCAGCAGCACAGAGTATATCAGGAGTTGAGTGATGTGTCAGTGAGGACAGGGCTGCATGTGACAGGGGCAGTGACATGATGTGAGGAGGGGAATGGGGGCAGCAGGGAGCCACAGACTGACAGTTATATAGTGGGAGGAGCAGGGTCCCCAGCAGCACAGAGTATATGAGGAGATGAGGGATGTGTCAGTGAGGACAGGGCTGCATGTGACAGGGGCGGTGACATGATGTAAGGAGGTGAATGGGGGCAGCAGGAAGCCACAGACTGAGAGTTACATAGTGGGAGGAGCAGGGTCCCCAGCAGCACAGAGTATATCAGGAGAGGAGGGTGGTGTCAGTGAGGTCAGGGCTGCATGTGACAGGGGCGGTGACATGATGTAAGGAGGTGAATGGGGGCAGCAGGAAGCCACAGACTGAGAGTTACATAGTGGGAGGAGCAGGGTCCCCAGCAGCACAGAGTATATCAGGAGATGAGTGATGTGTCAGTGAGGACAGGGCTGCATGTGACAGGGACAGTGACATGATGTGAGGAGGGGAATGGGGGCAGCAGGAAGCCACAGACTGAGAGTTACATAGTGGGAGGAGCAGGGTCCCCAGCAGCACAGAGTATATCAGGAGATGAGGGATGTGTCAGTGAGGACAGGGCTGCATGTGACAGGGGCAGTGACATGAGGGGAATGGAGGCAGCAGGAAGACACAGACTGAGAGTTATATAGTAGGAGGAGCAGGGTCCCCAGCAGCACGGAGTATATCAGGAGACTAGTGATATGTCAGTGAGGACAGGGCTGCATGTGACAGTGCAGTGACATGATGTGAGGAGGGGAATAGAGGCAGCAGGAGGCCACAGACTGAGAATTATATAGTGGGAGGTGCAGGGTCTCCAGCAGCACAGAGTATATCAGGAGATGAGTGATGTGTCAGTGAGGACAGGGCTGTATTTGACAGGGGCAGTGACGTGATGTGAGGAGGGTAATGGGGGCAGCAGGAAGCCACAGACTGAGAGTTACATATATAGTGGGGAGGAGCAGGGTACCCAGCAGAACAGAGCATATCAGGAGATGAGTGATGTGACAGGGGCAGTGACATGATGTGAGGAGGGGAATGTAGGCAGCTGGAAGCCGCAGACTGAGAGTTATATAGTGGGAGGAGCAGGGTCCCCAGCAGCACAGAGTATATCAGGAGATGAGTGATGTGTCAATGAGGACAGGGCTGCATGCGACAGGGGCAGTGACATGATGTGAGGAGGGAATGGAGGCAGCAGGAAGCCACAGACTGAGAGGTATATAGTGGGAGGAGCGGGATCCCCAGCAGCACAGAGTATATCAGGAGATGAGTGATGTGTCAGTGAGGACAGGGCTGCATGTGACAGGGGCAGTGACAGGATGTGAGGAAGGGAATGGAGGCAGCAGGAAGCCACAGACTGAGAGTTAGATAGTGGGAGGAGCAGGGTCCCCAGCAGCACAGAGTATATTAGGAGATGAGTGATGTGTCAGTGAGGACAGGGCTGCATGTGACAGGGGCAGTGACATGATGTGAGGAGGGGAATGGGGCAGCAGGAAGCCACAGACTGAGAGTTATATAGTGGGAGGAGCGGGATCCCCAGCAGCACAGAGTATGTCAGGAGATGAGTGATGTATTGGTAAGCCTGTGACAGAGGCAGTATTGTGATGTAAGGAGAGTTATGGAGACAGCTGGAAACAACATACAGACATTTATAATTGATGATAATAGAGTTATTGGTTTATAAGGAGCCCCTAAGTTACAAGGAAAGCAATTTAGTTATGTTGCTGGGCTGATACAGAAGTGATTGTATGTTAATTAGGTCAAATATATTTTGACTGGAATTGCCAATCTGTATGTTTTATTTTATAATAATATATAGATTACACTTACATTGGTGGTGATTTGTATCCTGATTCCCCCTAGGTGAGGTTGTGTGTGACGCCCCCAATAACAGACTGGACACCTTCACAGGAACTCTGACCTTTCAAGGGGATAAATACTCCCTAGACAATGGGAAGGTTCTGCTGCGCGGCTGCACCCTCAGGAACACGGATTGGTGTTTTGGCATGGTCATCTATGCCGGTCAGTAGAGCAGGAGCCTTTCCTAGAACTTGGAGTAGTTCAGTAGGACAGGATCAATGTACTCACGGACCCCTCTCTCATTCCATCCCTAGGACCTGACACTAAACTAATGCAGAACAGTGGCCGGACCACTCTAAAAAGAACCAGCATCGACCGACTTATGAATATCCTGGTCCTTTGGGTATGCGTCACATGACCTTGATAATGGGGCATCTACAGAAACCCCTGTTAGCTCTGTAACTCAGCAGAACGTGGATGTATTTTATTGGTAATGCCGGCCGGCCCTCTCTAGCTCTCCATGCTGGCAGCAGATAGAGAAGCACCACCTTGGCTATAGCTTCAGTAGATTGTAGTTTTCTGGCATTCTCCGGTAAAGACCTGCTGTGATTCTATCGCTGTTACTAGGATTAACTCTTATAGACCTCTTCCCTGTTGTCTGGCAGATCTTTGTCTTCCTGGCGGTCATGTGCATCATCCTGGCTATTGGAAATGGAATCTGGGAGTCCAAGCAAGGCTATTACTTCCAGGTGTATCTGCCATGGCCAGTGGATGTCCAGAATGCCGCCTTCTCAGGGTTCCTCATGTTCTGGTCGTACCTCATTATCCTGAATACTGTGGTACCAATTTCACTCTATGTCAGGTAATAACTCATCTATATTCCAGACATCCATCTAACCATCCACCCACCCATCTATCTATCCATCAGACATCCATCTAACCACCCATCTATCCATCAGACATCCTCCCACCCATCTATCCATCAGACATCCATCTAACCACCCATCTATCCATTAGACATCCATCTAACCATCCATCTATCGTGCAGACATCCAACCACCCATCCATCCATCTATCACCCAACTATCATCCACCCATCCATCCTTTGTTCAGCTATCCACCCATCCACCTATTCACCCATCTATCATCCATCCACCAATCCATCATTCATATATCCACCCATCCATCTATTGTCCAGACATCCAACCAATCATCCACCCACCTAGCTATCCATCTATCTGTCTATCTATCATGCATCCATCCATCATCCAGACATCCAACCACCCATCCATCCATCTATCATGTATCCATCTATCCATCGATCTATCTATTGATCTATCGTCCATCCATCCATCGTTCAGATATCCAACCATCCATCTATCATGTACAGTATCCATCTATCATCCAGACATCCAACCTCCCATCCATCATTCAGATATCCACTCATCCATCCATCTATCATCCCTTCACCCATCCATCATTCAGATAGCTACCCATCCATCAGTCTATCGTCCAGACAACCATCCTCCCATCCATCTATCCATCCATCTATAGTCCAGACATCCAACCACCCACCCATCCATCCCCACCCACCCATCCATCCACCCATCCATCCACCCATCCACCCATCCATCGTTCAGATATCCACCCATCTATCCATATATCTTCCAAACATCCATCAAACCCATCAATCCAACTATTCATCTATCATCCAGGCATCCATCCATCTACTGTCCATCTATCTATGTATTGTCTTCCATCCATCTATCATCCAGACATCCATCTACCCATCCATTAATCTATCATCCATCCATTCATCCACCCACCCATAAACCCATTGTCCAGACACCCACCCATCTGTCCATCTATCATGTATCCATCCATCATTCAGATATCCAACCATCCATCTATCATGTATCCATCTATCCATCGATCTATCTATTGATCTATCGTCCATCCATCCATCGTTCAGATATCCAACCATTCATCTATCATGTACAGTATCCATCTATCATCCAGACATCCAACCACCCATCCATCATTCAGATATCCACTCATCCATCCATCTATCATCCCTTCACCCATCCATCATTCAGATAGCTACCCATCCATCAGTCTATCGTCCAGACAACCATCCTCCCATCCATCTATAGTCCAGACATCCAACCACCCACCCATCCATCCACCCATCCATCGTTCAGATATCCACCCATCTATCCATATATCTTCCAAACATCCATCAAACCCATCAATCCAACTATTCATCTATCATCCAGGCATCCATCCATCTACTGTCCATCTATCTATGTATTGTCTTCCATCCATCTATCATCCAGACATCCATCCACCCATCCATTAATCTATCATCCATCCATTCATCCACCCACCCATAAACCCATTGTCCAGACACCCACCCATCTGTCCATCTATCATCCATCTACACACCAATCCATCCACTCATCCATCCATCACCCAGACACTCTCCCACCCATCCATCATCCAGACATCCATCACCCAGACACCCACCCATCCATCATCCAGACACTCTCCCACCCATCCATCCATCCAGACATCCATCATTGAAGGCGTTATTGTACTGTTTCTCTTCTACCTTTGCTAGAACTCCCCAACAATCGTCACCTCTACTAGTATAAATAATTCCTATTAACTTTGAGTAATTTTATCTATAGAATTCTACCCAATTGTGTCTTTTGCCTTCTATATGTATCATCTCCTCTCCTCATTGCCCTCAGTGTTGAGATCATCCGGCTGGGTAACAGCTACTACATCAACTGGGACCGTAAGATGTATTACCCCAGGAAAGACACCCCAGCCGAGGCCCGCACCACCACTCTCAATGAGGAGCTGGGGCAGATCAAATACATCTTCTCCGACAAGACGGGGACTCTGACCCAGAACATTATGACCTTCAATAAATGTTCCATCAACGGCAATTCCTATGGTGAGTGTGATCAAATACAAGACTTTGGGAATGTCACAAATACACAATACAGTGAGAACACCACAAATACACAATACATTCAGAACTCCACAAATACACAATACAGTCAGAACACCACACCCACCACCCCTCACCTCCTCAGCATTATATATCTGTATCCTCTGCTTGTGCGCTGTATCTCTCCCTTCCTGAGACCCATCTTATCTATTCCAGGTGATGTCTTTGACTACGCGGGAAACCGTCTGGAAATAAATGAGGTAAAAGTTCTAATGCTGATCCTGTATTTCCCAGTGGGGTTATAAGCTTCCTATATTAGTGACAGCGCTGTAGGGATGAGGAAAACGCCACTAATAGATATTCTTTTGTTCCATGTTCTGCCAACAATTTGCGACAATCACTCAGTCGCAAGGCTCCAAAGCCACCAACGCATTAACTCGCTATGCAAATTGCACCAGTTATGGCTAATGATAAAATGGCCCCTCAGGCACCCCTTAGAGGCACTGAGGAAAGGCCCTGAACCCTCAGTAAAACATCTCCCTCTCCTTCTCAGTACACAGAAAAGGTAGACTTTTCCTACAACCCGCTGGCAGATCCCAAGTTTGCTTTCCACGATCACCGTTTGGTGGAGTCGGTGAAAATGGAAGACAAGGCCGCTCAAGAGTTCTTCCGGCTGCTGGCGCTGTGCCACACGGCAATGATGGAGGAGAAGAAGGAAGGTGAGGTGGAGTCATTCTTCTATGGAGTGTGAGATGGACCCCTCAAAAGTCTAGGCTTCTAGCTTGCTCAATGTAGTCTAATAGCTCCAAGCTTCATGCCACAGTATTCTCCAGTGTTTGGTATTTAAATATTTATTGCAGCCCCGTAATTTGTATTACCCCATGCACGGGCCGATGTGGCCAACTCAACCCTTACGGGAGCACTGATAATATTTAATAGGATAATGATACTCGTTGGGAAAGGGATTTCCCAGGATTGTAGGCAAGTCCTCTACTGACATTTCCAACCTTGTCTCATTCCCAGGGGAACTGGTTTACCAGGCCCAGTCCCCGGATGAGGGGGCGCTGGTGACTGCTGCCAGAAACTTTGGCTTTGTGTTCCGCTCTCGCACACCGGACACCATTACTGTGGTGGAGATGGGGAAGACCAAGGTGTACGATTTACTGGCCATATTGGACTTCAACAATGAGCGGAAGAGGATGTCTGTGATTGGTGAGTCTTGGGGTCATAGCTGGGTGACAGCCTGTATGCATTGCCGCGTTTTTCTAATTCTCGTGTCTCCTGGTGACAGTGAGGAGCCCAGAGGGGCGTCTTACCCTATACTGTAAGGGGGCCGACACCATTGTGTACGAACTGCTGGATCGCTCCAGCGCAAATCTGAAGGAAGTGACGACTGACCATCTGAATGTAAGTCCTGAGGGGCCTGTGTGTGGGGATGGCAATCGATGGTCTATGACCAATGTTTACTACATTTACCATCGATGGGTGAAAACCAGATCGTTTCCCACTTTAGATGATACAGGGCTATGGAACTTTGTTTTGTTCTTCAAGGTTTCGGGACACGGAGCCTGGCTCTACACCTCGAACACCCGTAATGCTCCGCATCCCCCTCTCCCCTTCCTACTAGATTGTAAGCTCCTCCGAGTAGGGCCCTCTTCCCTCCTGTTGTCAAAGCCCACTTCTCTTCACATGTCACTCACAGCTCTCCTTTACTCCAACACTCAGTGACCATCTTCGTCTGCATACTCATCTCCATCATTGGCCTCAAGCCTCTAGTTGTATGTTGATTGAGTCCTCACTACTTACATTTAAGCTGTAATGTGTATTGAACTGTGGTGCTCTTTATTTGTACTGTATTTTTGTTATTTATTCAATGTTATGCCAAGTTTTGTCTCCCTGTATTGTTCCTTTGTACGGCGCTGCGAAACACTTGTGGCGCCTTATAAATAAAATTATAATAATAATAATCCCCAGAACATTAACCACTAAAGCAAGGGTGACCATCGGTGGGTGAAAACATCGATGGTTCACACCCTCGAGGTTATCCATCATTGGTACCATAGCTAATGACCGTACCTGTGTGTGACACCAGTGACCTCACAGTTCCGTAACTCAACCCCAGAGCCATAGAGACTGTAGCAGCGCCATGAGAGCGGAACGGAAGCTCAATAAATATATCATATAAATGTCATATATGTAGCACGTTTCAGCCTCATCTCCCGCTTAGCTATCACATACCCTCAGGAGCACATCATCTGCGCTTTATATCTTTTTGCTGAGCAGACTGTAATGTTCTATTTTGGAAGCATTTTGACAATAAGGTGCCACATCTGCATAAAGACATCTCGATATGTCACATCCTCTAGCCATAATACATTACTCTATTAGCCACTCCCATAGGGACATCACAAATATATTGAACTAAGTGACACTATATTAGCCACTCCCACAAGGACATCACACACATATTGGACTAAGTGACACTATATTAGCCACTCCCACAAGGACATCAAACACATATTGGACTAAGTGACACTATATTAGCCACTCCCACAAGGACATTGCACATATATTGAGCTAAGACATGCCATATTAGTCACTCCCATAATGACGACATACATATTTTGAGCTAAGTGACATTATTAGCCACTCCCACAATGACATCACACTTTTTTTGTGCTAAATGACACTATTTTACCCATTCCCACAATGACATCACACATATATTGAGCTGTGACACTATACTGGCCACTCCCACAATGACAACACACATATGTTGAGTTAAAGGATGCCTTATTAGCCACTCCCACAATGATATCCCACATATATTGAGCTAAGTGACACTATATTAGCCACTCCCACCATGACATCACAGATATATTAAGCTAAGTGACACTATATTCGCCACAACGACATCACACATATATTGAGCTGTGACACTATACTGGCCACTCCCACAATGATATCACACATATATTGAGCTGCAGTAAGTGACACTATTAGCTATTCTCACAATGACATCACACATATATTGAGCTAAGTGACACTATTAGCCATTCCCACAATGACATCACTGACAGATATTGAGCTAAGTTACGCTATCTTAGACACTCCCACAATGACATCACACTTACGCTATCTTAGACACTCCCACAATGACATCACACTTATACTGAGCTCAGTGACACTGCATTAGCCACCCCCACAATGACATCACTGACAGGTGTACATGAACACCTTTTCCACGTGTCTCTTTATTATTTTCATATTGTAATAACTGTGCTCGCCCCGTCTCCCCTTCTGGCTGCGTTGCAGGAGTTTGCAGGTGAGGGTCTCCGCACCTTGGTCTTGGCGTATAAGGACTTAGACAAGGACTACTTTAACAACTGGAAGAAACGGCACCATGAGGCCAGTACATCCATGGACAACCGCGAGGAGAACCTGGCGGCATTATACGAGGAGATTGAGAAGGACTTGCAGGTTTGTATCCCCCTCGCACAGACATGGGGGGCTGCAGTGTGGTAGAGATCAGGGGGGCTGCAGTGTGGTAGAGATCAGGGGGGCTAGCCTCCTAGGGCTGCAGTGTGGTAGAGATCAGGGAGGCTAGCCTCCTAGGGCTGCAGTGTGGTAGAGATCAGGGGGGCTGCAGCGTGGTAGAGATCAGGGGGGCTAGCCTCCTAGGGCTGCAGTGTGGTAGAGATCAGGGAGGCTAGCCTCCTAGGGCTGCAGTGTGGTAGAGATCAGGGGGGCTGCAGCGTGGTAGAGATCAGGGGGGCTAGCCTCCTAGGGCTGCAGTGTGGTAGAGATCAGGGGGGCTAGCCTCCTAGGGCTGCAGTGTGGTATAGATCAGGGGGGCTAGCCTCCTAGGGCTGCAGTGTGGTAGAGATCAGGGGGGCTAGCCTCCTAGGGCTGCAGTGTGGTAGAGATCAGGGGGGCTGCAGTGTGGTAGAGATCAGGGGGGCTAGGCTCCTAGGGCTGCAGTATGGTAGAGATCAGGGGGCTAGCCTCCTAGGGCTGCAGTGTGGTAGAGATCAGGGGGGCTGCAGTGTGGTAGAGATCAGGGGGGCTGCAGTGTGGTAGAGATCAGGGGGGCTAGCCTCCTAGGGCTGCAGTGTGGTAGGAGGGTTAGGGTTAGAGATCAGGGGGGCTAGCCTCCTAGGGCTGCAGTGTGGTAGAGATCAGGGGGGCTGCAGTGTGGTAGAGATCAGGGGGCTGCAGTGTGGTAGAGATCAGGGGGCTGCAGTGTGGTAGAGATCAGGGGGGCTAGCCTCCGAGGGCTACAGTGTGGTAGAGATCAGGGGGGCTAGCCTCCTTGGGCTACAGTGTGGTACAGATCAGGGGGGCTGCAGTGTGGTAGAGATCAGGGGGGCTGCAGTGTGGTAGAGATCAGGGGGGCTAGCCTCCTAGGGCTGCAGTGTGGTAGGAGGGTTAGGGTTAGAGATCAGGGGGGCTAGCCTCCTAGGGCTGCAGTGTGGTAGAGATCAGGGGGGCTGCAGTGTGGTAGAGATCAGGGGGCTGCAGTGTGGTAGAGATCAGGGGGCTGCAGTGTGGTAGAGATCAGGGGGGCTATCCTTCTAGGGCTGCAGTGTGGTAGAGATCAGGGGGCTGCAGTGTGGTAGAGATCAGGGGGGCTATCCTTCTAGGGCTGCAGTGTGGTATAGATCAGGGGGGCTAGCCTCCGAGGGCTACAGTGTGGTAGAGATCAGGGGGGCTAGCCTCCTTGGGCTACAGTGTGGTACAGATCAGGGGGGCTGCAGTGTGGTAGAGATCAGGGGGGCTGCAGTGTGGTAGAGATCAGGGGGGCTGCAGTGTGGTAGAGTTAACGGGGGCTAGCCTCCTAGGGCTGCAGTGTGGTAGAGTTAAGGGGGGCTAGCCTCCTAGGGCTGCAGTGTGGTAGAGTTAAGGGGGGCTAGCCTCCTAGGGCTGCAGTGCGGCAGAGATCAGGGTATTTGTATTGGCTGTATCGTTACTGTGTAACTTCTATTACGGGACGGAAGATTTTCCCACAGATTATATGTTATGTGTCCATAAATAACTGGGATATTCCTGTCCTTATTTATAAATACACAGGGGGCTATTTACTAAGCTGGGAGAGAGATATGACAGGGCCTGGTTGGTTGGTACTTTGGGACCGATTCAGATCTGTTCATTCGAACTTTCTGAAGGGGAGAAAAATATAACTCATTCTCCTTCGGCGGGACGCTGACCTGTTCAATAGGCTGTGAGTTTTCGCAGCCTAGTTCACAGGTCTGAATCAGGCCCTTTACCTATGTACACTTTATCTCTCTCCCAGGCTTAGTAAATAGACCTCTAAGCGTTTAGTAAACTCATCCCACATTCATGCAACGCGGTAATGCAGGAGCTCAGATGGGACTGCCTTGGGTGACTGGCAGGTCGGGCTTCCAATAGGAAGTCACTGCCAGTCACCGTGAAGCCCCTGCAGTCTCACAGACTATTTGTGTAATGTCAGTGTTATGTATTTGGCCACACCTAGTGTTGCCATGGGAGCTGGGGGTGTGGTTTCCTGGATACAATGGTTCTTGTACAACATAGCAACAAAGTTGTGTAGATCGCTAGGGATAATTGCCGTGTGTAATATACACCAGCAGCCACTACGGTGGAGGGATGCCGCCCTCCAAACAGCAAAGGAAAACAATTCCGTTGTGCGCTTAGTGCATATATGAGGAAACAATCAGCTGTTACTCACACACATGAGGTAAAGATGGGTGTTCCTGTATGTGGGTGTAAACACCATGGGGCACCAGAAGCATAGAGATGGGGGTTTCAGTGTCCACACTCCTTACTGACTGGGCACTTTAGGAGACTCCTGGAGCGCTAGCTGTGTGCGCCGTAGTTTCCCACATAAGATGATGCAGCTCCACTGGATTTTACCTTGGGGCCATAAACTGCCCCTAGTCACCGCCGATATCACACCATACAATGTCAGTGGGCCATGGACGTGATTATACGCACGCGCCGAACATAGGCACGCTACCCACCAATGGCTACATCTGTACATGACCGCAATCCGCCTGCCAATACAGTGATCTGTGTCTGATTCCACTGATTAACTCTCTCTCTCTCCCCCTCTTACTCCCCCTCCCCCCTCTTACTCCCCCCTCCCCCATGTCTCTCGCTCCTCCCCCCCTCTTACTTCCCCTCCCCCAATGTCTCTCTCTCTTACTCCTTTCCCCCTCTTACTCCCCCTCCCCCCATGTCTCTCTCTTACTCCTTACCCCCCTCCCCCCATGTCTCTCTCTCTCTCTCTTACTCCCCCTCCCCCCCTCTTACTCCCCCTCCCCCATGTCTCTCGCTCCTCCCCCCCTCTTACTTCCCCTCCCCCAATGTCTCTCTCTCTTACTCCTTTCCCCCTCTTACTCCCCCTCCCCCCATGTCTCTCTCTTACTCCTTACCCCCCTCCCCCCATGTCTCTCTCTCTCTCTCTCTCTCTTACTCCCCCTCCCCCATGTCCCTCTCTCTTACTCCTCCCACCCTTTTATTCCCCCTCCCCATGTCTCTCTCTCTCTTACTCCCCCATTTCTCTCTCTCTTACTCCCCCATTTCTCTATCTTACTCCCCCATGTCTATCTCTCTTACTTCCCCACCTTACTCCCCCTCCCCCCATGTCTCTCTCTCTCTTACTCCTCCCCCCTCTTACTCCCCCTCCCCCATTTCTCTCTCTTACTCCCCCATGTCTATCTCTCTTACTCCCCCACCTTACTCCCCCTTCCCCCATGTCTCTCTCTCTTACTCTTCCCCCTCCCCAATGTCTCTCTCTTACTCCCCCTCTTACTCCACCCCCATGTCTCTCTCTCTCTTGCCCCCCCCCCCCCCCCTCTGTTTCCTCATCACAGCTGATCGGGGCATCTGCTATAGAAGACAAACTCCAAGACGGGGTTCCCCAGACCATCGAGACCCTCACCAAAGCCGACATTAAGATTTGGGTCCTCACAGGAGACAAACAAGGTACCGGATCAGGATGATTGGCGCGCACAATAGACCCCTGTTCCACGGGTCTGATTCCGGTGCTTGTCAGGCCGACAGTGTGCTGCATTATGAGCATGTGTAACATTGATGTGTGTATGGGAAGGCTGCTGTTGTGTTGCCGTGTTACTCGGACACTATTATAAGCTATGGATATTTTACTGTTCCCCAGAAACGGCAGAGAACATCGGGTACGCGTGTAACATGCTGCAGGATGAGATGAAGGACGTGTTTATAATTAAAGGCTGCAGTTCAGAAGAGGTTCTGAATGAGCTGAGGTAAAACGCGTTGTCTGACCATGATGTGAGGGCGAAACGCGATGTTAAATGCTGACCTCTGGCCGATAACCATAGTCTGTTACCACTGACACAGCAATATAGGGTGTGACGCTGCCTTGTATTCTGTATTGTGCAGTATATATTGATATTATAGATCAGTGATTCCTATCCTCAGCCCTGGAGTGTAAATTACTCTGTCGACGGCTGCTTCATTAATCGTTTACTGGTCACATCACAATGGCAACCACAGTCACACGACATACTGTATGTAACTCTCCCTCTATGACACGTCTGTATGGAGAAGTTGGTACACCCACCCACCTTGACCAGTGTTTGGTCTCCCACAGGTCGGCTCGGAGGAAGATGAACCCTGACTCTTTTCTAGACGGCTTTGATTCGGAAATACAAATAAAAAGATGTTCTAAGAAGTCTCAAGTGATTCCGGACGATGAGATGAAGGGTGACGACACTTATGGCATCATTATCAATGGGCACAGCCTGGTACGTAGAGACGTAGGGGCATATGTATAAGCTTGGCGAGAGATAAAGTGCCAGCCAACCAAATTATCACTGCCATTTCTCAACCACAGCCTGTGACATGCCAGTTAGAAGCTGATTGGCTAGTGCTTTCTCTCGGACAGTAACACATGGACCTTTATAGGGAAGTAAAGGGAATTTATTTCTACATGATCAAAAGGTTGTCACTTCTTACTGTCTACTCTGACCCATACCCATAAGGCAAAGGAGCCTCAGCCAACTGTTTGCCTGGTGTTTGGTCCCACAGGCTTACGCTCTACAAGAGAACATGGAGGTGGAGCTGCTGAGGACGGCGTGCATGTGCCAGGCGGTAATCTGCTGCCGCGTCACCCCCCTCCAGAAGGCGCAGGTGGTCCAGCTGGTGAAGAAGTACAAGAAGGCAGTGACCCTGGCGATAGGAGACGGCGCTAATGACGTCAGTATGATCAAAAGTATGTGCGCCCTACTACAGAGGGTATCACCCAGCGAGTGCCAGGGAAAAGGGATGTGCGGGCATAGGAGCAGGTATTTATACAATGTTATCTCCCCAGCTGCTCACATTGGCGTGGGGATCAGCGGGCAGGAGGGCATGCAGGCGGTGCTTTCCAGCGACTTCTCCTTCGCCCAGTTTCGCTACCTGCAGCGCCTCCTCCTGGTACACGGGCGCTGGTCCTACATCCGCATGTGCCAGTTCCTGCGCTACTTTTTCTACAAGAACTTCACCTTCACTCTGGTTCATTTCTGGTACGCGTTCTTCTGCGGCTTCTCCGCTCAGGTGAGCCCCTTACCTCCTCTATACTGTGCATTACGGACACCCGCAGCAGCAAACGCAGGAATCCTCGAGGGGGGGTTTCCAAATGCCATCCACATTCTCCCACCCTGCGGAACATTCGAGCAAGTGTGGGAGTCTGCTGGAGTGGTAGAAGAACCTAGTAACGACCCCGGACATTAATGTACACACTGGTCTTTTATACACTAGATAATGCATGGGATACAGTAATAATAGTATAATACCTAACACTATAGTATGGGCTGTATCACACATTTACATAATATAAATAAGTGGTCAGGAAAAGGTTAAACATCACATAATAAATACACAAACATAATAGAACCAGCACTGCATTTTCTAACCTCGCATCCTCCCACCTTCTGGTAAGGCTCCTGTCTCTTCTTCCTGGTAGCTGCTCTTGGTAGAAGAAGCTGCTACGACTGGTCATGTGCAGCCATTCCGATCTGTCCCTTACACTGCATGATATGGCGGTAGCTCTAGTCATCTTAGTAAATACCATTGCTATTGTCATAATTTGAGCAACTTGCAAAGAGGGGGCAATCACCCTTCCTTTGCCTATGATAAAGTAGTAAATTAAGCTTCTGGAGCATCACATCCACCTTAGCTTCCCCTCAGAATCAGCCCCCAATTTACATGTTGGTGTTAGTGGGAGATGAAATCCGGACTCCTCTGAATTTTCTGTCACAGTTTAGTGCTGCCATCTTGTGTCGGTTTTCCTGTACTGCAGCGCTGCCATCCGTAACTTGCCTGTCTTGTGTCTTTATAGACTGTGTACGATCAATGGTTCATCACCCTGTATAACCTGGTGTACACCTCGCTGCCTGTGCTGGGGATGAGTCTTTTCGATCAGGTAAGTCATGGGTGAGCGACGCCTCTCAGGCCGCCTAGAGATAAGGGGGCAGTTTCTGCAGCTATAGCCACGTCTCTCCATCGCCACCCGGTGGGCATGTGGAGAACAGCTGGCAGGTGTGTGTGTGTATTTGCGTAACCCCTGCACTGTATCCCCAGGATGTGGATGACCGCTGGAGCATGGAGTACCCCCAGCTTTATGAGCCTGGGCAGAAGAACCGTTACTTCAATTTCAAGGAGTTTGTGAAGTGTGTGATCCACGGGGTGTACAGCTCCCTGGTCCTGTTCTTCGTGCCTTACGGCGCCCTCTATGACACTGTGCGGGATGACGGGAGAGTGCTGTCTGACTACCAGTCCTTTGCCTTGATGGCTCAGACCTGCCTGGTGCTTGTGGTATCTGTGCAGGTAAGGATGTCAGAATGATACCTGCATGCACACAAGTTGTGGAACTAGAAGTCCCAGGGCGCCCTGATGCTTGTACTATCCCTATACCTTGGGCGTCCCTGGGTTAGAAGCCAGGAGGGCCCACTCAAGCTTTTCTGTAGAGGATGAACTAAGCCTTCGAGAGAGATAAAGCACCAGCCATTAAGCTCCTAACTGCCATGTTACAGGCTGTGTTAGAAAAATATCAGGAGCTGATTGATTGGCATTACCTCTCTCCAACTTTATCTCTCTCCAAATGTAACTCTCTGCACTCTATGACCACGGAATATGCTGACTTCAGATGGATCTTTCTTCCTAGATCGGCCTGGACACTGCTTACTGGACGGCGGTCAACCAGTTCTTCATCTGGGGCAGTATCGCTGTGTATTTTGCCATCACCTTCACCATGTACAGCGACGGCATGTACCTCATCTTCACGGCATCGTTCCCGTTTATCGGTGAGTCATGTCATCATGTACACTCAGCCAATGAGGTCACTCACTACATCCCTCGTCCTACACCCTACATGCAGTATGGGTGGTGGTCTGGTGGTGGCACATGCAGCGTGTCCCTGGAGAGTTTCCTGGCTGTAACCTGTGTGAGTAGGTCACCCTCACTGCAGTTACTGCGCGGCTGGGAGAGGGCCGTCATCCGCAGTCACCAGCCGGGGTGTAGGCAATAACGTATTAATGTCATTAAGTGTCCATCCTACAGTACAGTATTGTCGCTTCCTTTCCCGGAACTTACTGTTTGTTTCTCCTCCAGGAACGGCGCGGAACACTCTAAACCAGCCCAGTATCTGGTTAGCCATTTTCCTGACCGCCGTGCTTTGCGTCCTGCCGGTGGTAGCCTATCGGTTCTTAAAATCCCAGCTCAGACCCACCTTCAGCGACAAGGTAGGAAGCTGCACGCAGCCTATAGGAAATATGTGTTTATGGGTCTTCTCTCAATGTCATTGTCACCCTTGTTTCTGTTTGTGACCTAACCAGTCATTTCTTTAGTAGCTTCCATCTTCTTTAAAAATGTGTCTGTATTAAACCAAACTGAGCAGTCGTTATGCTGAGCTCAGAGTCCGTGACATTGATTACAGCCCTTATCCCGAGCTCAGAGTCCTTATCAGTGATTACAGTCCTTATCCCAAGCTCAGAGTCCTTATCAGTGATTACAGTCCTTATCCCAAGCTCAGAGTCCTTATCAGTGATTACAGCCCTTATCCCAAGCTCAGAGCCCTTATCAGTGATTACAGTCCTTATCCCAAGCTCAGAGTCCTTATCAGTGATTACAGTCCTTATCCTGAACTCAGAGTCCTTATCAGTGATTACAGTCCTTATCGCAAGCTCTGAGTCCTTATCAGTGATTAAAGTCCTTATCCCGAGCTCAGAGTCCTTATCAGTGATTACAGCCCTTATCCCGAGCTCAGAGTCCTTATCAGTGATTACAGTCCTTATCCCAAGCTCTGAGTCCTTATCAGTGATTACAGTTTTTATCCCAAGCTCAGAGTCCTTATTAGTGATTACAGTCCTTATCCCGAGCTCAGAGTCCTTAACAGTTATTACAGCCCTTATTCCATTCTCAGAGCCCTTATCAGTGATTACAGTTCTTATACCGAGCTCAGAGTCCTTATCGGTTATTACAGTCCTTATCCTGAGCTCAGAGTCCTTATCAGTGATTGTAGTTCTTATCCCGAGCTCAGAGTCCTTATCGGTGATTACAGTCCTTATCCCGAGCTCAGAGTCCTTATCAGTGATTACAGTCCTTATCCCGAGCTCAGAGTCCTTATCAGTGATTACAGTCCTTATACCATGCTCAGAATCTTTATCAGTGATTACAGTCCTTATACCATGCTCAGAGTCCTTATCAGTGATTACAGTCCTTATCCTGAACTCAGAGTCCTTATCAGTGATTACAGCCCTTATCCCGAGCTCAGAGTCCTTATCAGTGATTACAGTCCTTATCCCGAGCTCAGAGTCCTTAACAGTGATTACAGCCCTTATGCCATTAGAGCTCTTATCATTGATTACAGTTCTTATCCCGAGCTCATAGCAACATAGAAACATAGAATTTGACGGCAGATAAGAACCATTTGGCCCATCTAGTCTGCCCCTTTTTTTACCCTTCAGGTAAACTCAACCCTTTTTAATCCTTATTTCTTTGTAAGGATATTCATATGCCTATCCCAAGCATGTTTAAATTGTTCTACTGTCTGAAGGTGCCCACACACTAGAATGATTTTTGGGCCGATTTTCGATAAATCTCTTTCCTCCTCAGTAGTTTCCATTATAGTACCCTTGATACTATATTGAGCCTTTGGGTTTTTGAGTCCCAAGTGCATAATTTTGCATTTTTTAGCTCAGAGTCCTTATCGGTGATTACAGTCCTTATCCTGAGCTCAGAGTCCTTATCAGTGATTACAGCCCTTTTTATCCTGAGTCAGAGCCCTTATCAGTGATTACAGTCATTATCCCGAGCTCAGAGTCCTTATCCGTGATTACAGCCCTTTTTATCCCAAGCTCAGAGTCCTTATCAGTGATTACATTCCTTATACCATGCTCAGAGTCCTTACCAGTGATTACAGTCCTTATCCGTGATTACAGCCCTTTTTATCCTGAGCTCAGAGTCCTGATCAGTGATTACATTCCTTATCCTGAGCTCAGAGTCCTTATCAGTGATTACAGCCCTTTTTATCCCGAGTCAGAGCCCTTATCAGTGATTACAGCCCTTTTTATCCCGAGTCAGAGCCCTTATCAGTGATTACAGCCCTTATCCCATTCTCAGAGCCCTTATCAGTGATTACAGCCCTTTTTTCCCCGAGCTCAGAGTCCTTATCAGTGATTACAGTCCTTATCCCGAGCTCAGAGTCCTTATCAGTGATTACATCCCTTATCCTGAGCTCAGAGTCCTTATCAATGATTACAGCCCTTATCAGTGATTACAGTCCTTATACCATGCTCAGAATCCTTATCAGTGATTACAGTCCTTATACCATGCTCAGAGTCCTTATCAGTGATTACAGTCCTTATACCATGCTCAGAGTCCTTATCAGTGATTACAGTCCTTATCCTGAACTCAGAGTCCTGATCAGTGATTACAGCCCTTTTTATCCCGAGCTCAGAGACCTTATCAGTGATTACAGTCCTTATTCCATGCTCAGAGCCCTTATCAGTGATTACAGTCCTTATCCTGAGCTCAGAGTCCTTATCAGTGATTACAACCCTTTTTATCCCGAGTCAGAGCCCTTATCAGTGATTACAGCCCTTATCCCATTCTCAGAGCCCTTATCAGTGATTACAGCCCTTTTTATCCTGAGCTCAGAGTCCTTATTAGTGATTACATCCCTTATCCTGAGCTCAGAGTCCTTATCAATGATTACAGCTCTTATCCCAAGCTCAGAGCCCTTATCAGTGATTACAGTCCTTATACCATGCTCAGAATCCTTATCAGTGATTACAGTCCTTATACCATGCTCAGAGTCCTTATCAGTGATTACAGTCCTTATCCTGAACTCAGAGTCCTTATTAGTGATTACAGCCCTTTTTATCCTGAACTCAGATTCCTGATCAGTGATTACAGCCCATTTTATCCCGAGCTCAGAGACCTTATCAGTGATTACAGTCCTTATTTCATGCTCAGAGCCCTTATCAGTGATTACAGTCCTTATCCTGAGCTCAGAGTCCTTATCAGTGATTACAACCCTTTTTATCCCGAGTCAGAGCCCTTATCAGTGATTACAGCCCTTTTTATCCCGAGTCAGAGCCCTTATCAGTGATTACAGTCCTTATCCCGAGCTCAGAGTCCTTATCAGTGATTACAGCCCTTTTTATCCCGAGCTCAGAGTCCTTATCAGTGATTACAGTCCTTATCCCGAGCTCAGAGTCCTTATCAGTGATTACAGTCCTTATACCATGCTCAGAATCTTTATCAGTGATTACAGTCCTTATACCAAGCTCAGAGTCCTTATCCTGAGCTCAGAGCCCTTATCAGTGATTACAGTCCTTATCCTGAGCTCAGAGTCCTTATCCTGAGCTCAGAGCTCTTATCAGTGATTACAGTCCTTATCCCGAGCTCAGAGCCCTTATCAGTGATTACAGTCCTTATTCTGAGCTCAGAATCCTTATCAGTGATTACAGCCCTTATCCTGAGCTCAGAGCCCTTATCAGTGATTAGAGTCCTTATCCTGAGCTCAGAGTCCTTATCAGTGATTAGAGCCCTTATCCCATGCTCAGAGCCCTTATCAGTGATTACAGTCCTTATCCCGAGCTCAAAATCCTTATCAGTGATTACAGCCCTTATCCTGAGCTCAGAGCCCTTATCAGTGATTAGAGTCCTTTCCTGAGCTCAGAAACCTTAACAGTGATTCCAGCCCTTATCCTGAGCTCAGAGTCCTTATCAGTGATTACAGCCCTTATCCCATGCTCAGAGTCTTTAACAGTGATTACAGCCCTTATCCCATGCTCAGAGCTCTTATCAGTGATTACAGTCCTTATACCATGCTCAGAGTCCTTATCAGTGATTACAGTCCTTATCCCATGCTCAGAGTCCTTAACAGTGATTACAGCCCTTATCCCATTCTCAGAGCCCTTATCAGTGATTACAGTCCTTATCCCAAGCTCAGAGTCCTTATCAGTGATTACAGTCCTTATACCATGCTCAGAATCCTTATCAGTGATTACAGTCCTTATCCCATGCTCAGAGTCCTTTACAGTGATTACAGCCCTTATCCCAAGCTCAGAGCCCTTATCAGTGATTACAGCTCTTATTCCGAGCTCAGAGTCCTTATCAGTGATTACAGTCCTTATCCCGAGCTCAGAGCCCTTATCAGTGATTACAGTCCTTATTCTGAGCTCAGAATCCTTATCAGTGATTACAGCCCTTATCCTGAGCTCAGAGCCCTTATCAGTGATTAGAGTCCTTATCCTGAGCTCAGAGTCCTTATCAGTGATTAGAGCCCTTATCCCATGCTCAGAGCCCTTATCAGTGATTACAGTCCTTATCCCGAGCTCAAAATCCTTATCAGTGATTACAGCCCTTATCCTGAGCTCAGAGCCCTTATCAGTGATTAGAGTCCTTTCCTGAGCTCAGAAACCTTAACAGTGATTCCAGCCCTTATCCTGAGCTCAGAGTCCTTATCAGTGATTACAGCCCTTATCCCATGCTCAGAGTCTTTAACAGTGATTACAGCCCTTATCCCATGCTCAGAGCTCTTATCAGTGATTACAGTCCTTATACCATGCTCAGAGTCCTTATCAGTGATTACAGTCCTTATCCCATGCTCAGAGTCCTTAACAGTGATTACAGCCCTTATCCCATTCTCAGAGCCCTTATCAGTGATTACAGTCCTTATCCCAAGCTCAGAGTCCTTATCAGTGATTACAGTCCTTATACCATGCTCAGAATCCTTATCAGTGATTACAGTCCTTATCCCATGCTCAGAGTCCTTTACAGTGATTACAGCCCTTATCCCAAGCTCAGAGCCCTTATCAGTGATTACAGCTCTTATTCCGAGCTCAGAGTCCTTATCAGTGATTACAGTCCTTATCCCGAGCTCAGAGCCCTTATCAGTGATTACAGTCCTTATTCTGAGCTCAGAATCCTTATCAGTGATTACAGCCCTTATCCTGAGCTCAGAGCCCTTATCAGTGATTAGAGTCCTTATCCTGAGCTCAGAGTCCTTATCAGTGATTAGAGCCCTTATCCCATGCTCAGAGCCCTTATCAGTGATTACAGTCCTTATCCCGAGCTCAAAATCCTTATCAGTGATTACAGCCCTTATCCTGAGCTCAGAGCCCTTATCAGTGATTAGAGTCCTTTCCTGAGCTCAGAAACCTTAACAGTGATTCCAGCCCTTATCCTGAGCTCAGAGTCCTTATCAGTGATTACAGCCCTTATCCCATGCTCAGAGTCTTTAACAGTGATTACAGCCCTTATCCCATGCTCAGAGCTCTTATCAGTGATTACAGTCCTTATACCATGCTCAGAGTCCTTATCAGTGATTACAGTCCTTATCCCATGCTCAGAGTCCTTAACAGTGATTACAGCCCTTATCCCATTCTCAGAGCCCTTATCAGTGATTACAGTCCTTATCCCAAGCTCAGAGTCCTTATCAGTGATTACAGTCCTTATACCATGCTCAGAATCCTTATCAGTGATTACAGTCCTTATCCCATGCTCAGAGTCCTTTACAGTGATTACAGCCCTTATCCCAAGCTCAGAGCCCTTATCAGTGATTACAGCTCTTATTCCGAGCTCAGAGTCCTTATCAGTGATTACAGTCCTTATCCCATGCTCAGAATCCTTATCAGTGATTACAGTCCTTATCCCGAGCTCAGAATCCTTATCAGTGATTACAGCCCTTATGCCGAGCTCAGAGTCCTTATCAGTGATTACAGTCCTTATCCCATGCTCAGAGTCCTTTTCAGTGATTACAGCCCTTGCTCTTCTGTTTGTCCACATATTCTGTTTGCCTGTTTTACTTGTCACATGAACCATAAATAATTTAAATGAATAAATGGATTGGTGTAAAGGATTTAGCATAAGTACAAAAATCTAATTTTTATCTTTACATCCCTGACGTGACACAAGGTCAGCTGGGGACGTGCAGTATAACGCTGTTCGTATTTTGCAATTGAAGTTGTCAGTAATTAGCACAAATTTGTTTCAATGTCTAGGTTCTCAGCAAAATCCGGGAAGCCAAAAAGCGCCCCGCGCCTCCACCACGCAGAGCACGGATCCGGCGCACCAGCTCTCGCCGTTCTGGATACGCCTTCTCCCACCAACAGGGCTACGGGGACCTTATAACATCGGGCAGGAACTTCCGGAACAAGCTGCACTTCCACCAAACAGGAAAGTTTTCTCCCAACGAGAGGAATCGGAACAACGAGTGAATGTAGAACGGAGACCAGCGGGCCTAGCCAGCCAACTGTCAATGTCCGCTATCCGGGGAAGCTCAAAACACAGAGTGCGGGTGGTTTTCCAACTCTTGCCATGACCAACCCTCCTCTGTGTCATAGAGACTAGATACAGAGCCATACAGCTGGGCAGCATCCTTACGGATGTCGTGCAGTGGCCATCTTGGGTCTGTCGTTGGGTGGCAGCTGTTTACTAAAGTTCTGAACTATTTAACATTTTTCCAAAACAACCGTGCCAAATCAATTTCACAGGGATCTACAAATCGCCAAAGGATGCCGAAGCGACATTTTATGGGATTTTAGTTAAATTAAAATATTGTAAATCCTACGTTGCACTTGGATTCACCAGTGGCCTTTCTGATTTTACAGAAAACCGTTTTATTGTTCTGATTTTCTATGTGACTTCTCCACATTAAAGTAAGAGGAGTATTGTATATCCACGCGTAACGCAATCTCCGCCCTAAATCCTTTTATATTAAGCCGTCTTTTTGTTTATATATTTTTTTTCATAACCAATGTACGTTTTATCCACAGCGGAGAACCGGTAGGGGCAGAAATAGCTGGCCGCGTTGGGTCTCCCTCCCCTTTATTTACAGACCGCGTGGCAGTAGCGAATAGGGGGGATAATACACTTAAGTGGGCAATCACTGCGTCCCGCTGTATATACCAAAGAGGGGATCCATTCCTCGTTACCTGAAGCCGATAGACAGGGGTGCACCAAATACAGAGGTAAGCTTGCACTGTCCATAAATACACTAACTACACCACAATATCTGACCGTCTTGTTATTTACGCTGGGAACTGGCACACCGAGAGGGACTACTTGTATAAAGCTGTATCCTTAGGTGGTAACACCATGCACAACAGACCTGCTCCGAAAAGATCGCCATGCTGGGTGCTCACACTCACCGTCATAACTCCTGACACTTGATGCAAGCCTTTTGCCTGAAATTGTCTGTTTAAAGTTTGAAACAAACTCTGCTGACTGCCAGACTGTGAATAACGCACTTTCCTGCCCGATAGCCCGAAACCATGGAAACAAGCGGTGGCCTGGACCGTTCCTATGGTTACTGTTGTTGCAGTCACTGAGTGAAGTCGCAAAGTTCTCTGCATTCTCTGGGAATTTGTTCCACTTTTGTCCCGTTTCTGTTCATTCAGATTTATTAAGAATAGTTTTAAACAAATCGTATGGTGAGAAGGTTCAGTATATGTTAGAAAGCAGCAAATCCGTAGCTGAATTTAATGCATCTGGCTGCTAAACATATGGGGATGCCATTAAAATTATATATATATATATATATATATATATATATATATATACACACACACACACACATGAGAGTGAGTCAAAAATAATGCGCACTCTGGCTGTAGAATTAATTGTAATCAATTTTCAGAAAAGACCAATACATTATTTAACCACATAATCTCCCTGCTATTGAATACACTCTGTCCATCTGGCAACAAGCTTTCGTGTTGCCTCATTAAAAAATGTTTAAGGCTGTTCTGCGCGTTCTCATGTTCTTATGAGTTGTGGACGGGTGCCCGGCTCCTTCTTCATGGCTGACACTTGTGCGACCTCCATTGTACTTCTCTATCCATTCATATATACTTGTTCACAACAAAACGCTTTCTCCATACTGCGCACCATACACACCCTCACACCACAGAAACGCTGCTCTTCTCTGCAAATCACAAGTCAGGCAGCCATTTTTTCTTTCACTGAAATAATAAACGAAGTGACGTAAAACGAGTGCGGATAATTTTTTACTTATCCCCCATATACAGAGTTTATTAAGCCTCTAAACTCCAGTACTGGCCTGCACACCCCACCCTTGCACTATCTTCCACCTCTGTATATTGCCGTCATTCAGGAGCAGCTATTAATGTTTTCTTGTTATCGGACCCTACGGTCATCTCAGTCCTGTGTTCGGGGGATCAGCCGGTGCTTACCAGTATTATATTATATAGTCACTGCCAGTCAGATAATGATTCTGTGCTTATACCATGGAACCCCCGGGTACAACGCATACAACCCCCATCCTACAAAAGACCAAACCACTAGGAAACCATGCACTGAATACCAGTTCTGTTCCCCCAAAATATATATTATTCATCATTTCATTGTATATAGTTAAAAATACCTGCATGGAGTTATTGTACTGTACTGTTATAGTAATTGTACTGTGCTGTACTGTTATAGTACTACACTGTACTGTACTGTTATAGTCGTTGTACTGTGCTGTACTGTTATAGTTATAGTACTGTACTGTACTGTTATAGTTACTGTACTGTTATAGTTATTGTACTGTACTGTACAGGTATAGTTACTGTACTGTTATTGTTACTGTACTGTTATAGTTATTGTACTGTACTGTACAGGTATAGTTACTGTACTGTTATAGTTACTGTACTGTTATAGTCATTGTACTGTGCTGTACTGTTATAGTTATAGTACTATACTGTACTGTTATAGTTACTGTACTGTACTGTTACTGTACTGTTATAGTTATTGTACTGTACTGTACTGTTATAGTTACTGTACTGTTATAGTTACTGTACTGTACAGCTATAGTTACTGTACTTTACTGTACTGCTATAGTTATTGTACTGTAGTTCTAGTGTCCTGATTTCTGGTAGTAACTTCATACAGCAGCTAAAGGGAGCTGTACACAGGACAGTTCCCCTCCACAACGTCTGTATTGCTGTCAGATTCGGGCATAGAATGTAGGGGATACTTTAGCCATATCAGTGGCAGCAATAGCTAGTGATATCTGCAGGTCAATCATCAATGCATTCGGAATTGGGCCATTACGGCGGCACTGCCGGGTCTGTATGTTGCCGCTGGACCCTCGCCAGTTGAACCCTACTAGAGACTGGTCATGTCCACAAAATGGCTGCCTCCCCAAACTACTTCCGTTATAGGTTTGGTTTCCGTTAGAATAACTCACCTGAGGGAGATTTATAAAACCTTGGGCGGAGTAAAAGACCAACCAATCAGCTTCTGTCATTTTACAGGTTGTGTTTGTGGTTGTGTCTTTCCTCCATAGTATTAATATCTGCGGCATAAGGTCAGGTGCGACAGCGGGTCCCTGGCTTATATATAATAGTAATGTCCCCGTAACATGTAACCAATGGTTTGGCTTTGAGATGCTGCCTCACAGGCCTTAAATCTGCAGTGCAGAGGAAGTAAGTGCACTTACCGGCGGCCATCTTGTGAACTACACTGATCTCCCAGAGACTGTGACCAATCATCATCTAAATTTGTTGCAAGTATTTCCCGGGGACTTTATAGGATGAATTGTTATAATATTGGTTCAGGGCACAAGATGGCCGCCCCCGTGTTGTGTGCTGCAATCATTTGTGTCTACTAACCTTGAGAAAACATTTTTATCTGTGGTATATATGTTTCCTATCTTTGTAATAATTGTATAAAACTGTTTATTACAGGTAAATAAATGACTTAATATTGGTAATGTGTTTTATTATTCAGCTGCATTGTTTTATGTATGTATGTATGTATATGTATGTATGTATGAGTAGGTCATGTGTGCACTCCACATGCTGTGAGACTACATATCCCAGCATGCCCTGATACAGTTGTAGCGTGACTGAACAGCAAACTGGCGATGCATGCTGGGATCTGTAGTTCAGCAGCAGTTGGACTGAGACAGATTACCTACCCTTGGTCTGTTCCAGTGATGGCTAACCTTGACACCCCAGCGTGGCCTGCATCAGTTTTAGCTTGGCCAAATAGTAAAACTGTAGCAGGGCCTGTGTTAGGAACCTCGGAGGTACCCACTGAACCTGAACCCTAACTCTGTCTCTCCCCGTGGTCGGCGGACGTGTGCAGTGCTAGGCTTCACCTCTAGCAGCCGCATTCCAAGGAGCTGGCAATGCCGGCTCCAACCCCGATGCCCCCAGGTCTTATGTGAGACAACGCGTCCACCGAGACAGAGAGATGACAAAAAGGATGAACTAACTAAAACTCACAGGCAACAAACCTCCGGGGAGGAATCCGGGAGCAAGCCCCCACAGGACCCCCAGGAATGCAACAATGCACAAGATGGAACCGAATTACCCAAATAGTGAATAAAACAATACACAGGGATGGTAACAGTGGTCTGAATGTGCCAAGGAGAGTTGAATGCAACAATGCACAAGATGATACCACAAGTAATAAATGCAATCAACCCCTGACTTATCGGGAAGATGGGAATCACAGGAAGCACAGAGGCTGGACAAGCTGGAAAGCTGAGGCTGGAACCTGGAAAGCTGAGGCTGGAACCTGGAAAGCTGAGGCTGGAACCTGGAAAGCTGAGGCGGTGCACAGGGACAGGCACACAGGACGCTGATGACGGCACAGGAACCGGGAACACTCTGGTACTGGCGGACCATATACAGAGCTATAACCGGCGTCTGTGCCCAGCATTATATTTCAAAAGCGCCAAGGTTGTCAAGGTTAGCCATCACTGGTCTATTCTGTAAATCTGAGTTTCTCAAATGCAGTCCAAATCGTGTAACTCCCCCCCCCCCCCCCCAAACATTAATTATAATTTTGACCTACATGCTTGTTGCCAGGGGTTACATGCTGATTGCAAGGGCTTTCATGCTTGTTGCCATCGGTTTCATGCTCCTTGCCAGGGGTTTCAAGCTTACCAGTGGCACCAGTGTTACCAGAATCCAGCGCTTCCCTGACAGACGCAAGAGATCCATTAGGCCCTATAGCTTCTGTCTCCTCGGCAGCGCCCATTTTTGGAGGGATATTTTATGCATGTAATCTGCATAGATTATGCGGCTGTGCATGGCTGGCTCCCCCAAGCAAGCGCTTTGGCTGCGGTGTCAGTGCTAGGCCACCAGGCAGTCCTCACGGCCACGCAGCACCCCAACTGTCCAGGTCTTAAGTATATCTACAGTATGTCAGAGCTGCGCAGTGTTTGCATGCCCATCTATATAAGTTTTATCACCCGCTCACCTAGCATGGTGACAGCTCGCAAGGATGCACACACACACACATAAATAGAACAGACATGCAATTATAAATACACACGTGATTAAACACGCTCGCTGGTAGTGGTGGATTCAGGGGGGGGGGGGGGGTTGCCAAGGCACATACCACCCCGGATGATATTGCAGCTTGCACGCAAGTGGCTTTCCAAATCCGTCAACCACAATGTATACGACACAGACGCCCCCTGCACTGTATTTGTGATCCGAGTACATGGTCCAGAGATAAATCTAAATCCCCCCGCAGTCTTGTAATCATGATGCTGGCAGTTAGGATTTTGTGTCGGCATCAGTGTCAATGTCGGGATTCTAAAGAACTAGAAGTCATCACCGTCTTTAGAAGGAATCGGTACATCTGTCAGAATGAACTTAGGTCTACAGTCATTAGGTCGACCCCACTAGGTCGACTGGCAGGAAGGTCGACCTGACTTAAGGTCGACATGGGCCAAGGTCGACATGACTTAAGGTCGAATTTGCATAAAGGTCGACATGAGGAAGGTCGACTGGTCATAAGGTCGACATGGGTTTTTCACTGTTTTTTATCCGAATGTCGACACAGTCGACATGGACACAGTTGGCAATGAGAAACGGACCCTCGCATCGCTCGCTTCGCTCGCAATGCTTCGGGCTCGGTGGCTCGCTTCGCTCGCCACAGCTTTAATAACCTCCTCCATGCCCTAGTGGATGGTAGGGCATGAAATACCGCCTGTCGGCACATGTCGGCTCAAAAACCAGTGAAAAACCCCATGTCGACCTTATGACCAGTCGACCTTCCTCATGTCGATCTTTATGCAAATTCGACCTTAAGTCATGTCGACCTTGGCCCATGTCGACCTTAAGTCAGGTCGACCTTCCTGCCAGTCGACCTAGTGGGGTCGACCTAATGACTGTAGACCTAAGTTCATTCTAATAGATGACCGCATCCCGTTCCTATATAATTCAACATAATTGCTGTTGTAATGTGCTATCCCCACAAGAAGGTGGCGCTGTTGCTTTTAATTTCTATGTAAACAGATTTTTTTTTTTACAACATCTACACTATTTGTAGGTATCGCTGTCCCAGGCAGGGTAAAGCTGACATCACTTGACTGAAATGACGCTTCCCCCGCCCCCTCTCCATGGTCCTGCGATTGATTTCATGTTCACTAGGCTGCAAGTACATGCAGCTTAGCAAACAGGTCTGAATAAGGCGCAAAGTTTCCACTGGCTGGTCACAACCCTCTGTGGTGGTCATGCACCATTACAGCGCCAGGGGTAATCCTGTATCTCATGCCCCCTGGCATCAGCAGGGTGACCTGTAATAAGCATAATGTAACAGCAGTGCCCCATACCGCTCCTATTGTGCTGATTATGTGACCCTCTCGTTATGCAAGTGAGGGTCCACCAGTGGCGTAACTACTGTAAGGCAGCCCCAGCTGCCGCTTGGGGGAGCAAGCAGCAGGGTCTGTGTGGGCACCAGCAACCGTTTGACGCACTGACATGCTGCTGCCCGCCACTGCCCGCTGGCTGAGCACCGGAGGCGAGTCAGCCGCACCGCGGGTGGGGCCATGTGGCAGAAATGACAAATCCCCCCACTGATTCAAATGACTGTACACAGAGCTGGCTATTGGCTACTGTGTAGAGGATGGGCGGGCGGATGGTCTTGCTAGGGCGGCCTGGGATGCGTCAGAGCCAAGGGAAGCAGCAGTGTCTGCTGGTCTCCTGCTTCAGCTTCTCCGTTATGCGTGTGACGTCATCACATCACACGCTGGAGAGGAGCCCGGGGGGGGGGCCTTATTGGGGACACTTCAATGTCAATTCTTCCGGCATCAACACGTCCGTAACCGCCAGAGACATTTTGGGGGAGATTTTATAATCCTAGGAGAGAGAGATAAAGTAGAGAGACATACCAACCAAGCGGCTCCTAACTGCCATGTTATAGACTGCTTGAAAAATGACAGTTGTAAGCTGCCAGGGGTCGTATTGTATAAATATACGAGTTATGCTAATGTGTTACGTCATCCTCTGTAATTAATAACCGTGTAACACACGTGACAGTACATGAATCACCCGTGTAAGCGGTGAGCTCAGAGTTTCTCAGGATTACTGTATATCATCAGGCCCGGTGTACTATTATTGCCGGTATTAGAGGTCACCTGGATTAGACCTGTATGTGCCGCTACGTGTTTGTTGGTGGCAGGACTGTGGTGCCATGTTTGTTATATAGCCTATCACCCACTGCCCATGGGCACCATTGTTCTCTGTAGACCATTCTGGGTCCGCTAGGCCTCAGCCCCCCCAGCCCAGCCAGCCAGCGGCCTACTCCCTGCACCAGGAATGTCTGGAATGTGGCTGGTCCCAGGCCACGAATAACAACATATTCCAGAAATGATTTGGGGAATATTTCCTCAGCCTGTCAGGAAATTCCTCCCTTCCTGCATTTGTCTCAGGCCAGAGAAGGCTGAGCCCGAGGAGAAGAGCGAGGTCTTCATATAGAGGTCTGTGCCTCGTGCCTCACTGACATCACCAGTGCCCAGTGCGGGCTGACAGGTACTGGCACAGCTGATAAGGTGGCTGCCACTACAGCAGGGGAAAAGGAGGAGGAGGAGGAGGAGGGTCTCCTCATATTAACCCCATCTCTACAATTCCAATATATACACTATATACACACTATATGCTCAGTGTATATATATCGTCCTGCCCAGTGTATATACATCATCCTGCTCAGTGTATATATATCATCCTGCCCAGTGTATATACATCATCCTGCCCAGTATATGTATATATATCATCCTGCTCAGTGTATATATATTGTCCTGCCCAGTATATACACTGAGCAGGATGATGTATATACACTGAGCAGGATGATATATATACACTGGGCAGGATTATATATATATATATATATATATATATATATATATATATATATATATACACTGGGCAAGATGATGTATATACACTGGGCCGGATGATATATATATACACTGAGCAGGATGATGTAAATACACTGAGCAGGATGATGTATATACACTGGGCAGGATGATGTATATACACTGAGCAGGATGATGTATATACACTGAGCAGGATGATGTATATACACTGAGCAGGATGATATATATACACTGGGCAGGATTATGTATATACAATGAGCAGGATGATATATATACATTGAGCCGGATGATGTATATACACTGAGCAGGATGATATATATACACCGAGCAGGATGATACATTTACACCGGGCAGGATTATACATATACACCGAGCAGAATGATACATATACACCGAGCAGAATGATATATACATCGGGCAGGATGATATATATACACCGGGCAGGATGACATATATACACCGGGCAGGATGATATTTATACACTGGTCAGGATGATGGATATACACAGAACATGGATATAAACCAGGCTCCATTACACGTTGCACCAGGCAGAGCTCTGTTATATGTTATGCCAGACAGAGCCCTCATTATGCCAGGTAGAGCCCCATATACATATTACTCTAGGTAGAGCCCCTGTTACACACATAATGACAGACAGAGCCCCTGATACATCAGGCAGACAGGTTACACATTGCAACAGGCAGAGACCCTGTTACACATTATGGCAGGCAGAGACCTCATCACACCAGCCAGAGCCCTTGTTACACGTTATGGCAGGCAGAGCCCCTGTTACACCAGGCAGAGCCCCTGTAAACATGTTATGGCAGGCAGATACCACGTTACACCAGGCAGAGCCCCTGTTACACAACATGGCAGGCAGAGACCCTGTTACACCTGGCAGAGCCCCTGTTACACATTATGGCAGACAGAGTCCCTGTTACACGTTATGGCAGGCAGAGACCCTGTTACACCAGGCAGAGCCCCTGTTAAACGTTATGGCAGGCAGAGAACCCAATACACAGGTAGAGCCCCTGTTACATGTTATGGCAGACAGAGACCCGTTACATGTTATGGCAGGCAGAGGCCTTGTGACACTAGGCAGAGCTCCTGTTACACATTATGGCAGGCAGAGACCCTGTTACACCAGGCAGAACCCCTGTTACATGTTATGGCAGGCAGAGGCCCTGTTACACCAGAGAGAGCCCCTGTTACATGTTATGGCAGGCAGAGTCCCTGTTACACCAGGCAGAGCCCCTGTTACACGTTATGGCAGGCAGAACCACTGTTACACCTGGCAGAGCCCCTGTTACACGTTATGGCAGGCAGAGCCCCTGTTACACCAGGCAGAGCCCCTGTTACACGTTATGGCAGGCATAGATCCCAGTACACCAGGCAGAGCCCCTTTTACATGTTATGACAGGCATAGACCCCATTACACCAGGCAGAGCCCCTGTTACACGTTATGGCAGGCAGAGACCTCATCACACCAGGCAGAGCCCCTGTTACACGTTATGGCAGGCAGAGACCCCATTACACAGGTAGAGCCCCTTTTACATGTTATGGCAGACAGAGACCCGTTACATGTTATGGCAGGGAGAGGCCTTGTGACACTAGGCAGAGCCCCTGTTACACATTATGGCAGGCAGAGATCCTGTTACACCAGGCAGAACCCCTGTTACATGTTATGGCAGGCAGAGGCCCTGTTACACCAGGGAGAGCCCCTGTTACACGTTATGGCAGGCAGAGACCCTGCTACACCAGGCAGAGCCCCTGTTAAACATTATGGCAGGCATAGATCCCAGTACACCAGGCAGAGCCCCTTTTACATGTTATGACAGGCATAGACCCCATTACACCAGGCAGAGCCCCTGTTACACGTTATGGCAGGCAGAGACCTCATCACACCAGGCAGAGCCCCTGTTACACGTTATGGCAGGCAGAGACCCCATTACACAGGTAGAGCCCCTGTTACATGTTATGGCAGACAGAGACCTGTTACATGTTATGGCAGGCAGAGGCCTTGTGACACTAGGCAGAGCCCCTGTTACACATTATGGCAGGCAGAGACCCTGTTACACCAGGCAGAAACCCCTGTTACATGTTATGGCAGGCAGAGGCCCCGTTACACTAGGCAGAGCCCCTGTTACATGTTATGGCAGGCAGAGGCCTTGTGACACTAGGCAGAGCCCCTGTTACACATTATGGCAGGCAGAGACCCTGTTACACCAGGCAGAACCCCTGTTACATGTTATGGCAGGCAGAGGCCCTGTTACATCAGGGAGAGCCCCTGTTACATGTTATGGCAGGCAGAGTCCCTGTTACACCAGGCAGAGCCCCTGTTACACGTTATGGCAGGCAGAGTCCCTGTTACATGTTATGGCAGGCGGAGGCCTTGTGACACTAGGCAGAGCCCCTGTTACACATTATGGCAGGAAGAGACCCTGTTACACCAAGCAGAACCCCTGTTACATGTTATGGCAGGCAGAGGCCCTGTTACATCAGGGAGAGCCCCTGTTACATGTTATGGCAGGCAGAGTCCCTGTTACACCAGGCAGAACCCCTGTTACACGTTATGGCAGGCAGAACCCCTGTTATATGTTATGGCAGGCAGAGGCCTCGTGACACTAGGCAGAGACCCTGTTACACATTATGGCATCCAGAGATCCTGTTACACCAGGCAGAGCCCCTGTTACACGTTATGGCAGGCAGAGACCATGTTACACCAGACAGAGCCCCTGTTACATGTTACACCAGGCAGAGCCCCTGTTACACATTATGGCAGGCAGAATCCACACATATGGGGCCTTGGTCATGCCCTCAGGGCTACAAGGCAGTGATGGCTGCTAACCTCTATCTCAACCATGCACACTGTACATAGGCCCTTATTCTGGTGGATTTGCGAATGATGGACCATCGAATGATGTTGACAGTGCACAGATATGTAAGGGTGGTCCAGACCACTTGTACATACGCGTGTAGGATTGCAGGGAATGGGGCGGGCAGATTACATCCGGTTATGTCAGCTGTCCGCCCCCAATACGTGTGTAATGGACACATTAGCATGTGTGCCCCCAGCATTTTCATTGGAACGCCCATGAAACGCTGGACATTCACATATGCTAATGGCCCTGCCCGGCACCCCATGCCCCTCTCCACCTGCCCGCTGGAAAGGCTGAGAGCATGCACTCGGCAAACTGATTTAGCGCCCAGTTCACACGCACTTAGCGCATACACATGCGCAAAAATGTTGCTGCGCGTATGCAAAACATTGGAATTCACACAAGAGCGAGTCAACCAGAATAATGGCCATAGTTTTGCTATGATTCTGACCACTAGATGGTGCTCCAGTACTACTCTATATAAAAGGCTCCCAACACGATATATCTACTATACATCCCGGGGAATAACAGATTTATCTCTGCCGGAGGTGATGTATTACAGCGCTGCCATAGAGGATCTGTTCTCACCATCAGAACATGGCGGTAATGCATGAAAATCAATGAAAATATAATGTATTCTTTAAGTAAAGCAAAATTTGGTGCTTAGTTGTGGTGTTTATCACCATAGAAAGGGCCTATTGGTAACTGCACCCCTCAGTCTGTGGCTTCCTGCTGCCTCAATTCCCCTGTCATCATTGACACATCAATCATCTCCTGATATACTCTGTGCTGCTGGGTGATCCTGCACCGTCCACTATATAGCTCTCAGTCTGTGAGTTCGTGCTGCCTCCATTCTCCTCCTTTAAATCATGTCACTGTCCCTGTCATATGCAGCCCTGTCCTCATTGACACATCAATCATCTTCTGATATACTCTGTGCTGCTGGGGACCCTGCTCCTCCCACTATATAACTCTCAGTCTGTGACTTCCTGCTGCCTCCATTCTCCTCCTCAAATCATGTCACTGTCCCTGTCATATGCAGCCCTGTCCTCATTGACACATCAATCATCTCCTGATATACTCTGTGCTGCTGGGGACCTTGCTCCTCCCACTATATAACTCTCAGTCTGTGGCTTCCTGCTGCCCCCATTCCCCTCCTCACATCATGTCATTGCCCCTGTCACATGCAACCCTGTCCTCACTGACACATCCCTCATCTCCTGATATACTCTGCGCTGCTGGGGACCCTGGTCCTCCCACTATATAACTCTCAGTCTGTGGCTTCCTGCTGCCTCCTTTCCCCTCCTCACATCATGTCAATGCCCCTGTCACATGCAGCCCTGTCCTAACTGACACATAACTCATCTCCTGATATACTCTGTGCTGCTCGGGACCCTGCTGCTCCCACTATATAACTCTCAGTCTGTGGCTTCCTGCTGCCCCCATTCCCCTCCTCACATCATGTCACTGCCCCTGTCATATGCAACCCTGTCCTCATTGACACATCAATCATCTCCTGATATACTCTGTGCTGCTGGGTGATCCTGCACCTCCCACTATATAGCTCTGTCTGTGACTTCCTGCTGCCTCCATTTCCCTCCTCACATCATGTCACTGCCCCTGTCACATGCAGCCCTGTCCTCACTGACACATCAATCATCTCCTGATATACTCTGTGCTGCTGGGGACCCTGCTCCTCCCACTATATAACACTCAGTCAGTGGCTTCCTGCTGCCCCCATTCCCCTCCTCACATCATGTCACTGCCCCTGTCACATGCAGCTCTGTCCTCACTGACACATCACTCATCTCCTGATATACTCTGTGCTGCTGGGGACCCTGCTCCTTTCACTATATAACTCTCAGTCTGTGGCTTCCTGCTGCCTCCATTTCCCTCCTCACATCATGTCACTGCCCCTGTCACATGCAGCTCTGTTCTCACTGACACATCACTCATCTCCTGATATACTCTGTGCTGCTGGGGACCCTGCTCCTTTCACTATATAACTCTCAGTCTGTGGCTTCCTGCTCCCTCCATTCCCCTCCTCACATCCATGTCACTGCCCCTGTCACATGCAGCCCTGTCCTCACTGACACATCACTCATCTCCTGATATACTCTGTGCTGCTGGGGACCCTGCTCCTCCCACTATATAACTCTCAGTCTGTGGCTTCCTGCTGCCTCCATTCCTCTCCTCACATCATGTCATTGCCCCTGTCACATGCAGCCCTGTCCTCACTGACACATCACTCATCTCCTGACATTCTCTGTGCTGCTGGGGACCCTGCTCCTCCCACTATATAACTCTCAGTCTGTGGCTTCCTGCTGCCTCCATTCCCCTCCTCACATCATGTCACTGCCCCTGTCACATGCAGCCCTGTCATCATTGACACATAACTCATCTCCTGACATTCTCTGTGCTGCTGGGGACCCTGCTCCTCCCACTATATAACTCTCAGTCTTTGGCTTCCTGCTGCCTCCATTCCCCTCCTCACATCATGTCACTGCCCCTGTCACATGCAGCCCTGTCCTCACTGACACATCACTCATCTCCTGATATACTCTGTGCTGCTGGGGACCCTGCTCCTCCCACTATATAACTCTCAGTCTGTGGCTTCCTGCTGCCTCCATTCTCCTCCTCACATCATGTCACTGCCCCTGTCATATGCAGCCCTGTCCTCACTGACACATCACTTATCTCCTGATATACTCTGTGCTGCTGGTCACCCTGCTTTTCCCACTATATAACTCGCAGTCTGTGGCTTCCTGCTGCCCCCATTCCCCTCCTCACATCATGTCACTTCCCCTGTCACATGCAGCCCTGTCCTCACTGACACATCACTCATCTCCTAATATACTCTGTGCTGCTGGGAACTCTGCTCCTACCACTATATAACACTTAGTCTGTGGCTTCCTGCTGCCTCCATTCCCCTCCTCATATCATGTCACTGCCCCAGTCACATGCAGCCCTGTCCTCACTGACACATCCCTCATCTCCTGATATACTCTGTGCTGCTGGGGATCCTGCTCCTCTCACTATATAACTCTCAGTCTGTGGCTTCCTGCTGCCCCCATTCCCCTCCTCACATCATGTCACTGCCCCTGTCACATGCAGCCCTGTCCTCACTGACACATCACTCATCTCCTGATATACTCTGTGCTGCTGGGGACCCTGCTCCTCCCACTATATAACTCTCAATCTGTGGATTCCTGCTGCCTCCATTCCCCTCCTCACATCATGTCACTGCCCCTGTCCTCACTGACACATCACTCATCTCCTGATATACTCTGTGCTGCTGGGGATCCTGCTCCTCCCACTATATAACTCTCAATTTGTGGCTTCCTGCTGCCTCCATTCCCATTCTGGTAGAGCCCTCCCTGGCTACATCCAGTCACACTGAGACTGGTGTGTGACTGGATGTAGCCAGGGCCGGCTCTACCATTAGGCAGCTGCCTAGGGCGCCAGGATCTGTGGTCTGCAAATCAAAAAACACAACCTTGTACTTAATGCAGGTGACGGCTGTGGAACCTCTAAGACCTCAGCTCCATACTTTCCCTTGAGACATATTTCCCTTGTTTTCTGCCCCCTCCTCCTTGTATTCTGCTGTGGGAGGGTGCAGAGTGCCTCCAGGTAAAGCAGGGGACTTGCCCACCTTCCCGAGGGGGCTGGGAGGACCAAATAATTTTAATATAATCCGGTGTGTGACCGGATGCAGCGTACGGTCCCAGCTCCCCCTGTGTATATAGGACCGGTGTGTGACCGGATGCGGCGTACGGTCCCAGCTCCCCCTGTGTGTATAGGACCGGTGTGTGACCGGATGCAGCGTACGGTCCCAGCTCCCCTGTGTGTATAGGGCCGGTGTGTGACCGGATGCAGCGTACGGTCCCAGCTCCCCCTGTGTGTATAGGACCGGTGTGTGACCGGATGCAGCGTACGGTCCCAGCTCCCCTGTGTGTATAGGACCGGTGTGTAACTGGATGCGGCGTACGGTCCCAGCTCCCCTGTGTGTATAGGACCGGTGTGTGACCGGATGCAGCGTACGGTCCCAGCTCCCCCTGTGTGTATAGGACCGGTGTGTGACCGGATGCAGCGTACGGTCCCAGCTCCCCCTGTGTGTATAGGACCGGTGTGTGACCGGATGCAGCGTACGGTCCAAGCTCCCCCTGTGTGTATAGGACCAGTGTGTGACCGGATGCAGCGTACGGTTCCAGCTCCCCCTGTGTGTATAGGACCGGTGTGTGACCGGATGCAGCGTACGGTCCCAGCTCCCCCTGTGTGTATAGGACCGGTGTGTGACCGGATGCAGCGTACGGTCCCAGCTCCCCTGTGTGTATAGGACCAGTGTGTGTGACCGGATGCAGCGTACGGTCCCAGCTCCCCTGTGTGTATAGGACCGGTGTGTGACTGGATACATTGTTCATAGGACAGGTGTGTGACTGGATGCAGTGTGTATAGGACCAGTGTGTGACTGGATGCATCGTACGGTCCCAGCTTCCCCTGTGTGTATAGGGCCGGTGTGTGACTGGATGCAGCGTACGGTCCCAGCTCCCCTGTGTGTATAGGGCCGGTGTGTGACTGGATGCAGCGTACGGTCCCAGCTCCCCTGTGTGTATAGGGCCGGTGTGTGACCGGATGCATCGTACGGTCCCAGCTCCTCTGTGTGTATAGGATCGGTGTGTGACTGGATGCGGTGTACGGTCCCAGCTCCCCTGTGTGTATAGGACCGGTGTGTGACTGGATGCAGCGTACGGTCCCAGCTCCCCTGTGTGTATAGGACCGGTGTGTGACTGGATGCTGCGTACGGTCCTAGCTCCCCTGTGTGTATAGGACCGGTGTGTGATCGGATGCAGCGTACGGTCCCAGCTCCCCTGTGTGTATAGGACCGGTGTGTGACCGGATGCAGCGTACGGTCCCAGCTCCTCTGTGTGTATAGGACCGGTGTGTGACTGGATGCTGCGTACGGTCCCAGCTCCCCTGTGTGTATAGGACCGGTGTGTGATCGAATGCAGCGTACGGTCCCAGCTCCCCTGTGTGTATAGGACCGGTGTGTGACCGGATGCGGCGTACGGTCCCAGCTCCCCTGTGTGTATAGGACTGGTGTGTGACTGTACGGTCCCAGCTCCCCTGTGTGTATAGGACCGGTGTGTGACCGGATGCAGTGTACGGTCCCAGCTCCCCCTGTGTATATAGGACCGGTGTGTGACTGGATGCAGTGTGTATAGGACCAGTGTGTGACTGGATGCATCGTACGGTCCCAGCTTCCCCTGTGTGTATAGGGCCGGTGTGTGACTGGATGCAGCGTACGGTCCCAGCTCCCCCTGTGTGTATAGGACCAGTGTGTGACCGGATGCAGCGTACGGTCCCAGCTCCCCTGTGTGTATAGGGCCGGTGTGTGACTGGATGCAGCGTACGGTCCCAGCTCCCCTGTGTGTATAGGGCCGGTGTGTGACCGGATGCATCGTACGGTCCCAGCTCCTCTGTGTGTATAGGATCGGTGTGTGACTGGATGCGGTGTACGGTCCCAGCTCCCCTGTGTGTATAGGACCGGTGTGTGACTGGATGCAGCGTACGGTCCCAGCTCCCCTGTGTGTATAGGACCGGTGTGTGACTGGATGCTGCGTACGGTCCCAGCTCCCCTGTGTGTATAGGACCGGTGTGTGATCGGATGCAGCGTACGGTCCCAGCTCCCCTGTGTGTATAGGACCGGTGTGTGACCGGATGCAGCGTACGGTCCCAGCTCCTCTGTGTGTATAGGACCGGTGTGTGACTGGATGCTGCGTACGGTCCCAGCTCCCCTGTGTGTATAGGACCGGTGTGTGATCGGATGCAGCGTACGGTCCCAGCTCCCCTGTGTGTATAGGACCGGTGTGTGACCGGATGCGGCGTACGGTCCCAGCTCCCCTGTGTGTATAGGACCGGTGTGTGACCGGATGCAGTGTACGGTCCCAGCTCCCCCTGTGTATATAGGACCGGTGTGTGACTGGATGCAGTGTGTATAGGACCAGTGTGTGACTAGATGCAGTGTGTATAGGACAGGTGTGTGACTGGAGGCAGTGTGTATAGGACCGGTGTGTGACTGGATGCAGCATACGGTCCCAGCTCCCCAGTGTGTATAGGACCGGTGTGTGACCGGATGCAGCGTACGGTCCCAGGTCCCCCTGTGTGTATAGGACCGGTGTGTGACCGGATGCAGCGTACGGTCCCAGCTCCCCTGTGTGTATAGGGCCGGTGTGTGACCGGATGCAGAGTACGGTCCCAGCTCCCCTGTGTGTATAGGGCCGGTGTGTGACTGGATGCAGCGTATGGTCCCAGCTCCCCCTGTGTGTATAGGACCGGTGTGTGACCGGATGCGGCGTACGGTCCCAGCTCCCCCTGTGTGTACAGGACCGTTGTGTGACCGGATGCAGCGTACGGTCCCAGCTCCCCCTGTGTGTATAGGACCGGTGTGTGACCGGATGCAGCGTACGGTCCCAGCTCCCCCTGTGTGTATAGGACCGGTGTGTGACCGGATGCAGCGTACGGTCCCAGCTCCCCCTGTGTGTATAGGACCGGTGTGTGACCGGATGCAGCGTATGGTCCCAGCTCCTCTGTGTGTATAGGACCGGTGTGTGACCGGATGCAGCGTACGGTCCCAGCTCCCCTGTGTGTATAGGGCCGGTGTGTGACCGGATGCAGCGTACGGTCCCAGCTCCCCCTGTGTGTATAGGACCGGTGTGTGACCGGATGCAGCGTACGGTCCCAGCTCCCCCTGTGTGTATAGGACCGGTGTGTGACCGGATGCAGCGTACGGTCCCAGCTCCCCTGTGTGTATAGGGCCGGTGTGTGACCGGATGCAGCGTACGGTCCCAGCTCCCCCTGTGTGTATAGGACCGGTGTGTGACCGGATGCGGCGTACGGTCCCAGCTCCCCTGTGTGTATAGGGCCGGTGTGTGACCGGATGCAGCGTACGGTCCCAGCTCCCCCTGTGTGTATAGGACCGGTGTGTGACCGGATGCGGCGTACGGTCCCAGCTCCCCTGTGTGTATAGGGCCGGTGTGTGACCGGATGCGGCGTACGGTCCCAGCTCCCCCTGTGTGTATAGGACCGGTGTGTGACTGGATGCTGCGTACGGTCCCAGCTCCCCCTGTGTGTATAGGACCGGTGTGTGACCGGATGCGGCGTACTGTCCCAGCTCCCCTGTGTGTATAGGACCGGTGTGTGACTGGATGCGGCGTACGGTCCCAGCTCCCCCTGTGTGTATAGGGCCGGTGTGTGACCGGATGCGGCGTACGGTCCCAGCTCCCCTGTGTGTATAGGACCGGTGTGTGACTGGATGCGGCGTTCGGTCCCAGCTTCCCCTGTGTGTATAGGACTGGTGTGTGACTGGATGCAGCGTACGGTCCCAGCTCCCCTGTGTGTATAGGACTGGTGTGTGACTGGATGCAGCGTACGGTCCCAGCTCCCCCTGTGTGTATAGGACCGGTGTGTGACCGGATGCGGCGTACGGTCCCAGCTCCCCCTGTGTGTATAGGGCCGGTGTGTGACCGGATGCGGCGTACGGTCCCAGCTCCCCCTGTGTGTATAGGACCGGTGTGTGACTGGATGCGGCGTACGGTCCCAGCTCCCCTGTGTGTATAGGACTGGTGTGTGACCGGATGCAGCGTACGGTCCCAGCTCCCCCTGTGTGTATAGGACCGGTGTGTGACCGGATGCAGCGTACGGTCCCAGCTCCCCCTGTGTGTATAGGACCGGTGTGTGACTGGATGCAGCGTACTGTCCCAGCTCCCCCTGTGTGTATAGGACCGGTGTGTGACTGGATGCAGCGTACGGTCCCAGCTCCCCTGTGTGTATAGGACCGGTGTGTGACCGGATGCGGCGTACGGTCCCAGCTCCCCTGTGTGTATAGGACCGGTGTGTGACCGGATGCGGCGTACGGTCCCAGCTCCCCTGTGTGTATAGGACCAGTGTGTGTGACCAGATGCAGCGTACGGTCCCAGCTCCCCTGTGTGTATAGGACCGGTGTGTGACTGGATGCAGCGTACGGTCCCAGCTCCCCTGTGTGTATAGGACCGGTGTGTGACCGGATGCGGCGTACGGTCCCAGCTCCCCTGTGTGTATAGGACCAGTGTGTGTGACCAGATGCAGCGTACGGTCCCAGCTCCCCTGTGTGTATAGGACCGGTGTGTGACTGGATGCAGCGTACGGTCCCAGCTCCCTCTGTGTGTATAGGACAGGTGTGTGACCGGATGTGGCGTACGGTCCCAGCTCCCCTGTGTGTATAGGACCGGTGTGTGACCGGATGCGGCGTACGGTCCCAGCTCCCCTGTGTGTATAGGACTGGTGTGTGACCGGATGCAGCGTACGGTCCCAGCTCCCCTGTGTGTATAGGACCGGTGTGTGACCGGATGCGGCGTACGGTCCCAGCTCCCCTGTGTGTATAGGACCGGTGTGTGACCGGATGCGGCGTACGGTCCCAGCTCCCCTGTGTGTATAGGACTGGTGTGTGACCGGATGCGGCGTACGGTCCCAGCTCCCCCTGTGTGTATAGAACCGGTGTGTGACCGGATGCGGCGTACGGTCCCAGCTCCCCTGTGTGTATAGGACTGGTGTGTGACTGGATGCAGCGTACGGTCCCAGCTCCCCCTGTGTGTATAGGACCGGTGTGTGACTGGATGCAGCGTATGGTTCCAGCTCCCCCTGTGTGTATAGGACCGGTGTGTGACCGGGTGCAGCGTACAGTCCCAGCTCCCCCTGTGTGTATAGGACCGGTGTGTGATCGGATGCAGCGCACGGTCCCAGCTCCCCCTGTGTGTATAGGACCGGTGTGTGACCGGATGCGGCGTACGGTCCCAGCTCCCCTGTGTGTATAGGACTGGTGTGTGACCGGATGCGGCGTACGGTCCCAGCTTCCCTGTGTGTATAGGACCGGTGTGTGACCTGATGCAGCGTACGGTCCCAGCTCCTCTGTGTGTATAGGGCCGGTGTGTGACCGGATGCTGTGTACGGTCCCAGCTCCCCCTGTGTGTATAGGACCGGTGTGTGACCGGATGCAGCGTACGGTCCCAGCTCTCCCTGTGTGTATAGGACCGGTGTGTGACCGGATGCAGCGTACGGTCCCAGCTCCCCTGTGTGTATAGGACCGGTGTGTGACCGGATGCAGCGTACGGTCCCAGCTCCCCTGTGTGTATAGGGCCGGTGTGTGACCGGGTGCAGCGTACGGTCCCAGCTCCCCCTGTGTGTATAGGACCGGTGTGTGATCGGATGCAGCGTACGGTCCCAGCTCCCCCTGTGTGTATAGGACCGGTGTGTGACCGGATGCGGCGTACGGTCCCAGCTCCCCTGTGTGTATAGGACTGGTGTGTGACCGGATGCGGCGTACGGTCCCAGCTCCCCTGTGTGTATAGGACTGGTGTGTGACCGGATGCGGCGTACGGTCCCAGCTTCCCTGTGTGTATAGGACCGGTGTGTGACCTGATGCAGCGTACGGTCCCAGCTCCTCTGTGTGTATAGGGCCGGTGTGTGACCGGATGCAGCGTACGGTCCCAGCTCCCCCTGTGTGTATAGGACCGGTGTGTGATCGGATGCAGCGTACGGTCCCAGCTCCCCTGTGTGTATAGGACCGGTGTGTGACTGGATGCTGCGTACGGTCCCAGCTCCCCCTGTGTGTATAGGGCCGGTGTGTGACCGGATGCAGTGTACGGTCCCAGCTCCCCTGTGTGTATAGGACCGGTGTGTGACCGGATGCAGCGTACGGTCCCAGCTCCCCTGTGTGTATAGGACCGGTGTGTGACCGGATGCAGCGTACGGTCCCAGCTCCCCTGTGTGTACAGGGCCGGTGTGTGACCGGATGCAGCGTACGGTCCCAGCTCCCCCTGTGTGTATATGACCGGTGTGTGACCGGATTCAGCGTACGGTCCCAGCTCCCCCTGTTTGTATAGGACCGGTGTGTGACTGGATGCAGCGTACGGTCCCAGCTCCCCTGTGTGTATAGGACCGGTGTGTGACCGGATGCAGCGTACGGTCCCAGCTCCCCAGTGTGTATAGGACCGGTGTGTGACCGGATGCAGCGTACGGTCCCAGCTCCCCTGTGTGTATAGGACCGGTGTGTGACCGGATGCGGTGTACGGTCCCAGCTCCCCTGTGTGTATAGGACTGGTGTGTGACTGGATGCTGCGTACGGTCCCAGCTCCCCCTGTGTGTATAGGGCCGGTGTGTGGCTGGATGCTGCGTACTGTCCCAGCTCCCCTGTGTGTATAGGACCGGTGTGTGACCGGATGCAGTGTACGGTCCCAGCTCCCCCTGTGTATATAGGACCGGTGTGTGACTGGATGCAGTGTGTATAGGACCAGTGTGTGACTAGATGCAGTGTGTATAGGACAGGTGTGTGACTGGATGCAGTGTGTATAGGACCAGTGTGTGACTGGATACAGTGTGTATAGGACAGGTGTGTGACTGGATGCAGTGTGTATAGGACCGGTGTGTGACTGGATGCAGTGTATGGTCCCAGCTCCCCCTGTGTGTATAGGACCGGTGTGTGACCGGATGCAGCGTACGGTCCCAGCTCCCCTGTGTGTATAGGACCGGTGTGTGACCGGATGCAGCGTACGGTCCCAGCTCCCCTGTGTGTATAGGACCGGTGTGTGACTGGATGCAGCGTACGGTCCCAGCTCCCCTGTGTGTATAGGACCGGTGTGTGACCGGATGCAGCGTACGGTCCCAGCTCCCCTGTGTGTATAGGACCGGTGTGTGACCGGATGCAGCGTACGGTCCCCGCTCCCCTGTGTGTATAGGACCGGTGTGTGACTGGATGCTGCGTACGGTCCCAGCTCCCCCTGTGTGTATAGGACCGGTGTGTGACCGGATGCAGCGCACGGTCCCAGCTCCCCCTGTGTATATAGGACCGGTGTGTGACCGGATGCAGCGTACGGTCCCAGCTCCCCTGTGTGTATAGGACCGGTGTGTGACCGGATGCGGCGTACGGTCCCAGCTCCCCCTGTGTGTACAGGGCCGGTGTGTGACCGGATGCAGCGTACGGTCCCAGCTCCCCCTGTGTGTATATGACCGGTGTGTGACCGGATGCAGCGTACGGTCCCAGCTCCCCCTGTGTGTATAGGACCGGTGTGTGACTGGATGCAGCGTACGGTCCCAGCTCCCCCTGTGTGTATAGGACCGGTGTGTGACCAGATGCAGCGTACGGTCCCAGCTCCCCTGTGTGTATAGGACCGGTGTGTGACTGGATGCTGCGTACGGTTCCAGCTTCCCCTGTGTGTATAGGACCGGTGTGTGACCGGATGCAGCGTACGGTCCCAGCTCCCCTGTGTGTATAGGACAGGTGTGTGACTGGATACAGTGTGTATAGGACAGGTGTGTGACTGGATGCAGTGTGTATAGGACCAGTGTGTAACTGGATGCATTGTTCATAGGACAGGTGTGTAACTGGATGCAGTGTGTAGAGGAGCAGTGTGTGACTGGATGCAGTGTGTATAAGAGCAGTGTGTGACTGGATGCAGTGTGTATAGGACCAGTGTGTGACTGGATGCAGTGTGTATTGGACCAGTGTGTGACTGGATGCAGTGTGTATAGGACAGGTGTGTGACTGGATGCAGTGTGTATAGGACCAGTGTGTGACTGGATGCAGTGTGTATAGGACAGGTGTGTGACTGGATGCAGTGTGTATAGGAGCAGTGTGTGACTGGATGCAATGTGTATAAGACCAGTGTCTGTGAGTAGATACAGTGTGTGACTGGATGCAGTGTGTATAGGACCAGTGTGTATAGGACCAGTGTGTATAGGACAGGTGTGTGACTGGTTGCAGTGTGTATAGGAGCAGTGTGTGACTGGATGCAGTGTGTATAGGACCAGTGTGTGTGTGGATGCAGTGTGTATAGGACCAGTGTGTGTATAGGACAGGTGTGTGACTGGATGCAGTGTGTATAGGATCAGTGTGTGAATGGATGCAGTGTGTATAGGACAGGTGTGTGACTAGATACAGTGTGTATAGGACAGGTGTGTGAATGGATGCAGTGTGTATAGGAGCAGTGTGTGACTGGATGCAATGTGTATAAGACCAGTGTCTGTGAGTAGATACAGTGTGTATAGGGCCAGTGTGTGACTGGATGCAGTGTGTATAGGACCAGTGTGTATAGGACCAGTGTGTATAGGACAGGTGTGTGACTGGTTGCAGTGTGTATAGGAGCAGTGTGTGACTGGATGGAGTGTGTTTAGGACCACTGTGTGTGTGGATGCAGTGCGTATAGGACCAATGTGTGTATAGGACAGGTGTGTGACTGGATGCAGTGTGTATAGGATCAGTGTGTGAATGGATGCAGTGTGTATAGGACAGGTGTGTGACTAGATACAGTGTGTATAGGACAGGTGTGTGAATGGATGCAGTGTGTATAGGAGCAGTGTGTGACTGGATGCAGTGTGTATAGGACCAGTGTGTGGGTGGATGCAGTGTGTATAGGACCGGTGTGTGACTGGATGCAGTGTGTATAGGAGCAGTGTGTGACTGGATGCAGTGTGTATAGGACCAGTGTGTGTGTGGATGCAGTGTGTATAGGACCAGTGTGTGTATAGGACAGGTGTGTGACTGGATGCAGTGTGTATAGGGCCAGTGTGTGTATGGATGCAGAGTGTATAGGACAGGTGTGTGACTGGATACAGTGTGTATAGGACAGGTGTGTGACTGGATGCAGTGTGTATAGGAGCAGTGTGTGACTGGATGCAGTGTGTATAGGACAGGTGTGTGACTAGATACTGTGTGTATAGGACAGGTGTGTGAATGGATGCAGTGTGTATAGGAGCAGTGTGTGACTGGATGCAGTGTGTATAGGACCAGTGTGTGTGGGTGGATGCAGTGTGTATAGGACCAGTGTGTATAGGACAGGTGTGTGACTGGTTGCAGTGTGTATAGGAGCAGTGTGTGACTGGATGCAGTGTGTATAGGACCACTGTGTGTGTGGATGCAGTGTGTATAGGACCAATGTGTGTATAGGACAGGTGTGTGACTGGATGCAGTGTGTATAGGATCAGTGTGTGAATGGATGCAGTGTGTATAGGACAGGTGTGTGACTAGATACAGTGTGTATAGGACAGGTGTGTGAATGGATGCAGTGTGTGACTGGATGCAGTGTGTATAGGACCAGTGTGTGGGTGGATGCAGTGTGTATAGGACCGGTGTGTGACTGGATGCAGTGTGTATAGGAGCAGTGTGTGACTGGATGCAGTGTGTATAGGACCAGTGTGTGTGTGTGTGGATGCAGTGTGTATAGGACCAGTCTGTGTATAGGACAGGTGTGTGACTGGATGCAGTGTGTATAGGACCAGTGTGTGTATGGATGCAGTGTGTATAGGACAGGTGTGTGACTGGATACAGTGTGTATAGGACAGGTGTGTGACTGGATGCAGTGTGTATAGGAGCAGTGTGTGACTGGATGCAGTGTGTATAGGACAGGTGTGTGACTAGATACTGTGTGTATAGGACAGGTGTGTGAATGGATGCAGTGTGTATAGGAGCAGTGTGTGACTGGATGCAGTGTGTATAGGACCAGTGTGTGTGGGTGGATGCAGTGTGTATAGGACCAGTGTGTATAGGACAGGTGTGTGACTTGTTGCAGTGTGTATAGGAGCAGTGTGTGACAGGATGCAGTGTGTATAGGACCAGTGTGTGTGTGGATGCAGTGTGTATAGGACCAGTGTGTGTGTGGATGCAGTGTGTATAGGACCAGTGTGTATAGGACAGGTGTGTGACTGGATGCAGTGTGTATAGGACCAGTGTGTGTATGGATGCAGTGTGTATAGGACAGGTGTGTGACTGGATGCAGTGTGTATAGGACCAGTGTGTGGGTGGATGCAGTGTGTATAGGACCAGTGTGTGACTGGATGCAGTGTGTATAGGACCAGTGTGTGTGACTAGATACAGTGTGTATAGGACAGGTGTGTGACTGGATACACTGTATGGTCCCTCTGTGTGACAATGACACAAGCAGTAACACAGAGCAATGTGTACCGAGTGTTACAATGTATCAGCTGGGGGCAGGCAGGGGGCACCCAGCACAGAGGCGGTTACATCCCAGTCTCTCCCTCTGGTCCCCCAGTGTCTCACTGGGCAGATGCAGCGCTGACGTCATCGCAGCTGCACTGGCAGCACCGACACACGGAGCCATGATAGCGGAGGAGCCCGGTGCTGGGGGACCGTGATCCGGGGAGGTGAGGGGGCTGTGCCCATCCTGCATGGGTGTCACATTGTCTGCAATGCCCGGTGTACACAGCAGTGTGCATGTTGTGTGTCTGTCAGTGCCTGTGCGTGTGTCAGCATATTATTGCCTGCTGTTGTGTAATGGTGCCGGGCTGTGTGTGTGTCTATGATGCACCATACATGTTGTGTGTCAGCAGATTGCATATGTGTGATGGTGCCTGTGTGTATTGTGTGTCTGTTTATGATGCACCGTGTTGTGTAATAGCAGATGCCTGTATACGGTGCCTGGGTGTGTGTGTGTGTGTGTCTCTTTGTGATGCATCATGATATTACAGATGATGTGCAGGTTACATAAAGGTGTGATGTGTGATGTTGTCTGTGTGTGATGTGTGATGGTGAATGTGTGATGCACCTTGCATGTTGTGTATTTGCAGGTTACATGTGTATAATGATGTATGTGTCTATGATGCATGTTGTGTATTTGCAGGTTACATATATGTGATGATGCAGCATGCATGTTGTGTATTAGCAGGTGTGTGTATGTTGCGTCCTCTGTACATTGTGTATATTGTGTGATCAGGCCTCTCCCTGGTACAGGGCTGCCTTTGTGTTGGTAACATCAGCGTTGGAGGATGTGGTACCCGCAGTATGTACAGTAGACTCTGCCCAGCATTAACTGTTTGTGTGTCTGCAGCAGGTCACCCCTGTGTGTGTGTGTGTGTGTGTGTTACAGGACGCCGTTATATGATCCGTACGTTCCATCTATTATACATGAGATAATTCCTATTTCCATAGCATGATACCCCACCCTGAGCCTGTGTGTTATATAGGCCTCTCTCCCGCTGCCTGTGTTGTGTCTCCAGCTGTAGGATTTACACAGATCCTACCTGTCACACACTCACTGTCACTGCGTTACACAATGTGCAATAAGGCGGCATCACAGCATATAACACATTCTAACAGTGTGTAACACACTCACCACCTAACACAGTGCACAACACAGATCCTACCTGTCACACACTCAGTCACAGCATTCCACAGTGTGCAATAAGGCGGCATCGCTCAGCATATAACACATTCTAACAGTGTGTAACACACTCACAGCCTAACACAGTGCACAACACAGATCCTACCTGTCACACACTCAGTCACAGCATTACACAGTGTGCAATAAGGCGGCATCGCTCAGCATATAACACATTCTAACAGTGTGTAACACACTCACAGCCTAACACTCCGCATACAACACAGATCCTACCTTTCACACACTCACTGTCACACATACAGTGTGTAACACACTCACAGCTAATACATAGTGTATAACACACTCACAGTGTAGAACACAGCGTGTAACACACTCACAGCCTAACACTCAGCCTGTAACACACTGAAAGCCAAACACAGTATACTGTATAACACACAGCAGAGCACACAGAGTGTAACACACTCACAGCCTAACACTCCGCATACAACACACAGCCTAATGGTTCGTGGGTAACACAGACTAGCACAGCGCATAACACACTCACATCCTAACACTCAGTGTGTAACACAATCCCAGCCAAACACTGCATATAACACAAGTTCTAGTAAGCACACAATGAATATAACACACACCAGCAATTGGTGGTTTGGCCTTGTGGCTAGAATGTGAAACAGCAATAAACGTAGGGTCCAGGTACTAACCCTAGGAGAGAGATAAAGGCCCTTATTCTGATCGGTGCGGGTATATCCGCGTGCGTTCGGCCCGCCGTTGTTTTGTGTCTGCGTATGTGCAGAGGCGTCTCTGCGCATGTGCGAGCGGGGCGTACGGCCAAATCCCGCATGATATGTGAACACTCCGAACAGGGGGTGGAGAGGGGCGTGAAGGGCTATTTGGGCTCATTACCATATGCATACGCCCCGCGTTTCATGGGAGTTCCCATGCAAACGCTGGGCGTACGTATGGTAATGCGTCCGTGACGCACGTGTAGGGGGCGGATATATGACATCGCCGGATGTCAGCTGCCCGCCCAGATCCCTGCTTTTGCACGGAAAAATGTCCGTGTGGTCTGAGGTTGCGGGAGTTGGTGGAGCACTCGGTCCTGCATTCGATGGTCTGCGACCATCGAATGATGGGGGAGGTTCCCTGAGATGGAGGAGGCGTATTCCGTGAAAAATACACGTGCGGTCCGTTCGGACAGCTTCTTACCGCATACGGACGGAGTTGGCGATCCGTATGGAAGGCGGGGTTTCGCACGCACGGTCCTGGCCGCATAATCGGCTCCGGCCGCACCGATCAGAATAAGGGCCAAAGTGACCAGAGGTAAACTAGCAGCCAACAAGCTTCCAACTGTCATGTTTCAGGCTGTGTTTGTAAAATAAAAGGAGCCGGTGCTTGGTGTTATCTCTGCTGGGCTTAGTACATAGGCCCCATAGCCATGTGGGTAGTACTGTATGTGGGACAGTTTTCGGGGGTTAGCCGCAAATATTAAGTATCACTGGAATGTATCAGGAGGGACCGCAGCAGGAATATCCGATCCCCGCTCAATCCCCCCTGCACCGCCGCCTGCCGTTCCCCCATGTATCAATATTGGGCAGCCCGGCTTCGCATCCCTGGGCTATCACCATTCTGAGATGCTGATTGTAGCCTCTGGGCTACACACCACACTACTGCCGGGGCAGCGGGGTCGGCTGGGGGTCAGCACTAACCGCACATGCGCAGTCTCCCCCCCCCCCCCCGGCTTCCCGCTGAGCGCATTGTACGTGGGGGAATGATACATCCCTGCGCTAGGATATTACAATGCGATCCTGGGCGGTAATAGTGTAAATGCGATCCTCTATAAATGGGCCGCCTAGTCTTGCTGGCAGCATGTGGATGACTATCCTCTGGTGTATGTGCAGCGATAGGGGTAGCGTGTAGAATGGGTGATGGCCTAGGGGGAGATGTACTAACCCTTAGGGGCACATTTATTATTGGATTGCATATGCAATGCCATCTGGGTGCCATTTACCAATGCGATCCTTCCGGTTGAATGTATCATCCTGACAGGGGCTCTGAATGTACCCCATCCCTGCTCTCTGCTTAGCCGGGTGCCGGGGGTCTGTGAGCTGACCCCGGCTGACTGCACTGCACCGCCGGCATCTCAGAATGGTGGTAACCCCGGGACCCACTACAATGCTGCCCATGTTGATACAGGTTAGAGGCTGCACAGCATACTTGCCTACTTTTGAAAACTAGTTTCAGGTAGATTACAGTTGGTATTATAATTTTGCACTGCGCCTCGTTGAGGGGGTGTGTCCAGCACCACCCAAAAGGCGTGTCTAGCTCCATATATGGACCAGAGTCAGATTAAGTGGGGGGCCCAGGGTGTCAGTGGCTCCTGCCTTAGGTGGCCCATCGGCCGGAGTGATAGTTATTTTCTTCTATCTCAGCATATTATACTGTATGTGACAATAAATGTGACGCCGATGCAATAACGGCCAAATGCAATTGAACCATACTTATATAGTTTTGAGAACATTTATCATGGACATTGTAATGGAGGCACCAGAATTGCAGGGTCCTTGGGCAGGCCCTGGAAGGTGGCACCTAGAAGCGCGGACGTGCAGTACTACATCTGAGAGGTGTCATGAAATGACTGACAGCCAAATGCAGATGACCCCTAAGCAGGTAGTGAGATCTACTGTACTACATACTTGCCTAACCTCCCGCAAATCGGATCCCCCTCCTGACCCATGGGAAGGTGGGCAAGTCTCCCGCATCACCGCTGCAACCCCTGCTCCCCCCTTCCCCGCGTGGACGGGGCTAAAATAATGTGAATCACGTCATTTTGTTTCATTTTATCCCCTCCCCCAATCTGCGGACCTGCAAATGAAAGCGTCTGACATCACCATCCAACCTGCGAGCGCTGTGGTCCGCAGGTTGGGCTTCCCCATTGATGTAAACGGGAGCCGGGTCGGATCACCCGGCGTACCCGTTTACACTGCCCTAGCTGTGTTCAACCAGGGTTTTTGCAGCGGTGTAAAAGGGGTATAACTAACCTGTGTGGCAAACACAGAAAGATGCACAGAATAGCTTTACCCCAGGGCACCAAGGGGCATTGGCTATAAGATTTGGATAACACATGGTAGTGGTGGGTATATCAGAGATCCTCAGGTGCCCACACACCAGTTGTTAAACAATATGGCCGTTTCTGACCAATCGTCACACTGTCACAGTCTCACACTCTCAAACATAATACACACACACACACACACACAAACTGTCACACTCATATATAATATACACACTGTCACACTCTCATACATAATATAAACACACTGTCACACTCATATATAATACACACACTGTCACACTCCTATATAATACACACGCTGTCACACTTATGTATAATACACACTGTCACACTTATATATAATACACACACATACTGTCACACTTATATATAATACACACGCTGTCACACTTATGTATAATACACACACTGTCACACATATATAATACACACACATACTGTCACACTTATATATAATACACACACTGTCACACTCCTATTTAATACACACACTGTCAAACTCCTATTTAATACACACACTGTCACACTTATGTATAATACACACACTGTCACATATATATATATATATAATACACACACGCTGTCACACTTATATATAATACACACGCTGTCACACTTATATATAATACACACACTGTCACACTTATATATACTGTAATACACTGTCACACTCCTATATAATACACACACTGTCACACTTATATATAATACACACACTGTCACACTCCTATATAATACACACGCTGTCACACTTATATATAATACACACACACACACACTGTCACATTCATATATACTGTAATACACTGTCACACTCATATATAATACACACACACTGTCACACTCATATATACTGTAATATTTTATTTATTTATTAACAGTTTCTTATATATCGCAGCATATTCCGTTGCGCTTTACAATACACATGCTGTCACACTCATATAATACACACACTGTCACACTCATATAATACACACACTGTCACACTCATATACATAATATACACACACTGTCACACTGTCATACATAATATACACACTGTCACACTAATATATAATACACACACACACTGTCACACTCATATATAATACACACTGTCACACATAATATACACACACACTGTCACACTCATATAATACACACACTGTCACACTCATATAACACACACACTGTCACACTCATATAATACACACACTGTCACACTCATATACATAATATAAACACTGTCACACTCTCATACATAATATACACACACTGTCACACTCATATATAATACACACACTGTCACACTTATATAAAATACACACTGTCACACATAATATACACACACACTGTCACACTCATATAATACACACACTGTCACACTCATACATAATATACACACACTGTCACACATATATAATACACACACTGTCACACTTATATATAATACACACACACACACACACACACACAGTCACACTCATAATATACACACTGTCACACTCATAATACACACACTGTCACACTCTCATACATAATATACACACTGTCACACTCATACATAATATACACACTGTCACACTTATATATAATACACACACTGTCACACTTATATATAATAAACACACTGTCACACTCCTATATAATACACACACTGTCACACTCCTATATAATACACACACTGTCACACTTATGTATAATTCACACACTGTCACATATACATATATATATATATATATATATATATATATTACACACACATTGTCACATTTATATATAATACACACACTGTCACACTTATTTATAATACACACACTGTCACACTTATATATACTGTAATACACTGTCACACTCCTATATAATACACACACTGTCACACTCTCATACATAATATACACACACTGTCACACTCTCATACATACTATACACACACTGTCACACTTATATATAATACACACACACTGTCACACTCCTATATAATAAACACACTGTCACACTGTCGGTCAATGTCAGGGAATCTGGTAGAATGTCACTGATGGATGCTGGATACAGCCACACGAGCTAGAGCTGATGTACAGAAATAAGTGATGCAGTCAGCTGTGTGTAACAGAACAGTCCTGTGTCCCAGCAGCCGGATACTGAGTCCAACCCTGCAGCAATAGTCAGTGCAGAGACGCTGTAATTATCCGTCTCTTCCAGAGTGCAGAGTATATCACTTCCCATCACAGCCATTAGCTTTTACACTGACTTTATATGAATGTATATATATATATATATATATATATATATATGTGCTGTTATATCACTTCCCATCAGCCGCATGCATTACAGCCATTAGCTTTTACACTGACTTTATATGAATGTATATATATATATATATATATATATATATATATATATATATATATGTGCTGCTATATCACTTCCCATCAGCCGCATGCATTACAGCCATCAGCTTTTACACTGACTATATATATATATAATTCCCAATACTCCCATACGCGCTATGCTATGTGCTAGTGGTGATTATAGTGGTGATTACAGTGCACTATAGTTGGTTTAACAAACAGTTTCTACAAACAAGAGGAATTACTTTGAATGCGTATGCGGCAGCTCAACCACAGTAGTCCCTGAGGGTTATAGGGACCAGTACCACAAATATCCTCCCCAATAGTGGTACAGTGCCCATCAGTTATACTAGTCCATGTTATCCAAAGGTCTTTCAATGGAGCAAATGAGAGGAAGATTCCTGTATATATATATATATATATATATATATATATATATATATATATATATATATATATATATATATATACACACACCCTCACTGCCAGGCAATGCCGGTGTCCGAGATAGTGGGTTATATGGTTAACTGGCAACTCTGGGCCTTATTCAGGCCTGTTCGCTATGCTGCGTATTCTGGCAACAGGTCAGCGCCCCCCCGTGTCACCTTTATCCCCTCACTAGCATGCGGCCAAGGGGAACAGAAGTCTGACTCCGGGCAGTCGGGATTCCGACTGTCGGAGTCCCATACCACACCCACCTGCTCCAGCCCCCTGTCCTCCTCCGCTGCCCCCTCTGGATCGAACGCTCCGGCGAATGTGAAACTTGCTGAAGTCGCTCGCTCGTGGGGATTGCGCATTTGCAAACCCCCCACCATTGGAAAAGGGGCCTAATTCGGGCCTGAATGAACGGGTCTGATCGACCCCTCTATTCGGTATATATACGGGAGGGGACCTTGGACTGCGCGCCCTAATTCCTAACATAATAACAGGTGCTATCATGCTGAGACTTGTAGTTCCACACAGAAAAAAGAAACCTGCCAATTCCATAGCAGTAACCACTACAATGTTGAACATTCGGTCGACATTGGGAAGCTCGACAGTCAAAAGGTTGACATGGATATTTCACATTTTTTTATTTCCGAATGTCGACATAGTTGACATGGACACGATATCAGTGTACTGTGTCCCCACGCACGGCTCGCTGTGCTCGGCACACTCATATATTCTCCCACCACCCCATAGTGGATGGTAGGGCATGAAATGCCGCCTGTCGGCACATGTCGGCTCCAAAAGAAAAATCCCATGTTGAACTTTTGACTGTCAACCTTCCCAATGTCGACCTAATGTCTGTGCCAACTTTTGACCCTGTCGACCTTAGGCATGTCGACATTTTGTATCTGTCGACCTTCAGTGGTCGACCCAATGTATGTTAACTTAATGATGTCAACCTTCCGACCGTTCCCCGCGAATCGGAATAATTACACAGAATTTGATCGCCTCTTTGTATTTTTAGCAGCTGCAGCAAATTGACCCCTTAGGTTCAAATCTAGGACACGGGACCCCCCGAGTGAGCACAGAGCACCCTGCCCCAAGCATCGCACAGTGAGAGGGAAGAGCAGCAGTGACTGGTACATATATTGTAACCGTGGTGCCACCAGGAATGGTTGACATATATTTTCTTACTTAATTTTCAGCCGACATGTGCCGACAGGCGGTATTTCATGCCCTACCATCCACTAGGACGTGGAGGGAGACTAAAATAGTGTGCCGAGCGATGCGAGGGGACGCGGCACACTTACACAGTGTCCATGTCGACCAATGTCGACATAGAAACCCTAAAAACATTCAAAACGCATGTCCACCATTTTCCATGTCGACCTTTTTGATGTTGACCTTTTGACCATGTCCACCGTTTTGATGTTGACCTTGTAACCCTGTCAACCTTTTGCCTGTTGACCTTTGGACCCTGTCGACCTTTTGACTGTCGACCTTTGGATCCTGTGGACCTTTTCAGTGTCGACCTTTGGACCCTGTTGACCATATGACTGTAGACCTAGACACTGTAGATGTTTTATACCATCACTCCCATGAGTAACATGGTGCATCCTTCAGGACGGCCGTGAGGCGCTGACCAATGTCCTCCCCGGGTAGCGGTCTCCGCCCCCTGTGTACCTGCTGGGACCCTTATACAGCACTATGGTAAAGAAGCAACGTCAGCCCGATTCTGCCCTATCGGCTATTTCCACTTTACAAAACAAAGTGCCGCCGTGTCGGCAGAGGGATACGGTCTCCAGGTTTTTTAAAGCAGCAATCATTTACACAGCAGAACCAGTGGGAGTTGGAAGTGTAAATGATTGCCGCTTTAAAAAAAACAAGATTTCTTACCAAATCTCTCACTTTCTGATCTCTGATCCTATTACATTTCACCCGTCCTATCTCCCCATGCTGTGGGCCTATCCTGTCCTTGTGCTGTGGTCACTGTCCCAGCTCTGGGTATACCAGTCCTGTCCCCTTGCTGTGGGCCTGTCCCAGCTGTGTATATACCAGTCCTGTCCCCGTGCTGTGGGGCTGTCCCAGCTGTGTATATACCAGTCCTGTCCCCGTGCTGTGGGCTTGTCCCAGCTGTGTATATACCAGTCCTGTCCCCGTGCTGTGGGGCTGTCCCAGCTGTGTATATACCATTCCTGTCCCCGGGCTGTGGACCTGTCCCAGCTGTGTATATACCAGTCCTGTTCCCGGGCGGTGGGCCTGTCCTAGCTGTGTATATACCAGTCCTGTTCCCGGGCTGTGGGGCTGTCCCAGCTGTGTATATACCAGTCTTGTCCCTGGGCTGTGGTCCTGTCCCAGCTGTGTATATACCAGTCTTGTCCCAGTGCTGTGGTCCTGTCCCAGCTGTGTATATACCAGTCTTGTCCCCGTTGTGTGGTCCTGTCCCAGCTGTGTATATACCAGCCTTGTCCCCGTGCTGTGGTCCTGTCCCAGCTGTATATATACCAGTCCTGTCCCCGTGCTGTGGGCCTGTCCCAGCTGTGTATATACCAGTCTTGTCCCCGTGCTGTGGTCCTGTCCCAGCTGTGTATATACCAGTCCTGTCCCCGTGCTGTGGTCCTGTCCCAGCTGTGTATATACCAGTCCTGTCCCCGTGCTGTGGTCCTGTCCCAGCTGTGTATATACCAGTCTTGTCCCCGTGCTGTGGGCCTGTCCTAGCTGTGTATATACTAGTCCTGTCCCCGTGCTGTGGGCCTGTCCCAGCTGTGTATATACCAGTCCTGTCCCCATGCTGTGGTCCTGTCCCAGCTGTGTATATACCAGTCCTGTCCCCGGGCTGTGGGCCTGTCCTAGCTGTGTATATACCAGTCCTGTCCCTGTGCTGTGGGCCTGTCCCAGCTGTGTATATACCAGTCCTGTCCCCGTGCTGTGGGCCTGTCCCAGCTGTGTATATACCAGTCCTGTCCCCGTGCTGTGGGCCTGTCCTAGCTGTGTATATACCAGTCTTGTCCCCGTGCTGTGGGCCTGTCCTAGCTGTGTATATACCAGTCCTGTCCCCGTGCTGTGGGCCTGTCCCAGCTGTGCATATACCAGTCCTGTCCCCGTGCTGTGGTCCTGTCCTAGCTGTGTATATACCAGTCTTGTCCCCATGCTGTGGGCCTGTCCCAGCTGTGTATATACCAGTCCTGTCCCCGTGCTGTGGGCCTGTCCCAGCTGTGTATTTACCAGTCTTGTCCCCATGCTGTGGGCCTGTCCTAGCTGTGTATATACCAGTCTTGTCCCTGTGCTGTGGTCCTGTCCCAGCTGTGTATATACCAGTCCTGTCCCCGTGCTGTGTATATACCAGTCCTGTCCCCGTGCTGTGGGCCTGTCCTAGCTGTGTATATACCAGTCCTGTCCCCGTGCTGTGGGCCTGTCCTAGCTGTGTATATACCAGTCCTGTCCCCGTGCTGTGTATATACCAGTCCTGTCCCCGTGCTGTGGGCCTGTCCTAGCTGTGTATATACCAGTCCTGTCCCCGTGCTGTGGGCCTGTCCCAGCTGTGTATATACCAGTCCTGTCCCCGTGCTGTAGTCCTGTCCCAGCTGTGTATATACCAGTCCTGTCCCTGTGCTGTGGGCCTGTCCCAGCTGTGTATATACCAGTCCTGTCCCCGGGCTGTGGGCCTGTCCTAGCTGTGTATATACCAGTCCTGTCCCCGTGCTGTGGGCCTGTCCCAGCTGTGTATATACCAGTCCTGTCCCCGTGCTGTGGGCCTGTCCCAGCTGTGTATATACCAGTCCTGTCCCCGTGCTGTGGGCCTGTCCTAGCTGTGTATATACCAGTCCTGTCCCCGTGCTGTGGGCCTGTCCTAGCTGTGTATATACCAGTCTTGTCCCCGTGCTGTGGTCCTGTCCCAGCTGTGTTTATACCAGTCCTTTCCCCGTGCTGTGGGCCATTCCCAGCTGTGTATATACCAGTCTTGTCCCCGTGCTGTGGGCCTGTCCCAGCTGTGTATATACCAGTCCTGTCCCCGTGCTGTGGGCCATTCCCAGCTGTGTATATACAAGTCCTGTCCCCGTGCTGTGGTCCTGTCCCAGCTGTGTATATACCAGTCCTGTCCCCGTGCTGTAGTCCTGTCCCAGCTGTGTATATACCAGTCCTGTCCCTGTGCTGTGGGCCTGTCCCAGCTGTGTATATACCAGTCCTGTCCCCGGGCTGTGGGCCTGTCCTAGCTGTGTATATACCAGTCCTGTCCCCGTGCTGTGGGCCTGTCCCAGCTGTGTATATACCAGTCCTGTCCCCGTGCTGTGGGCCTGTCCCAGCTGTGTATATACCAGTCCTGTCCCCGTGCTGTGGGCCTGTCCTAGCTGTGTATATACCAGTCCTGTCCCCGTGCTGTGGGCCTGTCCTAGCTGTGTATATACCAGTCTTGTCCCCGTGCTGTGGTCCTGTCCCAGCTGTGTTTATACCAGTCCTTTCCCCGTGCTGTGGGCCATTCCCAGCTGTGTATATACCAGTCTTGTCCCCGTGCTGTGGGCCTGTCCCAGCTGTGTATATACCAGTCCTGTCCCCGTGCTGTGGGCCATTCCCAGCTGTGTATATACAAGTCCTGTCCCCGTGCTGTGGTCCTGTCCCAGCTGTGTATATACCAGTCCTGTCCCCGTGCTGTGGGCCTGTCCCAGCTGTGTATATACCAGTCCTGTCCCCGTGCTGTGGGTCTGTCCCAGTTGTGTATATACCAGTCCTGTCCCCGTGCTGTGGGCCTGTCCCAGCTGTGTATATACCAGTCCTGTCCCCGTGCTGTGGGCCTTTCCTAGCTGTGTATATACCAGTCCTGTCCCCGTGTTGTGGTCCTGTCCCAGCTGTGTATATACCAGTCCTGTCCCCGTGCTGTGGGCCTTTCCTAGCTGTGTATATACCAGTCCTGTCCCCGTGCTGTGGGCCTGTTCCAGCTGTGTATATACCAGTCCTGTCCCCGTGCTGTGGGCCTGTCCCCGTCTCGAGCACAGCTGGGCAGGACTTGGCTGTAGATTCCTGTTGTCGCTGTCATGATCTATTCTCGGCTGAGTATTTCAGTCTGTTTGTATCCGTCATGGATGTCAGACGTGAGCTGCTGGGCTCCGGCCCCAACAAGGGTGAGTGACTGACAGTGTAGCCCGTAGTGTAGTGCCGGGCGCACACACAGCAGTGTGTTTCTGTTATTCGGGTGTCACCCTCTGTGATGCGCTGCTAGAACCTAATGGTGCCTGCTTTATATTACACAGTGAGACGGATCACAGCTCACAGCAGATCCTACTGTATGATCCCGTGTGGCTGATCTGGGGGAGAGATCCATAAATAGCTCTCCCTGGTGGATCCCTAGGGATATAGTGGACTGATACGTGCTGCTATGGGGCCCCTGCTCTGCTGTGCAGCACCACCCAGGGGGTCCCTGCAGAATCCCTGTGTAATAGCTCTACCACCAAGTGATACAATGTAGCACTGAACACATACACATAGTAACAGCAGCAGCATCTCTGCAGGAACACATGGGGGTGATAGGAGTACCCTCCTTATCTGCAGGAACACATGGTGGGGATGGGAGTACCCTCCTTATCTGCAGGAACACATGGTGGTGATGGATCTGCAGGAACACATGGTGGTGATGGGAGTACCCTCCTTATCTGCAGGAACACATGGGGGTGATAGGAGTACCCTCCTTATCTGCAGGAACACATGGTGGGGATGGGAGTACCCTCCTTATCTGCAGGAACACATGGTGGTGATGGATCTGCAGGAACACATGGTGGTGATGGGAGTACCCTCCTTATCTGCAGGAACACATGGTGGGGATGGGAGTACCCTCCATATCTGCAGGAACACGTGGTGGTGGTGATGGGAGTACCCTCCTTATCTGCAGGAACACATGGTGGTGATGGGAGTACCCTCCTTATCTGCAGGAACACATGGTGCTGATGGGAGTACCCTCCTTATCTGCAGGAACACATGGTGCTGATGGGAGTACCCTTATCTGCAGGAACACATGGTGGTGATGGGAGTGCCCACCTTATCTGCAGGAACACATGGTGCTGATGGGATAAACCACCTTATCTGCAGGAACACATGGTGGTGATGGGAGTACCCTTATCTGCAGGAACACATGGTGGTTATGGAAGTATCCTCCTTATCTGCAGGAACACATGGTGGTGATAGGAGTACCCTCCTTATCTGCAGGAACACATGGTGGTGATGGGAGTACCCTCCTTATCTGCAGGAACACATGGTGCTGATGGGATAAACCACCTTATCTGCAGGAACACATGGTGGTGATGGGAGTACCCTTATCTGCAGGAACACATGGTGGTTATGGGAGTATCCTCCTTATCTGCAGGAACACATGGTGGGGATGGGAGTACCCTCCTTATCTGCAGGAACACATGTTTAAAAAAAGGGGCAGACTAGATGGGCCAAGTGGTTCTTATCTGCCGTCAAATTCTATGTTTCTATGTTTAACACATGGTGGTGATGGCAGTACCCGCCTTTTGTCTGCAGGAACATGTGGGGGGGGGGGGGGGGGTCACTGAGGAGAGTTCTGTGGCTTTTATCACAAACCAATAGAAATTAATTTCCTTTGAATTGATGTTGAGCTGCGCAGTTCCTCACATGGACAACCTGTGGTCTGTTTATTTCAGCAAAGCAAACCACCGTCCTAACGCGAATGGGCCCTAGAAATCAACGGGCCACACACTGATTACGGGGCTCATTTATCATATATTTGCGGTTGTTTTGGGGGTATTTGCAAATATCACCAGAATGTCACACGGGTCAATTCCTGACTGCAGCTGCACAACTGCGCTGATACCCCAGGTATCAGTGTGTAATTGTTCTTGGACCTAAGGGGGTTATTCTAGTTCACTCTTTCTGACAAAATCCTTCTTAGATGGAGAAAACCATGTGCACTGCAGGTGGGGCAGATGTAACGTGCAGAGAGAGTTAGATTTGGGTGGGGTTTTACTTCAAAGTGAGACCTATATTGCAGTGTAAAAATAAAGCAGCCAGTATTTACCCTGCACAGAAACAAAATAACTTACCCAAATCTAATTCTCTCTGCACATTTGACATCTGCCCCCCTGCAGTGCACATGGTTTTGTCCATCTAAGAAGGATTTTGTCAGAAAGAGTGAACTAAAATAAGGCCCTAAGTGTCAGTGTACCAAACACCCCAATAGAGTTGGTACCGAATAGAGTCTTTTAAACTTCTGACAATCAAGGTACCCCTAAAACACATCCTGGGGCCCCACTGTTTTTGGGGGGAAATGGTCAGAAATCCGATAACTTGTTGCCATCTGTAACAATTGAATTGTCCTCTGTCTGTCTTGATAACCAGAATATAAACATATGAATTATGTACATTTATAGCACTGTAGCTGCTGAGATGTAGATGACTAATGTCCCCTCTTCTCTCCTCAGGTATCTTCACCTTTAATATGTGCCACCTTTCCCCAGCCTTCGCTTGGTAATCCCACCCAATGTCCTAGAAGGTGACCGGCCTCATGATGGATAGTTCGCCAAAGCTAGCCGGAGAAACCCTGATTGTGCACCACATCCCGTTAGTGCACTGCCAGGTGCCAGACCGACAGTACTGCCCCACGTCCAGTAGACCCCACTCATACAGCAAGAATGACCTTGGAATTACAAGAACCACCTCCCTCCCGGAGAGGGACCTATCGCAGGCTGACTCATTGGTGTACAGCAGCTTGATCCAAGCTTCTGAGCCAGCGGTGAAAGACAAGGGGAGCACTAAGGAGGAGGACTGGCAGGGGTCCATCACTAGGAAGCGCCACAACCCATTCCTCATAAACGATGAAGATGAAAACACATCAAGTGGCTGCGATGGGGAAAAGTCGTTCCATCTCCACAGTACCTTAAGTGGACCGAAATCAGGATTTCAGTTTCAGGATCTAGCCTTGCCGCCATTCCACCTCCATGATAAAACACCCATCGTAAAGCCATGGATATTGGCCAGCAGGTCCGGACTTGTGGATGGACAAGAAGAGAAGACTTCACCCGATGACTTTCAGGGGAGCAGCAATGGCAATCCGGGACCGTCAACAGCAATCGTTGAGGACCAGGCTTGGCATCATCATGGTGGACCCCACTACTCTCTAGACTGGAATCAGAGTTCCGATCTGGGAAACCAAGACCTTGTCCAGAGCAGAGAATGCACCTGTAATGGCTCCGAGCCACTGAGGCACTGCAGATGCTTCAGTGCCTCCAGCCAGTCGGAAATGGACCAGCAGGTGAGTTATGTGAGTGACTCCTCCTGCAACAGCTCGGATGGCATTCTGGTTAATTTCAGCACCTTATATAACAAGATGAATGGGCACCCTAGGTCCAACCTGAATTCTGGGAGCCTCTCCTGTGACTCTTCATTTTGCAGCCACCCAGACACGGGGGCATTTTACCTGGACTTGCAAAGCTCACCCACCGAATCTAAGATGTCTTGTGACTCCCACGTCCAGGAAGCCTCTGGGAAACCATGCGGTTGCCACCATCACTCATCGTCACCTGTTCTGGACGACAACTGTAACTCCTACCATCTTAACTGCGACTCGGTACCTTGTAACGGAGAGGGCTCAGAGCTTACCTCCTGCTTTCAGAGCCAGGCGAGGCTTGTTGTGGCCACCCAGAATTACTACAAGTTGGTCACGTGTGACCTGTCCTCTCAGTCTTCTCCCAGCCCTGCAGGCTCCTCTATCACCAGTTGCTCAGATGACCACACCAAAGGAAGCCCAGTCCAGCCAACCGAGTATTTCCTTTTCCAGCAGCCGCAAAGCAGTTCTGACAGCGACGACCCTAAACCCCTAATAGAAAGATCAAAGTCAGACACAATCGAGGGGCAAGTTTATGTCAATGTATCACCACCAAATTTTAATGCAGGTAGACAACGATCTCGGAGTTATGACCGCAGCTTGGACAAAACCCAATCGAATCGACTGGGTTCCCTGGAGCGTATGATGAGTTGTCCGGTAAAACTAAGTGAGGGTCAGGCCGTACATACCCAGGGGTCCTCACCCAAGAGAGTCACATCATTTATGGAATTAGCCAAGAGCAGGAAGAAGAATGGATCCAGCCCACCGCTTCGATCCAGCGGGGACTCTTCTCTGGAAGAGGAATACCATCATGACAGTAGCCGAACCTCGGAGAGGGGAGAGTTCCGGAGTCACAGCCTTCCACCCATGTCCTTCTTGCATTGTATGAGTCGCACTTGTGAGGGCTGCACTAGCGATAGTGTGGAAACTAAGGCCCCAAATCCCGCACCAAGCACTAACCAGGCCTATGGAACTACTGGTTTAGGTGTTGATCAAGCCTTGATGTGCAACCTCCTGGATTCCGGGGCCTCTGGACTTAGTTTCCTCCAAAGAGACGCAAGAGTGAAAGGCGACGGTAAGTACTTCCTTTACTCTTCTATTGTGTGGTCAGAAATCTGCTGGGGCATATACTGTTCATCCCGTTTTGAACGACATTGATCATTTTGCCTCGTTCAGAATATTGGCCATTGTGTCCGCAACAAGCTGCGAACAATGTGCGCTCCAGTAGCTTATTTCATTCTTTGTTGTTGCCCTTATAGTGTATTTACAACAGAAGGTCAAATATAGGCCCTTATTCAGATCTGATCGCAGTACAAATTTGTTTTCAAAATGGACAAACCATGTGCACTGCAGGTGGGGCAGATGTAACATGTGCAGAGAGAGTTAGATTTGGGTGAGTTATTTTGTTTCTGTGCAGGATAAATACTGGCTGCATTATTTTTACACTGCAATTTAGATTTCAGTTTCAACACACCCCACCCAAATGTAACTCTCTCTGCACATGTTACATCTGCCCCACCTGCAGTGCAGCATGGTTTTTTGCGAACAAATTTGTACTGCGATCAGATCTGAATAAGGGCCATAATATACATCTTCCTCATAGACTGTGTAAGCTCCGCTGGGGCAGGGACTGCTTTGAATGGGCAGTAATTCTGTGTACAGCGCTGCAGAATATGTGTGCGATATATATATATATATATATATATATATATATATATATATTAGGTGATTCATATACTACGAGCGCTCTTCAGGGGCTGTGCCCAGTGTTCCCTCTAAGCTGTGCGCACGCACACACCTTGACGAGCATGCGCACAGACATTACAACTTAGCGCACAAAGCAGCAGTGGTCCCTTTTTGCAGTTGTGGACTCAATTAATGTGGGTTTCACCCATTAACTACATTGTGTACTGTATTTTGAATGATAAAATGTTTAATATCATTTTGAAGTAAAGTTAACACAAATGCTGAACGTCATTTTCCAGTTATATATAAGTGACGCACAAAAATGTAAATTTCATTCCAAAGTTGCACAGCCAAAATCTTTAGCCGCACACAGCCTTCGTTAAATTAGAGGGAACATTGGCTGTGCCCCCTTAATTTGTGAACGTTTGTATTGTGAGAAATATGGTTAGAATTGTATGAAAGATGCCTGTATTGCAACTTGAGTTATAGGTGAAATGTGTTAAATAGAGAGCATATGATGTGGAAGGGGGTGTGTATTGTTTTGTTTAATTAAAAAGCGGTTACAGAGTAAGATGTACATTGATAGTGTGGAGGGTACAGTGACATTTGTGGGTGTGGGTGTGGGGTTGCGTGTTGTTTAGGTGTGTGTGTGCAATATTATAGTAGGGTGTTTTTGAGTCAGCGGCTCCCCACTGGCGGAGGTCACGACACAGGAAAACAGGAGGCTGGGTAGTGATAGGGGTGTGTGGGCATAAGGGGGACTAAAGAGGAGGGTGGGAGACACTGTGCAGCTTCTGCCAGTGGTTGAGGGTCCAGCGTGGCAGTACAGGAGTACAGGACGGTGGCCCTTAGTCAGTGTCTCCTCCTACTGGGTGGGAGTTCGGGCATGAGAGCAGGAGGCTGGGCTATGAGGCATGATAGGGGTATGTGGGCAACACAGCGTCAGCGACTCCCCAGTGGTGGAAGTTACGGTTCAGGAGAGCAGGAAGCTGGGTAGTGATAGGGGTGTGTGGGCATACGGGGGACTAAAGAGGGGCGCAGGGGTGCCGTGAATTGCGGGAAGGGCGCGGGGGGGTGTCGTGAGACAAGGGAGGGAGGGGGGCAGAATTGCAGGATGGGGGGGCGCAGGTGTCCGCAAATCGCGGGAGGGGGCGGGGGTCCGCAAAGCGCTGGAGGGGGGCGTGAATCACGCAAGGGGGGGTTGCAAATTGCGGGAGGCGCAGGGGGTGCCGTGAATCGTGGGAGGGGGGCGTGAATCGCGGGAGGGGGAGCACGGGGGTGCCGTGAATTGCGGGAGGGGGGGCGCGGGGGGTCCACGAATTGCGGGAGGGGGGGGGCACAGGGCGTGATGAATCACCTAGTTGGTTATATATTCTTGTAGAAGGATGGTAGGATGTTGCTGTCATTCAGAATGCATTTACATAAACAGTAATAGTGGCAGTAAATGATCTGACTTAAAACACCTACTGTAAAACAGAACAGGTGTTATATATTATACAACGTCTTGGTTGATGATGTCTAGGTTGACGTGCAGAAAGTTGCCACTGGAAAAAAATTGCCACAAGAAAAAAATTGCCACAAGAAATAATCAACACAGAAAGGTCAACACATGTAAATGTTGACATAAGTGTGGCACTTCATTGGTGTCCATGTCGACACATGAGAATGAATATGAAAACATTCAAAAAATGAAAAATAAATCTTCAAAAACTCATGAGAACCTTTTTCATTGTCGACCATAGCCATGTCAGTGTTTTGCATGTGCCAATTAATCCTGGGGTTGCCGTGAATCGCGGGGGGGGGGGGGAGGTTGGGGGTGTCCGCGAATTGCGGGAGGAAGGGTTGCGGGGTGGTGCCGCAAATTGCGGGAGGGGGGGTCGCGGGGGTTGGGGGTGGATGCCACGAATCGCGGGAGGGGGGTAGCGAATCCCGGGAGGGGGGGTCGTGGGGGGTGGGGTGCCGCGAATTGCGGGAGGGGGGGTCGCGGGGGGGCGCGAATCCCGGGAGGGGGGGTCACAGGGGGGGTGCCGCGAATCACGGGAGGGGGGGTCGCGGGGGGTGTGTGTGTTTGAGGGGGGGTAGCGGGGGGGGGGGGCGCGAATCGTGGGAGGGGGGGTCACGTAGGGGGTGCCGCGAATCGCGGGAGGGGGGGTCGGGGGGTGTGTATGTTTGCTGTGAATCGTGGGGGGGGGGTGCCGCGAATCGCGGGAGGGGGGGGGTCATGGCGGGGGGCGCTCACCTGGTGGCTGTGGAGTAGCAGTGTCTTACTTTGCCGGGCAGCATGGGGAGGCAGAGGCCGGAGTCTGGCACTGTGGGCTCACTGGGCTGGTTCTCTCCTCTGTCATGTGAGTCAGAGGCTCCACCCAGCATTATAGACACACTCACACACTTTGAGTGACAGATGTAGCCAAATATTTAAGATATATATATATATATATATATATATATATATATCTCTGCTAATAATGAAATAAAATCATTAGCAAATAATGAAATAATGATCAGAGAAAATGTGATATCCCACAGACACGTTCCGCAACAGTGATTTTGTCTTTTTTAACCCCTTATTAATTAGTCTCTTATATTAATCGTCAAAATGACCCCATATTATTTTTTCATTTATTATAATGGAGATTATATATAACACTGTGACAAATTATAAACATGGTTGTGGTAAATCTACACTACTAGACACATATCACATTAACCACTTCCTATACGGTGGATTCCGCCATTTTATCGGCTCGCTATCAGTGAGGTGTGAGGTAAAATGTGTCTCATGCGTTGCTGATATCTCTATGAAATTGATTTGATCACATTGTTGTCCTTAGATCCAGGTAAGCCGTATATTGGGTCACCCCACAAAATGGCCGCTGCTGAGTATAGATGTCAGGTGTATTAGTTACATGTGTTCTGACAGGGAAACTCCTGTATCAGGCCCTGCGTAGGCCTAGACAGCGTGAGGGATAGGGGTTTATTTACTAAGATGGAAGTTTGATGGAAGATGGGCTGTTGCTACTGGGAACCAATCAGATTCTTTCTATTATGTTCTAGAAGGTGATAAATAAATAAGAAGTAGGTTCTGATTGGTTACCCATAGCAACATCCCATCTTAGTAAAAAAGCCACGGTAGGAGTGAATCCATTATACTGTAGAACCGGGGCCTAGTTACATATAGACAGACAGAGCCATTAGCAGAGGCCTCGCCCACTGTCAGCGCACTGCTGAGGCCTGCATGTGTTATGGAGAACATCCCAGGAATGTGTGTGTTTCATCCATCAGTCATCTGACAGCTGTTTGTGTCATTAGAGAGCAGGAGCCGCACCCCAGACAGACTCCTTGTTAGCTTCTCCGGTGACAGAGCGCTCCGCAGTGACACACTGCAGCACGTGCAGCGCTGCCGTGTGAGTTAGCAAAGACTGCATAGCAATGGAACCTTAGTCAAAGAGCAAAGGAATCTCACAGTGTGTACACAGCATAAAATCATTACAAAATAAAACCGCAACAGGTCATAAGCACGCTATACGGAGGGTAACCGTAGTGTAATATCGCTATAGGGCCACACTGGGCAGCACCAATCAGTGTCAGAGAGATTCACAGGCCGATGGTTTCAGCTCTGCTCGTGTTTATGCAGCATTTCACGTTCATTGCGAAGGTCCTGAGGTGGCGGCTATAGTCGTAGTTTGATTGACAGCCAGCGACCGTTTTTTTTTTAGGTAACGGGGAGTGACATCTAGAACACAGGAGTGCTGCGTCTTCAACGTATTGGCTGTACAGTCTGCAGGCTGTACTCTATCACTCCTTCCCTGGGAGTACCTCCCTAATGCTGGCTGTACAGTCTGCAGACTGTACTCTATCACTCCTTCCCTGGGAGTACCTCCCTAATGCTGGCTGTACAGTCTGCAGGCTGTACTGTATAACTCCTTCCCTGGGAGTACCTCCCTAATACTGGCTGTACAGTCTGCAGACTGTACTATATAACTCCTTCCCTGGGAGTACCTCCCTAATACTGGCTGTACAGTCTGCAGACTGTACTGTATAACTCCTTCCCTGGGAGTACCTCCCTAATGCTGGCTGTACAGTCTGCAGGCTGTACTGTATAACTCCTTCCCTGGGAGTACCTCCCTAATACTGGCTGTACAGTCTGCAGACTGTACTCTATCACTCCTTCCCTGGGAGTACCTCCCTAATGCTGGCTGTACAGTCTGCAGACTGTACTCTATCACTCCTTCCCTGGGAGTACCTCCCTAATGCTGGCTGTACAGTCTGCAGGCTGTACTGTATAACTCCTTCCCTGGGAGTACCTCCCTACTGCTGGCTGTACAGTCTGCAGACTGTACTGTATAACTCCTTCCCTGGGAGTACCTCCCTAATGCTGGCTGTACAGTCTGCAGGCTGTACTGTATAACTCCTTCCCTGGGAGTACCTCCCTAATGCTGGCTGTACAGTCTGCAGACTGTACTGTATAACTCCTTCCCTGGGAGTACCTCCCTAATGCTGGCTGTACAGTCTGCAGACTGTACTGTATAACTCCTTCCCTGGGAGTACCTCCCTAATGCCTGCTGTACAGTCTGCAGACTGTACTCTATCACTCCTTCCCTGGGAGTACCTCCCTAATGCTGGCTGTACAGTCTGCAGGCTGTACTGTATAACTCCTTCCCTGGGAGTACCTACCTAATACTGGCTGTACAGTCTGCAGACTGTACTGTATAACTCCTTCCCTGGGAGTACCTCCCTAATGCTGGCTGTACAGTCTGCAGGCTGTACTGAATAACTCCTTCCCTGGGAGTACCTCCCTAATACTGGCTGTACAGTCTGCAGGCTGTACTGTATAACTCCTTCCCTGGGAGTACCTCCCTAATGCCTGCTGTACAGTCTGCAGGCTGTACTGTATAACTCCTTCCCTGGGAATACCTCCCTAATGCTGGCTGTACAGTCTGCAGGCTGTACTGTATAACTCCTTCCCTGGGAGTACCTCCCTAATACTGGCTGTACAGTCTGCAGGCTGTACTGTATAACTCCTTCTCTGGGGGTACCTCCCTAATGCCTGCTGTACAGTCTGCAGGCTGTACTGTATAACTCTTTCCCTGGGAATACCACCCTAATGCCTGCTGTACAGTCTGCAGGCTGTACTGTATAACTCCTTCCCTGGGAGTACCTCCCTAATGCCTGCTGTACAGTCTGCAGGCTGTACTGTATAACTCATTCCCTGGGAATAACTCCCTAATGCCTGCTGTACAGTCTGCAGACTGTACTGTATAACTCCTTCCCTGGGAGTACCTCCCTAATGCCTGCTGTACAGTCTGCAGGCTGTACTGTATAACTCCTTCCCTGGGAGTACCTCCCTAATACTGGCTGTACAGTCTGCAGGCTGTACTGTATAACTCCTTCCCTGGGAATACCTCCCTAATGCCTGCTGTACAGTCTGCAGGCTGTGCTGTATAACTCCTTCCCTGGGAGTACCTCCCTAATACTGGCTGTACAGTCTGCAGACGGTACTCTATTACTCCTGCCATGGGAATACCTTCATAATACTGGCTGTACAGTCTGCAGACAGTACTGTATTACTCCTTCCCTTGGAGTACCTCCCTAATGCTGGCGGTACAGTCTGCAGACGGTACTGTATTACTCCTTCCCTGGGAGTACCCTCCTAATACTGCCTGTACAGTCTGCAGACGGTACTGTATTACTCCTTCCCAGGGAGTACCTCCCTAATGCTGGCTGTACAGTCTGCAGACGGTACTGTATTACTCCTTCCCTGGGAGTACCTCCCTAATGCTGGCTGTACAGTCTGCAGACTGTACTGTATCACTCCTTCCCTGGGAGTACCTTCCTAATGCTGGCTGTACAGTCTGCAGACGGTACTGTATTACTCCTTCCCTGGGAGTACCTCCCTAATGCTGGCTGTACAGTCTGCAGACTGTACTGTATCACTCCTTCCCTGGGAGTACCTCCCTAATGCTGGCTGTACAGTCTGCAGACTGTACTGTATCACTCCTTCCCTGGGAGTACCTTCCTAATGCTGGCTGTACAGTCTGCAGACTGTACTGTATTGCTCCTTCCCTAGGAGTACCTTCCTAATGCTGGCTGTACAGTCTGCAGACTGTACTTTATCACTCCTTCCCTGGGAGTACCTTCCTAATGCTGGCTGTACAGTCTGCAGACTGTACTGTATCACTCCTTCCCTGGGAGTACCTTCCTAATGCCTGCTGTACAGTCTGCAGACGGTACTCTATTACTCCTGCCATGGGAGTACCTTCATAATACTGGCTGTACAGTCTGCAGACTGTAATTTATCACTCCTTCCCTGGGAGTACCTTCCTAATGCTGGCTGTACAGTCTGCAGACTGTACTGTGTCACTCCTTCCCTAGGAGTACCTCCCTAATGCCGGCTGTACAGTCTGCAGAGAAAAGAGATTATTGATAGTTTTTAATACAGGTACCTTAATGTATAATCCCCAGCAACCTATGATATATAATGCTATCTATCACTACTGTTATTCCGTGATCTATTCCTGTACATGGACCCGACGCCAGCGTTCTCTTCCTGTTACTGTGTGTGTATGAGATTGCCGGTTACTGAGTAACACCAGCTCCTGCGGGACCCAACCTACAGGTTACACTGACTGTTCTCCCAGCCGCAGGTATCATCCTGTGTATTCTCCCTGACGTATGTGGTCTTGTAATGAGCAGTCTGTGCCATAATGACCATAAAGACCAGTCTGTGCCACCATGACCAGTCTGTGCCATAATAACTATAATGACCAGTCTGTGCCATAATGACCAGTCTGTGCCATAATGACCAGTCTGTGCCATAATGACCAGTCTGTGCCATAATGACCGTAATGGCCAGTCTGTGCCATAATGACCAGTCTGTGCCATAATGACCAGTCTGTACCATAAAGACCAGTCTGTGCCATAATAACTATAATGACCAGTCTGTGCCATAATGACCATAATGACCAGTCTGTGCCATATTGACCATAATGACCAGTCTGTGCCATAATGACCAGTCTGTGCCATAATGACCAGTCTGTACCATAAAGACCAGTCTGTGCCATAATGACCAGTCTGTGCCATAATAACCATAATGACCAGTCTGTGCCACCATGACCAGTCTGTGCCATAATAACTATAATGACCAGTCTGTGCCATAATGACCAGTCTGTACCATAAAGACAAGTCTGTGCCATAATAACTATAATGACCAGTCTGTGCCATAATGACCAGTCTGTGCCATAATGACCAGTCTGTGCCATAATAACCATAATGACCAGTCTGTGCCATAATGACCAGTCTGTGCCATAATGACCATAAAGACCAGTCTGTGCCATGATGACCCGTCTGTGCCATAATAACTATAATGACCAGTCTGTGCCATAATGACCAGTCTGTGCCATAATAACCATAATGACCAGTCTGTGCCATAATGACCAGTCTGTGCCATAATGACCAGTCTGTGCCATAATAACCATAATGACCAGTCTGTGCCATAATGACCAGTCTGTGCCATAATGACCATAATGACCAGTCTGTGCCATAATGACTAGTCTGTGCCATAATGACCATAATGACCAGTCTGTGCCATAATGACCAGTCTGTGCCATAATGACCATAATGACCAGTCTGTGCCATAATGACCATAATGACTAGTCTGTGCCATAATGACATTAATGACCAGTCTGTGCCATAATAACCACAATGACCAGTCTGTGCCATAATGACCATAATGACCAGTCTGTGCCATAATGACCATAATGACCAGTCTGTGCCATAATGACCAGTCTGTGCCATAATAACCACAATGACCAGTCTGTGCCATAATGACCATAATGACCAGTCTGTGCCATAATGACCATAATGACCAGTCTGTTTCATAATGACCATAATGACCAGTCTGTGCCATAATGACCAGTCTATGCCATAATAACCATAATGACCAGTCTGTGCCATAATAACCATAATGGCACAGGGGTATTTGAGCTTGGGCTCTCTGTTAATCGGTTACATGTAGTGTAGGGGCTGCGGGTTACAAGTGAGGAGACCCTGCCTCACAGAAAGGTTATTTGATTGAGAGGGTTTTGTAACCTGCGCTCATAATAACCATAATGACCAGTCTGTGCCATAATGACCGTAATGACCAGTCTGTGCCATAATAAACAGTCTGTGCCATAATGACCAGTCTGTACCATAAAGACCAGTCTGTGCCATAATAACTATAATGACCAGTCTGTGCCATAATGACCATAATGACCAGTCTGTGCCATAATGATTATAATGACCAGTCTGTGCCATAATGACCAGTCTGTGCCATAATGACCATAATGACCAGTCTGTACCATAAAGACCAGTCTGTGCCATAATGACCAGTCTGTGCCATAATGACCAGTCTTTGCCATAATAACCATAATGACCAGTCTGTGCCACCATGACCAGTCTGTGCCTTAATAACTATAATGACCAGTCTGTGCCATAATGACCAGTCTGTACCATAAAGACAAGTCTGTGCCATAATAACTATAATGACCAGTCTGTGCCATAATGACCAGTCTGTGCCATAATGACCAGTCTGTGCCATAATAACCATAATGACCAGTCTGTGCCATAATGACCAGTCTGTGCCATAATGACCATAAAGACCAGTCTGTGCCATGATGACCTGTCTGTGCCATAATAACTATAATGACCAGTCTGTGCCATAATGACCAGTCTGTGCCATAATAACCATAATGACCAGTCTGTGCCATAATGACCAGTCTGTGCCATAATGACCAGTCTGTGCCATAATAACCATAATGACCAGTCTGTGCCATAATGACCAGTCTGTGCCATAATGACCATAATGACCAGTCTGTGCAATAATGACCAGTCTGTGCCATAATGACCAGTCTGTGCCATAATAACCATAATGACCAGTCTGTGCCATAATGACCAGTCTGTGCCATAATGACCATAATGACCAGTCTGTGCCATAATGACCAGTCTGTGCCATAATGACCATAATGACCAGTCTGTGCCATAATGACCATAATGACTAGTCTGTGCCATAATGACATTAATGACCACTCTGTGCCATAATAACCACAATGACCAGTCTGTGCCATAATGACCATAATGACCAGTCTGTGCCATAATGACCATAATGACCAGTCTGTGCCATAATGACCAGTCTGTGCCATAATAACCACAATGACCAGTCTGTGCCATAATGACCATAATGACCAGTCTGTGCCATAATGACCATAATGACCAGTCTGTTTCATAATGACCATAATGACCAGTCTGTGCCATAATAACCATAATGACCAGTCTATGCCATAATAACCATAATGACCAGTCTGTGCCATAATAACCATAATGGCACAGGGGTATTTGAGCTTGCGCTCTCTGTTAATCGGTTACATGTAGTGTAGGGGCTGCGGGTTACAAGTGAGGAGACCCTGCCTCACAGAAAGGTTATTTGATTGAGAGGGTTTTGTAACCTGCGCTCATAATAACCATAATGACCAGTCAGTATCATAATGACCTGTAAGTACCATACAGTACCAAAATTAGCAGTCTGTACCATAATGAGCATAAAACCCTGGCAACGAGCATGTAACTCCTGGCAATGAACATGAAACCCAAGCAAGCACTTAGGTAAAAAAAATATATAATAAATGTATTGGGGTGGGTGTGCCAGATTTTATTTGGCTGGGGGGCTCAAAATTTCTAGTTACTCCACTAATGAAAGGACAGTACCATAAAATTCTATAATGACCAATCTGTCACTAGTAGGATACGCAGGCAGTACTGTCACTAGTAGGATACTCAGGCAGTACTGTCACTAGTAGGTTAATCAGGCACTACTGTCACTAGTAAGTTACACAGGCAGTACTGTCACTAGTAGGTTAGTCAGGCATTACTGCCACTAGTAGGTTAGTCAGGCAGTACTGTTACTAGTAGGTTACTCAGGCAGTACTGTCACTACTGGGTTACTCAGGCAGTACTGTCACTTGTAGGTTAATCAGGCATTACTGCCACTAGTAGGTTAGTCAGGCAGTACTGTTACTAGTAGGTTACTCAAGCAGTACTGTCACTAGTAGGTTAGTCACGCAGTACTGTCATTAGTAGGTTACTCAGGCAGTACTGTCACTAGTAAGTTACTCAGGCAGTACTGTCACTAGTAGGTTAGTCAGGCATTATTGCCACTAGTAGGTTAGTCAGGCAGTATTATCACTAGTAGGTTAGTCAGGCATTACTGTCACTTGTAGGTTAATCAGGCACTACTGTCACTAGTAAGTTACTCAGGCAGTACTGTCACTAGTAGGTTAGTCAGGCATTACTGCCACTAGTAGGTTAGTCAGGCAGTACTGTTACTAGTAGGTTACTCAGGCAGTACTGTCACTACTGGGTTACTCAGGCAGTACTGTCACTTGTAGGTTAATCAGGCATTACTGCCACTAGTAGGTTAGTCAGGCAGTACTGTTACTAGTAGGTTACTCAAGCAGTACTCTCACTAGTAGGTTAGTCACGCAGTACTGTCACTAGTAGGTTAGTCAGGCAGTACTGTCACTAGTAGGTTAGTCAGGCAGTACTGTCACTAGCAGGTTAGTCACGCAGTACTGTCACTAGTAGGTTAGTCAGGCAGTACTGTCACTAGCAGGTTAGTCACGCAGTACTGTCACTAGTAGGTTAGTCAGGCAGTACTGTCACTAGCAGGTTCATTAGGCAGTACTGTCACTAGTAGGTTAGTCAGGCAGTACTGTCACTAGTAGGTTAGTCAGGCAGTGCTTTCACTAGTAGGTTTGTCAGGCGGTACTGTCTCTAGCAGGTTAGTCAGGCAGTGCTGTCACTAGTAGGTTAGGCAGCACTGTCACTAGCAGGTTAGTCATGCAGTTATTCATATTAATGTTGGTATAAATTGGGATGGGGTCATGTATGACCTTTATTTTTACTGCTCAGCCCACCATGTCTCTGTATAAGACTGACAGAAATATGCCGATCAGCACAATTGGTTCTGGGACGTATCTTGCATGTTCTGCTGTGCGCAGTGTCCGGTGAGTTCGTCTTGCGGGCGATCCACAGTCATACGCAGCTCAGCCACATCTACACTCGCAGTCAAAGGGGCAAAACTGTGCAGTAAAGTTTAGAGAGGGCATGTGGATGGAACTGCGTTTGCACCAGGGAATCGGGATAGTGCCAGTGTGCGCCGATAATGGCATCATAAAACCTAGAGTAAAGACACAGTAGGGCCCCCCCCGCATGCAGAGATGTGTACAGCATCCAAATGTAGGGTGTGATTAAGAGGTGGAGATGTTGGGCGCAGTGGAGAATGTAAGTGGGTGCATGCAGAGTCACAGTGCTTACATCAGACTCATGCAGGGAGAGCTGTACTGAGTGGGCGGATGTATGTGGGACAGTCACATCGGCCAGATCATACCACTACAGCTATAGACATACCGGGAAGGATGTGACGCCATTTTCCCAGATACTTTATGTTACATTTCATGTAAATAATGTATTAAAGGATATATTGTCCTTGAAGGTGATCTAAGTGAGAGAACGCGGCTGTGATGATATGACAGCGCTGAGCGATTGACTGGAACAAGGACGGCAGCATAATCAAACAGTTCTGTGGGTTTACAGCGTTAATTCCCTGCAGACATTTGTCTGACGGATCCGGCTTATTAGGCCGTCGCTATTAAAAGTCTTGTGAAGTTCCCTGGAAATCATTGCGGTTCTCGGCCCTGTGTGATCAGAATACTGATTTTGGGGAGAGCGAAGAATCTGGGTCGCTGCCAATACCCACAGCGGCATCAGAATCTGCCGCCCGCGCTCACGTGGCCGAATAATAGCAGCACCGTGAATGAGAAAGGGGAGTACAGGGGCCGCCATGCACAGGGGCTCAGTGGCAATGTCCGGGGTAATAGGGCCCCCCATGCACAGGGGCTCAGCAGCACCTGGGGTAATAGGAGCATGGCGACGGTATCCGGGGGGAGTGGGGGGAATAGGGCTGCTGTACTGACCAATGAAGGACAAGATGGCAGACATTGTCAGAGGGCGTGTACTGACCAGTGAATGGGAAGGTGGCAGACATTGATGTATGAGTGACCCAGATTACTCCTCATTTAATGAAGCCTCTGTAAGATTATGTTTATGGAAGACCAGGTGACTCGTGGAGGTTATAATATTGTTATATTATCAATGACCTCACTGATTCCTAACCACATTGTCTCTTACGGCCTGGCAGGGATGGGTGCGGAGGCCAAGCCTGTTTTCCGCTACAGCAAGGACCAGCGCCCGACCACATTACCGATCCAACCGTTCGTTTTCCAGCATCATTTCAGCAAGCCTAAAACTCGCCCCCTGCACAGCCACTTCACCTCCAGCCTTTCCCAGCTGTACGGTTTGTCCAGCCGGTCGTCCAGCCAGCACAATGTGTCCGACTCCCAGTCATCGTTGCCGGTCACATTGGCCAGCCAGACAGAGGCAGGCAGCAGCCACGCAAAAGTGATCAATGTGCCAGGGAAGCTGTCTCTGGATGGACTGACGAGCATCAGAGATGACCAGAAACCAGCTCCCGAGACCACGCGCCCATCTCCTCTGGGCAGCTACTCTCCCATCAGGAACAATGCCACGTTCTTCCAAAGTATGGACTCGGGCTCATCCAGTTCACCATCTCCAGAGAAGGCCAAGGAGAACCAACCGCCCAGAAGCCGTTCCTGCCCATTGTCATCCAACCTACTGCCTTTCAGATCATCAATGGCCAGAGGGACCACTTTACCTGGAGCTGCTAAACCCACACGAAAGTATGAGATCTCCCCAAATATAGAGGTCCAGAGGTCAGTGGCAAAGCGAGATCCCCTCAAGGAGCCCGGCACACATTTGTCTAAACATGGACTGCCTCCCATCACCTCCTTGCCCTTGTTAAACCCAGTTCTTCAGGCCGGGCGTAACGAAGAGGACAAAACCAGACGAGTCCCTGAGAACATCATGGTGTCCAGACCTGAGAACATCATGGTGCCCAGACCTGAGAACATCGTTGTCTCCAGACCCGAGAATGCAATGGTGTCCAGACCAGTAAATGGTAGGAGATTTTCCTTTCCTTGAATTTACACGGTTAACTTTTATGTGTTTTACTGCAGACTTATGATCAGATCTACCAAGCCTTGGAGATAAAGTGGAGACCTTGGTGAAAGCAACCAGTCAGCTTATAATTGTGCTTCATAGATGACAGAAGCGGATTGGTTGCTTTGGCGAACATCTCCACTTTATCTGTTTCCAAGGCTGGTACGTCTAACATAGAACAAGGCCGCCAAGCGTGCTAAGTCCCTCTGCGCAAATATTTTGCAATTGTATCGCAGAAAGGCGATGCGCTCCCATAACTATATCAGCCCCCTGCCTTCGCGTGACGTCACACAGCCACAGCAAAAATGGGTGGGTGCCGTCCGCAAACACTGTCTTGACCTACCCCACACCACGACTCACCCAATGCTGCTCCCCTCTGGGGATTCACAGGTGGTGGGGGTGTGGGGGGGGGGGGGCGTTCGATCACCTGATGGTTGGCGTCTACTTGTTCTCCAGATTGCAAACATATGGACCCAGACCCAGTGTACAGTTATAACCTCTGATGAAGATGCCAGTGACCTGCATGAAACGTGCCGTACATGTATTTGGTGTATTGCGTCTGCTAGAGATGGGAGAATTTGCTGGTGTCTATTTTTCAATGAGGTTGTTATAACGTATACCCCAGCTGTATAGAACGTTGCTTATGTACACGGACGGGAAATGACGCTGTGTGTTATACGCATGCGGCACGGCGTATACAATGTGCATGCCTCACGTACACTCTATAAGAGGGAAATGTACTAAGCCTTCATGAGAGATAACGTAGAAGCCAATCAGCTCCTAACTGCCATGTTGCATGCTCTATTTGACATATCCCAATGAGACGATTTATATCTCTCCAGACTATCTCTCTCCAATGCTTAGTACATCTGCCCGGTTACGTTCTCTCTCTCTGTTATAATAGTTACTAACATACGGACCTGGATTTCGCTGTATCCCACTTTTCTATCACTAACCTCTGTCACATCTCTGCTTTTCTCTGCTCACTGCTTTGATTGGCCGCCTCTCTGGGACCTTGTAGCCAATCACTTGTCACCTCAAGCACTGAAGTGGAGGGAGTACAGGCGGAGGAACCCTCTGGGCCTCGATCGCGTCCAGGGACTAGCGGGATTGTCCGGCAGTCTGGACAGGAGGCAGGAAGCGAAGATAGCGAAGAGGAGCCATTTCTTCGACTTTCCCAGCAGCGGCCACCACTTACAATCACGGCTTTATGGTGCAGACCGGCTGCGTGTGATCTGTGTGTTCTGGGAAGGGGAGGAATGAGGGGAGGGTATCCGGACTATTTGTCTACAACAAGAAGATAGACAGCCATTAGGTCGACACCATTAGTTCGACAACTCAATAGGTCGACATGTTCATTAGGTCAACACTGCCATTAGGTCGACAGTGTCTAGGTCGACAGTTAAAAGGTCAACATGGTTTTTTTACTGTTCTTTGAGCCGACATGTGCCGACAGGCGGTATTTCATGCCCTACCATGGAGTTAGATTATAATAGTGTGCCGAGCGCAGCGAGCGATGCGAGGGGCTGCAGTTCACTTCAAACTGTGTCCATGTTGACTGTGTCAACATTTGGGTAAAAAAACGGTGAAAAAAACCCATGTCGACCTTTTGGCTGTCGACCTAATGGCAGTGTCGACCTAATGGCAGTGTCGACCTAATGGCATGTCGACCTTATGACATGTCGACCTAATGAACATGTCGACCTAATGGTATGTCGACCTATTGAGTTGTCGAACTAATGGTGTCGACCTAATGGCTGTCTATCTTCTTGTTGTAGACAAATGGTCCCGCATCCGAGGGGAGAGGTGGTAGTGAGGCTCGGAGGGGGGGCGTCCAAAGAACGCTGCCCAGATGCTTATGAATGATATCCGGCAGTGTATGAATGATACGCAGCGTTATATCCGGCAGTGTATGAATGATACGCAGCGTTATATCCGGCAGTGTATGAATGATACGCAGAGTTATATCCGGCAGTGTATGAATGATATGCAGAGTTATATCCGGCAGTGTATGAATGATACGCAGCGTTATATCCGGCAGTGTATGAATGATACACAGCGTTATATCCGGCAGTGTATGAATGATACGCAGCGTTATATCCGGCAGTGTATGAATGATACGCAGAGTTATATCCGGCAGTGTATGAATGATATGCAGAGTTATATCCCACAGTGTATGAATGATACGCAGCGTTATATCCGGCAGTGTATGAATGATACACAGCGTTATATCCAGCAGTGTATGAATGATATGCAGAGTTATATCCCACAGTGTATGAATGATACGCAGCGTTATATCCGGCAGTGTATGAATGATACACAGAGCTATATCCGGCAGTGTATGAATGATACTTAGAGTTATATCCGGCAGTGTATGAATGATACTTAGAGTTATGTATCCAGGAGTGTATGAATGATACTTAGAGTTATATCTGGCAGTGTATGAATGATACGCAGCGTTATATCCGGCAGTGTATGAATGATGCGCAGAGTTATATCCGGCAGTGTATGAATGATACGCAGCGTTATATCCAGCAGTGAATGAATGATACGCAGAGTTATATCCGGCAGTGTATGAATGATATGCAGCGTTATATCCAGCAGTGTATGAATGATACGCAGAGTTATATCGGGCAATGTATGAATGATACGCAGCGTTATATCCAGCAGTGTATGAATGATGCGCAGAGTTATATCCCGCAGTGTATGAATGATACGCAGAGTTTTATCCGGCAGTGTATGAATGATACGCAGCGTTATATCCGGCAGTGTATGAATGATACGCAGAGTTATATCTGGCAGTGTATGAATGATATGCAGCGTTATATCCGGCAGTGTATGAATGATACGCAGCGTTATATCCAGCAGTGTATGAATGATACGCAGAGTTATATCGGGCAATGTATGAATGATACGCAGCGTTATATCCAGCAGTGTATGAATGATGCGCAGAGTTATATCCAGCAGTGTATGAATGATACGCAGAGTTTTATCCGGCAGTGTATGAATGATATGCAGCGTTATATCCGGCAGTGTATGAATGATATGCAGAGTTATATCCTGCAGTGTATGAATGATACGCAGAGTTATATCGGGCAATGTATGAATGATACGCAGCGTTATATCCAGCAGTGTATGAATGATGCGCAGAGTTATATCCCGCAGTGTATGAATGATACGCAGAGTTTTATCCGGCAGTGTATGAATGATACGCAGCGTTATATCCGGCAGTGTATGAATGATACGCAGCGTTATATCCAGCAGTGTATGAATGATACGCAGAGTTATATCGGGCAATGTATGAATGATACGCAGCGTTATATCCAGCAGTGTATGAATGATGCGCAGAGTTATATCCAGCAGTGTATGAATGATACGCAGAGTTTTATCCGGCAGTGTATGAATGATACGCAGCGTTATATCCGGCAGTGTATGAATGATATGCAGAGTTATATCCTGCAGTGTATGAATGATACGCAGAGTTATATCGGGCAATGTATGAATGATACGCAGCGTTATATCCAGCAGTGTATGAATGATGCGCAGAGTTATATCCAGCAGTGTATGAATGATACGCAGAGTTTTATCCGGCAGTGTATGAATGATACACAGCGTTATATCCGGCAGTGTATGAATGATACGCAGCGTTATATCCAGCAGTGTATGAATGATGCGCAGAGTTATATCCAGCAGTGTACGAATGATATGCAGAGTTATATCCGGCAGTGTATGAATGATATGCAGAGTTATATCCCGCAGTGTATGAATGATACGCAGAGTTAGATCCAGCAGTGTATGAATGATACGCAGAGTTATATCCGGAAGTGTATGAATGATACGCAGAGTTATATCTGGCAGTGTATGAATGATATGCAGAGTTATATCCAGCAGTATATGAATGATATGCAGAGTTATATCCCGCAGTGTATGAATGATACGCAGAGTTATATCCTGCAGTGTATGAATGATATGCAGAGTTATATCCAGCAGCGTATGAATGATATGCAGAGTTATATCCAGCAGTGTATGAATGATACGCAGAGTTATATCCGGCAGTGTATGAATGATACGCAGAGCTATATTGGGCAGTATATGAATGATATGCAGAGTTATATTGTGCAGTGTATGAATGATATGCAGAGTTATATCGGGCAGTGTATGAATGATATGCAGAGTTATATCCGGCAGTGTATGAATGATACGCAGAGTTATATCCCGCAGTGTATGAATGATACGCAGAGCTATATTGGGCAGTATATGAATGATATGCAGAGTTATATTGTGCAGTGTATGAATGATATGCAGAGTTATATCGGGCAGTGTATGAATGATATGCAGAGTTATATTCGGCAGTGTATGAATGATACGCAGAGTTATACTGGGCAGTGTATGAATGATATGCAGAGTTATATCCGTCAGTGTATGAATGATATGCAGAGTTATATCCAGCAGTGTATGAAGGATATGCAGCGTTATATCCCACAGTGTATGATTGATATGCAGTGCTATATCCCACAGTGTATGATTGATACGCAGTGCTATTTCCCGCAGTGTATGAATGATGCGCAATTATGTCCCACAGTGTATGAATGATACGCAGTTATGTCCCGCAGTGTATGAATGATACGCAGTGCTATATCCCACAGTGTATGAATGATATGCAGTGCTATATCCCGCAGTGTATGAATAATGCACAGTTATGTCCTGCAGTGTATGAATGATATGCAGTGCTATATCCCGCAGTGTATGACTGATACGCAGTGCCATATCCCGCAGTGTATGAATGATACACATTTCTGTCCCGCAGTGTATGAATGATACGCAGTTATGTCCCGCAGTGTATGAATGATGCACAGTTCTGTCCCACAGTGTATGAATGATACGCAGTTATGTCCCACAGTGTATGAATGATACGCAGTGCTATATCCCGCAGTGTATGAATGATACGCAATGCCATATCCCGCAGTGTATGAATGATATGCAGTGCTATATTCCGCAGTGTATGAATGATACGCAGTTATGTCCCACAGTGTATGAATGATACGCACTGCTATATCCCGCAGTGTATGAATGATACGCACTGCTATATCCCGCAGTGTATGAATGATACGCAGTGCTTTATCTGGCAGTGTATGAATGATACACAGTTCTGTCCCGCAGTGTATGAATGATACGCAGTTATGTCCCGCAGTGTATGAATGATACAAAGTGCCATATCCCACCGTGTATGAATGATACGCAGTTATGTCCTACAGTGTATGAGAATGATACGCAGTGCTATATCCCGCAGTGTATGAATGATACGCAGTGCTATATCCCGTAGTGTATGAATGATACACAGTTCTGTCCCGCAGTGTATGAATGATACGCAGTTATGTCCCGCAGTTTATGAATGATACGCAGTGCCATATCCCGCAGTGTATAAATCATACACAGTTATGTCCCACAGCGTTTGAATGATACGCAGTGCTATATCCCGCAGTGTATGAATGATACGCAGTGCCATATCCCACAGTGTATGAATGACACGCAATGCCATATCCCGCAGTGTATGAATGATACACAGTTATGCACCGCAGTGTATGAATGATACGTAGTGCTATATCCCGCAGTGTATGAATGATATGCAGTTATGTCCCGCAGTGTATGAATGATACGCAGTGCTATATCCCGCAGTGTATGAATGATACACAGTTATGTCCCGCAGTGTATGAATGATACGCAGTGCTATATCCCGCAGTGTAGGAATAATACACAGTTATGTCCCGCAGTGTATGAATGATACGCAGTGCTATATCTGGCAGTGTATGAATGATACGCAGTTATGTACCGCAGTGTATGAATGATATGCAGTTATGTCCCGCAGTGTATGAATGATACGCAGTGCTATATCTGGCAGTGTATGAATGATGCACAGTGCTATACCCCGCAGTGTATGAATGATGCACAGTGCTATATCCCGCAGTGTATGAATGATACGCAGTGCTATATCTGGCAGTGTATGAATGATGCACAGTGCTATATCCCGCAGTGTATGAATGATGCACAGTGCTATATCCCGCAGTGTATGAATGATACGCAGTGCTATATCTGGCAGTGTATGAATGATGCGCAGTGCTATATCCCACAGTGTATGAATGATACGCAGTGCTATATTCCGCAGTGTATGAATGATACGCAGTGCTATATCCCGCATTGTATGAATGATACACAGTTATGTCCCGCAGTGTATGAATGATACGCAGTGCTATATCTGGCAGTGTATGAATGATGCACAGTGCTATATCCCGCAGTGTATGAATGATGCACAGTGCTATATCCCGCAGTGTATGAATGATACGCAGTGCTATATTCCGCAGTGTATGAATGATACGCAGTGCTATATCCCACATTGTATGAATGATACACAGTTATGTCCCGCAGTGTATGAATGATGCACAGTTATGTCCCGCAGTGTATGAATGATACACAGTTATGTCCCGCAGTGTATGAATGATACGCAGCGTTATATCCGGCAGTGTATGAATGATACGCAGAGTTATACTGGGCAGTGTATGAATGATATGCAGAGTTATATCCGTCAGTGTATGAATGATATGCAGAGTTATATCCAGCAGTGTATGAAGGATATGCAGCGTTATATCCCACAGTGTATGATTGATATGCAGTGCTATATCCCACAGTGTATGATTGATACGCAGTGCTATTTCCCGCAGTGTATGAATGATGCGCAATTATGTCCCACAGTGTATGAATGATACGCAGTTATGTCCCGCAGTGTATGAATGATACGCAGTGCTATATCCCACAGTGTATGAATGATATGCAGTGCTATATCCCGCAGTGTATGAATAATGCACAGTTATGTCCTGCAGTGTATGAATGATATGCAGTGCTATATCCCGCAGTGTATGACTGATACGCAGTGCCATATCCCGCAGTGTATGAATGATACACATTTCTGTCCCGCAGTGTATGAATGATACGCAGTTATGTCCCGCAGTGTATGAATGATGCACAGTTCTGTCCCACAGTGTATGAATGATACGCAGTTATGTCCCACAGTGTATGAATGATACGCAGTGCTATATCCCGCAGTGTATGAATGATACGCAATGCCATATCCCGCAGTGTATGAATGATATGCAGTGCTATATTCCGCAGTGTATGAATGATACGCAGTTATGTCCCACAGTGTATGAATGATACGCACTGCTATATCCCGCAGTGTATGAATGATACGCACTGCTATATCCGGCAGTGTATGAATGATACGCAGTGCTTTATCTGGCAGTGTATGAATGATACACAGTTCTGTCCCGCAGTGTATGAATGATACGCAGTTATGTCCCGCAGTGTATGAATGATACAAAGTGCCATATCCCGCCGTGTATGAATGATACGCAGTTATGTCCTACAGTGTATGAGAATGATACGCAGTGCTATATCCCGCAGTGTATGAATGATACGCAGTGCTATATCCCGTAGTGTATGAATGATACACAGTTCTGTCCCGCAGTGTATGAATGATACGCAGTTATGTCCCGCAGTTTATGAATGATACGCAGTGCCATATCCCGCAGTGTATAAATCATACACAGTTATGTCCCACAGCGTTTGAATGATACGCAGTGCTATATCCCGCAGTGTATGAATGATACGCAGTGCCATATCCCACAGTGTATGAATGACACGCAATGCCATATCCCGCAGTGTATGAATGATACACAGTTATGCACCGCAGTGTATGAATGATACGTAGTGCTATATCCCGCAGTGTATGAATGATATGCAGTTATGTCCCGCAGTGTATGAATGATACGCAGTGCTATATCCCGCAGTGTATGAATGATACACAGTTATGTCCCGCAGTGTATGAATGATACGCAGTGCTATATCCCGCAGTGTAGGAATAATACACAGTTATGTCCCGCAGTGTATGAATGATACGCAGTGCTATATCTGGCAGTGTATGAATGATACGCAGTTATGTACCGCAGTGTATGAATGATATGCAGTTATGTCCCGCAGTGTATGAATGATACGCAGTGCTATATCTGGCAGTGTATGAATGATGCACAGTGCTATACCCCGCAGTGTATGAATGATGCACAGTGCTATATCCCGCAGTGTATGAATGATACGCAGTGCTATATCTGGCAGTGTATGAATGATGCACAGTGCTATATCCCGCAGTGTATGAATGATGCACAGTGCTATATCCCGCAGTGTATGAATGATACGCAGTGCTATATCTGGCAGTGTATGAATGATGCGCAGTGCTATATCCCACAGTGTATGAATGATACGCAGTGCTATATTCCGCAGTGTATGAATGATACGCAGTGCTATATCCCGCATTGTATGAATGATACACAGTTATGTCCCGCAGTGTATGAATGATACGCAGTGCTATATCTGGCAGTGTATGAATGATGCACAGTGCTATATCCCGCAGTGTATGAATGATGCACAGTGCTATATCCCGCAGTGTATGAATGATACGCAGTGCTATATTCCGCAGTGTATGAATGATACGCAGTGCTATATCCCACATTGTATGAATGATACACAGTTATGTCCCGCAGTGTATGAATGATGCACAGTTATGTCCCGCAGTGTATGAATGATACACAGTTATGTCCCGCAGTGTATGAATGATACGCAGTTATGTCCTGCAGTGTATGAATGATACGCAGTTATGTCCCGCAGTGTATGAATGATACGCAGTTATGTCCCGCAGTGTATGAATGATACGTAGTGCTATATCCCGCAGTGTATGAATGATACACAGTTCTGTCCCGCAGTGTATGAATGATACGCAGTTATGTCCCGCAGTGTATGAATGATATGCAGTGCTATATCCCGCAGTGTATGAATGATACACAGTTATGTGCCGCAGTGTATGAATGATACGCAGTGCTATATCCCGCGGTGTATGAATGATACGTAGTGCTATATCTCTCAGTGTATGAATGATACAGTTATGTCCCGCAGTGTATGAATGATACGCAGTTATGTCCCGCAGTGTATGAATGATGCACAGTTATGTCCCGCAGTGTATGAATGATACGCAGTGCTATATCTGGCAGTATATAAATGTCAGCGTGTACAGCTATCGCATGGCGCAGTTATTATCTTACCGGTCTTCTCTGGTTATTTCGGGATGACACTATTATTTAGTGGTGATTTTTGTAGATTTTTGGTATTGTCCCTTGTGAATACGATTTGTTTGGTTGCTGACCCTGATTGTGCTCCGCAGGGAAGCCGTCCGCCATTACCTCCAGCGACTTCTTCCCAGATTACTTCTCTCTGACGGAGCGACCCCCAGCCGAGTTCTGTCTGTCCCCTGATGGCAGCTCGGAATCCGTGTCCATTGATCTCTTGCAGAAGAGGGGTGAGATATTCTGCCATGTCTCGTGTAAGTGGTCACGTCACCGGCATTCAGACAACGCAAAGATTTGATGGGTAGAGACCCAGGAGCCTGGTACACTGCCTGGTAGCATTTACTGAGCCATGAGGCACTTGGTACGTCTTGTGCCTCGTGACTCAATAATCTCTCTAGTTCCCAGTAACAGCCCCTGTACATTACTGACAAATTCCCGCAATGTCTATCGGAGACCGGGATTTAGAGATATTACACCCGATAGATTCCCGATCATCGATGGCTGCCACTCGGTGGTGGTGGTCAGGTTGGGGAATCAGGGAAATGGTGGTAGATGTATGGGGGCCTTAATCTTGGCTGCTGAATGCCGTGACAGGTTCCACCTTGTGTCCACCAGTCAGTGTTACAGCCCCATCAGATTGGCACTCACCGGGTCCTATGTCTCCGCAGGGCTGGTGAAGGCTGTCAATATCGCTGTGGACCTCATCGTGGCTCACTTTGGAACAAGTCGGGACCCTGGAGTAAAGGTTAGTCGGGCATATGTCTGTGATTGTGGGTGTTGTTACATTACGGATGACCCCAGGGCGTCTGATACACAGATACGCTGAAGGCAGCACTAACGTATAGATATATACAGTATATATGGAAGTCACTACCAAACCTCAGTACAAGCAGAGTATATAGATAAATGTGCACCAACAGAGTCTCACAGAGGATCCAAGAGTCCTAAACCCTGGGAAAGTCCACTTGGAATATTTCAGCCTCCTCTAGGCTGCCCCAGTCTCGCATGTGGAATGAACATGGAACAAAGCATAAATATGCTTTGTACGCTGGGAAGAAAGTGGGCGGGCATCTGTGATGTCAGCTGTCCCCCCCCGTCCCCCCCCCCCCCCGTGTCATGGCCCAGCGTTCTCATGGAACGCCCATGAAATTGGCTAATGGGACCGCACGCCTCTCCGCCCCCCTGCCCTCTATTCTGTCCACAGTCTGTTCGCCGTGGGTGCACGCAACCTGCGTATGCGCTTGTGCAGAAATGCGCATGCACAGAATAAGGGCCAAAGTGGAGAACCAACCAATCAACTTGTAACTGTCAGATATCTCGTATAGTGTAAACAATGCAGGTTTGAAGCTTGTTTTGGGCACTCTCCGAGGCTCCCCCCTTCCCCAGTCACAGATGGGTGTCCGAAACCCTTGAAGCGTAATAATAACTATGTGTAATTCTGTAACGCTATCATTTGTCAGCTCAGTTATATTTATCTGTAGACAACAATACGCAGCCAGCCTCGCGTGGGAGTATGCTGAGGGATGTTCCCCTGCAGTACGGTAATGATCCCGCAGGGTTACCAGGCCGGAGCCTATCTGATATTGGGGGTCATTCTAGTCTACACGCAGCACTCTATGTGGTTTAAATGCCGCCCGTCGCTCGTACAGCCGCCCCCTCGCTCGCCACGTTCCCCGCACGGCTGCAAACGGATGTCAATGTCAGCATCGCTCACATTTGTTATATAAATTCAAATAAAAAATGTTGTGTAAAAAAAAGATTATATTCCCTATACAAGGTGACATCACAGGCTGATATGTTGAATAAAAGTATTTTGTTGACAATTTTCACACCCATTTTGACATTCGATTCACCTGGCACTCAAAGGGTTAAGGCCCCAGTAATGATAACGGGGTTGGTGTGCAGAACAGGCTTATTACCATAATACCATAGGTGGTGATTGCTCTGTATACTGCCCCTTAGTAAGACATGCTGATCCATATAGTCCCTCCAGTTCCCAGTAAAATACCAGTAGCCTGTAGTGTCCTGGTCCTAGTGATTGACTCTACCGCCCCCTAGTGGTTCTCATCTGAAGCTACAGTATACAACTTTTCTGTGGGAAACAGACTAGTTGAGTGCACGGTCTGTCCTGAATATTGAATTATATACTGGCAGATGCTCCATCAGTATTGTGATATCATTCAGGTGCGCGAAACAGAGGGATAATAGTGCGTAAGATAAAGCTCATTGTTTCCCCCAGCACACTGAATGATATCAGTTACACCCCGTTCTCACTGCTAGGCATCTTCCCGGGTTTACCAACCCAGTAATTTGCCTTTGAACACAGGTTTTTTTTGCAGTGTGAACGGGTCAACACGGGTCAAGACCCATGTTAAAAGGCAAATTACTGGGTAGAACTGCTTCACCTGGGACTGGGAATTTGCTTTAGCAGTGAGAACGGGGTCCGGTGCTGCAGTCCCTGGCATTAAAATGTAAAGTGTGGCAGTGTGAACACGGCATTACCACATTCAGAGATCTTGGTTCCCTATATATGAGTAAGCCCCAAAGCCATTCGCCAAGGCTTCTCTACTGATATCTTTCAGTGTGTGGGGGATACAGCTGTTTCTCTGCGATCAGTTATTGATCAGCTTAATAAGACAATGCTGAACAGATGCCAACGAGCAGACTCATTACATGCTAGAACCTTCCTGTGGAGAGACGGATTAGTGAGCGGGGAGCCGGTTCCCAGCTGTAATATTAATAATGTGCTCAGTAACCAGGTGTAGAAGGAGCCCGGAGGCATTGATTATCCATACGCCGGTCATCATTGCACACGTACAGTAACCACAATATCAATATATGTTATAGGGCAGCAAATCCAATACCTCTGACTGCGGCCCACTGTGTGCTGTCACTTAGCTGTACTTCCGTATAATACAATTGTAGAATATATAAATATATATATATATACACGTAGCAGGTAGGTACCATCACACAAATGGATCCAAGCACGGAACTGATGGGACTTAGTTCAATTCAAGCAATTTATTGTTCTCAACGTTTCGGGGACTGTCTCAGGAGAAAGAGGACAAACATACATGCCGCTCTGCTTACCTTATGTAGGGAACACCAGCGCTGCATCCGCTGCCCGCCACGCCGTTCATTACGGAGTCCGCCTGGACCGACTCTCGGCAATGCTAGATGACGTCAGCGCACCTCGACAGGTCTGTTGCTAAGCAACACTCGGCGTCTCCTGTGCGACTCTGGCGGGGAGCGTGCGTTTGCAGACCTCTGGGTTCTCCATACAAGGACATACAGAGTACAAAAAATAAAAACATATACACACATATATATACACAAATAAAACAAAAGAATACAGCAATACAAAGATATTAAAATATACTTATACTGCTTTCACATTGCAGAAATGAGTAATGACACGGTATTCTTAAATGGGACTTTAAAACGGGTCTGAGCCTTGAGACCTTTCACATTGCAGGTGAAAACCGTTTTAAAAATCATTTAATACCATTCAAACATTCAACCCGTTTAACCCCCAAGGGACACGTTTCAAGCCATTGAAATAGAGCTGTTCAAACTGCCAAAAAAACGGCTTTAAAACGTGTAGGACTCTGCTTTTTAACCGTGTTGAAATACCGGTTAACTTTAACCGGTAAATCAACTCTGGCACTTTCACATTGCAGCCTTAAACGTTTTAAAATGGAAAAAAACGGCAATATACCGTTTTTAAAGTGCGATGTGAAAGGGGTATAAAATAGGCACCATCCACATAGATATATACAGGAAGGATACATACTATCGGAATGGATGATACGGAGCTTCACATCAAACTATGCCATGCAATTCTGTCATTGAGGCCCCTTGGAGACACAGGGTGAGATTTAATAGGATGAGAGATTCAGAAAGTGAGAGATTTGGTAAGAGAACTCCAGGATTTTTAAAGCGGCAATCATTTACACTGCAAAACCAGTTTGATATTGCAGTGTAAATGATTGCTATGTCATCCTTTCTTTATATTTTACCGACGTCATATAATTATTTACACTACAAAGCGAGATTCGTATGTTAGTACTGCTAGTTAATACTGTTAGTATTTTAAACTTATTGGCATTGTGGGGATACATGTAAATACATGTAACGTAATCCGCTGCGCTCGTCACACTATATGAAATCAACTCCACGCCGACGTGGATAGTGGGGGTATGAAAAGGTCGGAAGACGCATTCCGCCGCTGCTGGCGAGGCTCGCTGTGCTCGCCACACTTCGGGGTGGCATGGATAGGGGGGGTGCCTAAAACCTCATTCTATGTCATACAGTGATATTATTGTATAGCTAATGTAATGGCATCATACACCCTATAAAATCGCATGCAATTGAATGTGATTTTGCGGGAGGTGCGATGCGATCCCCTGGAGCTAAGAGAGCAGTGAATAAATTACATAGGAAAATCGCATTGAATCGCATGGCCCTTAAAATGGCCGATGCGATGCGATTTTCCTAAGTTACCATACGTATGCAAATTGGGCACCCGGCTACTACATAAGTACCTAGGGAGGGAGAAAATGCTCTGCTCCAGGACTTCCCTGGTAATGTAGGATTGCCTTCACCTGTGGGGAGCTGGGTAATTGATGAGAAAGGTGTCACCACAGGTGATGGCAATCATACATTACCAGGGAAGCCCAGGAACAGAGCATTGTGTCCTCCTGGAGAGGGGCATGCTGGGAGGTATGGATAATGTAGGATTGCCAGCACCTGTGGGGAGCTAGGTAACTGATAAGAAAGGTGTCACCACAGGTGCTGGCAATCCTACATTACCAGGGAAGCCCAGGAACAGAGCAATGTGTCCTCCTGGAGAGGGGCATGCTGGGAGGTATGGATAATGTAGGATTGCCAGCACCTGTGGGGAGCTAGGTAACTGATAAGAAAGGTGTCACCACAGGTGCTGGCAATCTTACATTACCAGGGAAGCCCAGGAGCAGAGCATTGTGTCCTCCTGGAGAGGGGCATGCTGGGAGGTATGGATAATGTAGGATTGCCAGCACCTGTGGGGAGCTAGGTAACTGATAAGAAAGGTGTCACCACAGGTGCTGGCAATCTTACATTACCAGGGAAGCCCAGGAGCAGAGCATTGTGTCCTCCTGTAGAGGGGCATGCTGGGAGGTATGGATAATGTATGATTGCCAGCACCTGTGGGGAGCTAGGTAACTGATAAGAACGGTGTCACCACAGGTGCTGGCAATCACACATTACCAGGGAAGCCCAGGAGCAGAGCATCGTGTCCTCCTGGACAGGGGCATGCTGGGAGGTATGGATAATGTATGATTGCCAGCACCTGTGGGGAGCTAGGTAACTGATAAGAACGGTGTCACCACAGGTGCTGGCAATCATACATTACCAGGGAAGCCCAGGAACAGAGCACTGTGTACTCCTGGAGAGGGGCATGCTGGGAGGTATGGATAATGTAGGATTGCCAGCACCTGTGGGGAGCTAGGTAACTGATAAGAAAGGTGTCACCACAGGTGCTGGCAATCACACATTACCAGGGAAGCCCAGGAACAGAGCATTGTTTCCTCCTGGAGAGGGGCATGCTGGGAGTTATGGATAATGTATGATTGCCAGCACCTGTGGGGAGCTAGGTAACTGATAAGAAAGGTGTCACCACAGGTGCTGGCAATCCTACATTACCAGGGAAGCCCAGGAACAGAGCAATGTGTCCTCCTGGAGAGGGGCATGCTGGGAGGTATGGATAATGTAGGATTGCCAGCACCTGTGGGGAGCTAGGTAACTGATAAGAAAGGTGTCACCACAGGTGCTGGCAATCTTACATTACCAGGGAAGCCCAGGAGCAGAGCATTGTGTCCTCCTGTAGAGGGGCATGCTGGGAGGTATGGATAATGTATGATTGCCAGCACCTGTGGGGAGCTAGGTAACTGATAAGAAAGGTGTCACCACAGGTGCTGGCAATCATACATTACCAGGGAAGCCCAGGAGCAGAGCATTGTGTCCTCCTGGAGAGGGGCATGCTGGGAGGTATGGATAATGTAGGATTGCCAGCACCTGTGGGGAGCTAGGTAACTGATAAGAACGGTGTCACCACAGGTGCTGGCAATCACACATTACCAGGGAAGCCCAGGAGCAGAGCATCGTGTCCTCCTGGACAGGGGCATGCTGGGAGGTATGGATAATGTATGATTGCCAGCACCTGTGGGGAGCTAGGTAACTGATAAGAACGGTGTCACCACAGGTGCTGGCAATCATACATTACCAGGGAAGTCCAGGAACAGAGAATTGTGTCCTCCTGGAGAGGGGTATGCTGGGAGGTATGGATAATGTATGATTGCCAGCACCTGTGGGGAGCTAGGTAACTGATAAGAAAGGTGTCACCACAGGTGCTGGCAATCATACATTACCAGGGAAGTCCAGGAACAGAGCATTGTGTCCTCCTGGAGAGGGGTATGCTGGGAGGTATGGATAATGTATGATTGCCAGCACCTGTGGGGAGCTAGGTAACTGATAAGAAAGGTGTCACCACAGGTGCTGGCAATCCTACATTACCGGGGAAGCCCAGGAGCAGAGTATTGTCTCCCTGAAGGAGAGGGTTAGGTAGGCAACCATGACATATATGTATATCATACACATATATATGGAATTGGCAATCAGGCGTCATGGATTTGATAATGCAGAGAAAAGCGTTTATTCATGTTTCAGGCTACATGCCCATCTTCAGGGAAGTTCCCTGAGGACTGGCTTGTCCCCTGTGGGGAGCTAGGATTGATAAGAAAGGTGTCACCATAGGTGATTTTATTTATTTATTAACAGTTTCTTATATAGCGCAGCATATTCTGTTGCCCTTTACAAAGGGGACAGTGATACAACAAACAGTATTTCCAGACAGTCAAAATGTAGGAGGGCCCTGCTCGCAAGCTTACAATCTATAGGGAAATAGGCATTGATACATAAGGATAGATACTGTATTCTTTATTGCATCGATTCCACCAGAATGCAAGGTTCTATGACTGGTTCTGGAATTTGATAAGCTTACCTAAAGAGATGAGTTTTCAGGGAACGCTTATAGGTTTGGAGACTGGAGGAGAGTCTTATTGTGCTTGGGGGGGCATTCCACAGAGTGGGTGCAGCCCGTAGAAAGTCCTGCAGTCGGGAATGGGAGCGAGTAATGAGTGTGGATGAGAGACGCAGATCTTGGGAGGAGCGTAGAGGGCGGGTTGGATGATACTTTGAGATAAGAGAATATATGTATGTTGGTGTAGTTTGGTTTATGGCTTTGTGTGTAAGTAAAAGAATTTTGTGTTTAGTGGTTTTTTGGAGGGACTCGGTCCTGCGCTCCTACTCCGGCTGCCTGTAGATTATCACCAAGGTCACCCTCAGACCTCAAGGTTTGATGGGAAAGTGTAAAATTGGTGTGACAATTGAGATGGGTGCCAGGGGTTGAAAGTATAACAGGGTTTATTGATAAATAACCATAAAAAAGAGTGTTCATAAAAACATATACGAAGCATAAAATATGTACAATCACTTCTACAGAGGTCTTCTTACCCCTAAGGGTATTTGGAGCCAGCAAGGATGGGATATGGCAGGATGCAGTCCAGATAGTGCTCCCTGCTGGAGGCTCCAAATACCTTAACACTGGGCTGTATCGAGAACCTGAACTAGATCCCAGCCCAGTGCTAAGGTATCCCATCCTGGGATATGGCAATCATACATTACCAGGGAAGGCCAGGAACAGAGTATTGTCTCCCTGAAGGAGAGGGTCAGGTAGGCAAGTATGATATATATATATATATATATATATATATATACACACAGGGATTTGATAATGCAGATAAAAGCGTTTATTCCGACATGTTTCGGGCTACATGCCAGTCCTCCGGGAAGTTCCCTGAGGACTGGCTTGTCCCCTGTAGGTGGAGCATCCCCAGCACAGACATTATTGTGTGCAGTTCTTCCTTACATGTGTCATGTGTGCAGTTCTTCCTTACATGTGTCATGTGTGCAGTATGACCAATATTATAAATATCCGTGTCCCTGTCATGTGTGCACAGGCCAAGCTGGGCAACAGCTCCGTCAGCCCCAATATCGGCCACCTGATCCTGAAGTACCTGTGTCCGGCCATCAGGGACATCCTGAGGGATGGACTGAAGCCCTGGGTCCTGGATGTCATTATTGGGCAGAGGAGGAACATGCCGTGGACTGTGGTGGAGGCATCTACGCAGCTGGGTAACCTCATGCCTCAATGTTCTCATACTCCCATCATCTTCACAGACAATCCCATCATCTTCACAGACACTCCCATCATCTTCACCGGCACTCCCATCATCTTCACCAGCACACCCATCATCTTCACAGACACTCCAATCATCTTCACAGACACTCCCATCATTGTCATAGACACTCCCATCATTGTCACAGTCTCTCCCATCATTGTCACAGTCTCTCCCATCATTGTCACAGTCTCTCCCATCATTGTCACAGACACTCCCATCACTGTCACAGACACTCCCATCACTGTCACAGACTCTCCCATCATTGTCACAGATTCTCCCATCATTGTCACAGACTCTCCCATCATTGTCACAGACACTCCCATCATTGTCACAGACACTCCCATCATTGTCACAGACTCTCCCATCATTGTTACAGACTCTCCCATCATTGTCACAGACACTCCCATCATTGTCACAGACACTCCCATCATTGTCACAGACTCTCCCATCATTGTCACAGACTCTCCCATCATTGTCACAGACACTCCCATCATTGTCACAGACACTCCCATCATTGTCACAGACTCTCCCATCATTGTCACAGACTCTCCCATCATTGTCACAGACACTCCCATCATTGTCACAGACACTCCCATCATTGTCACAGATTCTCCCATCATTGTCACAGACTCTCCCATCATTGTCACAGACACTCCCATCATTGTCACAGACTCTCCCATCATTGTTACAGACTCTCCCATCATTGTCACACACTCCCATCATTGTCACAGACTCTCCCATCATTGTTACAGACACTCCCATCATTGTCACAGACACTCCCATCATTGTTACAGACACTCCCATCATTGTCACAGACTCTCCCATCATTGTCACAGACACTCCCATCATTGTCACAGATTCTCCCATCATTGTTACAGACACTCCCATCATTGTTACAGACACTCCCATCATTGTTACAGACACTCCCATCATTGTTACAGACACTCCCATCATTGTCACAGACACTCCCATCATTGTTACAGACACTCCCATCATTGTTACAGACACTCCCATCATTGTTACAGACACTCCCATCATTGTCACAGACACTCCCATCATTGTCACAGACTCTCCCATCATTGTCACAGACACTCCCATCATCTTCACCGGCACACCCATCATTGTCACAGACACTCCCATCATTGTCACAGACTATCCCATCATTGTCACAGACACTCCCATCATTGTCACAGACACTCCCATCATTGTCACAGACTCTCCCATCATTGTCACAGACACTCCCATCATTGTCACAGACACTCCCATCATTGTTACAGACACTCCCATCATTGTTACAGACACTCCCATCATTGTCACAGACACTCCCATCATTGTTACAGACACTCCCATCATTGTTACAGACACTCCCATCATTGTTACAGACACTCCCATCATTGTCACAGACACTCCCATCATTGTCACAGACACTCCCATCATTGTCACAGACACTCCCATCATCTTCACCGGCACACCCATCATTGTCACAGACACTCCCATCATTGTCACAGACTCTCCCATCATTGTCACAGACACATCCATCACTGTCACAGACACTCCCATCATTGTCACAGACACTCCCATCATTGTCACAGACTCTCCCATCATTGTTACAGACACTCCCATCATTGTCACAGACACTCCCATCATCTTCACCGGCACACCCATCATTGTCACAGACACTCCCATCATTGTCACAGACTCTCCCATCATTGTCACATACACTCCCATCATTGTTACAGACACTCCCATCATTGTCACAGACTCTCCCATCATTGTCACAGACACTCCCATCATTGTCACAGACACTCCCATCATCTTCACCGGCACACCCATCATTGTCACAGACACTCCCATCATTGTCACAGACTCTCCCATCATTGTCACATACACTCCCATCATTGTTACAGACACTCCCATCATTGTCACAGACTCTCCCATCATTGTCACAGACACTCCCATCATTGTCACAGACTCTCCCATCATCTTCACCGGCACACCCATCATTGTCACAGACACTCCCATCATTGTCACAGACACTCCCATCATTGTTACAGACACTCCCATCATTGTCACAGACACTCCCATCATTGTCACAGACTCTCCCATCATTGTCACAGACTCTCCCATCAATGTCACAGACTCTCCCATCATTGTCACAGACTCTCCCATCATTGTCACAGACACTCCCATCATTGTCACAGACTCTCCCATCATTGTCACAGACTCTCCCATCATTGTCACAGACTCTCCCATCATTGTCACAGACTCTCCCATCATATTCACAGACACTCCCATCATTGTCACAGACACTCCCATCATTGTCACAGACTCTCCCATCATTGTCACAGACACTCCCATCATTGTCACAGACACTCCCATCATTGTTACAGACACTCCCATCATTGTTACAGACACTCCCATCATTGTCACAGACACTCCCATCATTGTTACAGACACTCCCATCATTGTTACAGACACTCCCATCATTGTCACAGACTCTCCCATCATTGTCACAGACACATCCATCACTGTCACAGACACTCCCATCATTGTCACAGACACTCCCATCATTGTCACAGACTCTCCCATTATTGTCACAGACTCTCCCATCATTGTCACAGACTCTCCCATCATTGTCACAGACACTCCCATCATTGTCACAGACACTCCCATTATTGTCACAGACACTCCCATCATTGTCACAGACTCTCCCATCATTGTCACAGACTCTCCCATCATTGTCACCGACTCTCCCATCATTGTCACAGACACTCCCATCATTGTCACAGACACTCCCATCATTGTTACAGACACTCCCATCATTGTCACAGACACTCCCATCATTGTCACAGACACTCCCATCATTGTCACAGACTCTCCCATCATTGTCACAGACACTCCCATCATTGTCACAGACTCTCCCATCATTGTCACAGACTCTCCCATCATTGTCACAGACTCTCCCATCATTGTCACAGACACTCCCATCATTGTCACAGACTCTCCCATCATTGTCACATACACTCCCATCATTGTCACAGACTCTCCCATCAATGTCACAGACTCTCCCATCATTGTCACAGACACTCCCATCATTGTCACAGATTCTCCCATCATTGTTACAGACACTCCCATCATTGTCACAGACTCTCCCATCATTGTCACAGACTCTCCCATCATTGTCACAGACACTCCCATCATCTTCACAGACACTCCCATCATTGTTACAGACACTCCCATCATTGTCACAGACTCTCCCATCATTGTCACAGACACTCCCATCATTGTCACAGACTCTCCCATCATTATCACAGACTCTCCCATCATCTTCATAGACACTCCCATCCTTGTCACAGACTCTCCCATCATTGTTACAGACACTCCCATCATTGTCACAGACACTCCCATCATTGTCACAGACACTCACATCATTGTCACAGACTCTCCCATCATTGTCGCAGACACTCCCATCATTGTCACAGACTCTCCCATCATTGTCACAGACACTCCCATCATTGTCACAGACTCTCACATCATTGTCACAGACTCTCCCATCATTATCACAGACTCTCCCATCATCTTCATAGACACTCCCATCCTTGTCACAGACTCTCCCATCATTGTTACAGACACTCCCATCATTGTCACAGACACTCCCATCATCTTCACAGACACTCACATCATTGTCACAGACTCTCCCATCATTGTCGCAGACACATCTATCATCTTCATCGACACTCCCATCATTATCATAGATACTCCCATCATCTTCATAGACACTCCCATCCTTGTCACAGGCACACCCATCATCTTCAGAGACACTTCCATCATTGTCATAGGCACTGCTGTCATCTTTGCTGACACTCCCATCATTGTCACAGGCACCCCCATCATTATCATAGCTTCCAGAAGATTAAAGGGACATTACCATTAGAATCGTGTCACATTATGGGGGAAATTTACCAATATGAAAAACCTAGTTTTTCGTATTGGTATTTTCCCTACGACTGCATACGACTGTTTAAGTCGTATGCAAACTCGTGTTCCGGAGGGTCAGTTACAAAGCAGTCAGATACGACTGCTTTGTAACCCTCCGATGGTGTAGCCATCCGTATTAGCGGCCGTATATACGGCCGCTAATACAAATTATTTCTAGCAGTCTGCACGGATCAGTCAGATCCGTGCAGGCTTTAGTGTAAAAAAAAATAGAAAAATAAATAAATAAAAAAAAAACCCGGCGTGGGGTCCCCCCCCACAGCTGTAACCAGCACCAGGCTGAAGGAGCCGGGGCCGGTAATTAAAAATCAGGGAACCCGACAAATAGGGGTTCCCCGATTTTTAACAACCAGCCCCAGGCTCCAGGTCCGGGGCTGGTTCCCAAAATACGGGGGACAAAATGAGTAGGGGTCCCCCGTATTTTAAGAACCAGCCCCAGGCAAAACCAGCCAGCAGGGTAATCTCACAGCCGGGGGACACTTATAATATAAGGTCCCGCGGCCAAAACATTCTCCCTACCGACCAGTCAGCCTGGCCAGGGGCCCTGGGGGAGTGGGGACCCCCCCAATGAAGGGGTCCCCCCCCTCCAGGACTTACCTGACCAGGCTGAAGCCTGGTGCTGTCCTCGATGCCCCTGGGCGGTGGGCATCGAGCTGATAAATGGTGTAAAATTTAGATAAAACTATTGTTTTTTACTGTGGCACTACAAGTGCCAGCAAGCCTCCCCAGCAAGCTGGGACTTGGAGAACCACAAGTCCCAGCCTGCTGGGCATTAAAGGGCCCGCTGGCACTTGTAGTTCCACAGTTAAAAAAATAGTGCACAAAACACACTGACACACTTTTAAAATAAAACTTTAATACACACATTACACACATACTAATACTTACCTATCTTCTTCCCGTAGGTAGCCCTGGTCCTGATGTCCTCCGGTCCTGTGTCGGCGTTCCTCTTCATGTCGACGTCCTTCTTGAAGTCGACGTCCCTGTCGGCGATGGCGTCCGGTGTCCGGGTCCGACGAAATCCATTGAGGAAGCTGTGGAAGGAAACCATACTCACCTGTCCCAGCGCGACGTAGTCCAGGTAAGGGTCTTTGCAAAAAAACAAACCGACACCCGAATCCAGCCGGACAGAGAGACGCACAATCAGGAGCCGCTAGGCCGCAAGGCGGCCAATAGCGGCATTCGGGAGGCGGAGCCGCACGATGTAAACAAACACCGTGCGTCTCCGTGTCCGCTTGGTTTCGGGCTGTCGGTTTGTTTTTTTGCAAAGACCCTTACCTGGACTACGTCGCGCTGGGACAGGTGAGTATGGTTTCCTTCCACAGCTTCCTCCATGGATTTCGTCGGACCCGGACACCGGACGCCATCGCCGACAGGGACGTCGACTTCAAGAAGGACGTCGACATGAAGAGGAACGCCGACACAGGACCGGAGGACATCAGGACCAGGGCTACCTACGGGAAGAAGATAGGTAAGTATTAGTATGTGTGGGCTTTGTATGTATTAAAGTTTTATTTTAAAAGTGTGTCAGTGTGTTTTGTGCACTATTTTTTTAACTGTGGAACTACAAGTGCTAGCGGGCCCTTTAATGCCCAGCAGGCTGGGACTTGTGGTTCTCCAAGTCCCAGCTTGCTGGGGAGGCTTGCTGGCACTTGTAGTGCCACAGTAAAAAACAATAGTTTTATCTATTTTTTACACCATTTATCAGCTCGATGCCCACCGCCCAGGGGCATCGAGGACAGCACCAGGCTTCAGCCTGGTCAGGTAAGTCCTGGAGGGGGGGACCCCTTCATTGGGGGGGTCCCCACTCCCCCAGGGCCCCTGGCCAGGCTGACTGGTCGGTAGGGAGAATGTTTTGGCCGCGGGACCTTATATTATAAGTGTCACCCGGCTGTGACATTACCCTGCTGGCTGGTTTTGCCTGGGGCTGGTTCTTAAAATACGGGGGACCCCTACTCATTTTGTCCCCCGTATTTTGGGAACCAGCCCCGGACCTGGAGCCTGGGGCTGGTTGTTAAAAATCGGGGAACCCCTATTTGTCGGGTTCCCTGATTTTTAATTACCGGCCCCGGCTCCTTCAGCCTGGTGCTGGTTTCGGCTGTGGGGGGGACCCCACGCCGTTTTTTTTTTTAATATTTAATTTTTTTTCTATTTTTTTACACTGCAGCCTGCACGGATCTGACTGATCCGTGCAGGCTAAAACGCAAATAGAACAGGAAAATGGTGTTCTATTTTCCTGTCGTATTTGCGTGGGTGTTTCACACCACTTAGCAGCCGTATTATCCATACGGCTGCTTAGTAAATCAGAAACCACCATTCTTTTGAATGGTGATTTCTGTCGTATCCTATCGATGGTGTAGGGCATTCGTATTTGTAACTACAAATACGAATGTCCCATCTTTAGGACTACGAATTGTTGTATTTTTGGGATTGTAAATCCCGAAAATACAAATTCGTAAAAAAAAGGTGTATTTCTCCCTACGAATACACCTTTTTTCTACGAATCCATTTTGGTAAATGTCCCCCTAAGTGTCCGTTGAATCCTAATCTATGGTCCTGTGAAACTCTCGGTAGCTAGTGGCAGATAGGCAATGGCCTCTACAGATGCCGTTGCCTGTCGCAGCTTATGGGCTTCATAATGCCGGGTTCCCCTGACATTTAGGTGGCATGTTGGCCAGGTCTGGGCTCGTTGAGTATGCCAGAAGAGTGAAGGGATAGAACTCATCTAGAACATTTCTTCTTACATTCCAGGTCCTTCCACCAAACTGCTGCACTTCTTATGCCAGAAGGTTAACCAGTACTCCGAGCTGTCCAATCACAGCCTGCGCTTCAACGCCTTCATCTTTGGCCTTCTTAAGTGAGTGTCTTCCAACTGCTTCACAAACCCCTTAGTTGCCACTGGTTACAAAGTGTTTCCTCTTAACACATAGATAGACCTGAGATTTCCCTTAAACTGACTGTTTGACGTATTCTGTATTTCTTGTGTTTTCCAGCATCCGTTCCGTTGAGTTCTGGTTCAACCACCTCTACAACCATGAAGGTAGGTAACGTATAGGAGTCTTGTACACATATTTACGGAGCTATATCCTTGTTTGTAAACATTTAATGAATCTCGCTACCCGTACGTCACTCTATTCTACTTCAGATAAGTGTGGAACTATCTAACCCCTGATTGTTTCCTCCTCAGACATCATCTGGGCTCACTACGATATGGTTGGCTTCTTGTCTGTATCACATGGCGTTTGCCAACCTCTCTTTGAAGAGCTCCTTCTCCTCCTCCAGCCTCTATCTCTTCTACCTTTCGACTTGGACCTTCTCTTTGAGCACCACCTGGTCCAAATGAGTCGGGAGCAGCAGCAACAGAAGGAGATGCTCCGGGTGAAGCAAGACCTGCTGCAGTCTGTTCACTCCACCATCCAGCTCATGAGAAGCCGCGAGGAGGAGGACGACCAGGGGAGCCAGGAGAAAGAAAGCTGTGAAAGGTCATCATTAGAGGTGTCGAACATTGAGAGGCCAACCGGGGAGGGAGCCGCAGCGGTGGAAATGGACGAAGAGCAAAAGAAAGAGCATACGATGGAAGTGAAACGAGACAAGCAGGCCGGGTGGTGGTACCAACTGATGCAGAGTTCCCAGGTCTACATAGAGAACTCATCCGACAGGGCCAAATTCATGCGGCAGGATAGGAGGAGGCCAGGTAACGGTGGCACACCTAAGAAAGCACCGCCACCCAGAGAGGGGGTCATAGATGGAGCAGAGGCCTGTCCCAGCCTGGAAGGGATGGTGGAGGATAAGACATCTAAGAAAGAGACGGCAGACAGTGCACAAAAAGAGCGGAAGTCATGGATGGGGAGTCCCCCGGAGTCTGTGCTAAATGAACTTAAACGTGGACAAGAGAAGGAGAAAGGGGGCACACAGAATGCCACACAGGAAGGTGTCCACGAGAGTGCAGGAAGAGAGAGCGCGCAAAGCAGCCCGGCCAGGAAATGGGGACACTTGTTCGGGTCAAGGAGACCTCTGGGGGAGTCCAAGCAGAATAACAGGTGAGGCTGGTGGTGTGCACCCTTTCTTCATATTTTATTTTTAACCACTGCTGCCACTACTGGTTCATGGCTTGCAGTGTACTTACTGGTAGGGAGGCGGAGACGCTTGTTCTTCAGAGCCGTGGCGTTTGTGTGTGGTTGACGGATGCAGCACTGTACAAGCACAATCAGTGTGTGTCCATCAGTCCATGCAATCCCGCTGCCCCTACTGCAGCTGTAGCCACACAGACTCTTTAGAACAAGTAGCTCAGCCTCCCTCCTGCCTCCCAGTAACTACACTGGGGACCAGAACCAGTAAGTACACTGTGGGCCCCGAACCAGTAAGTACATTCCTGGGACCTAAACCAGTAAGTACAGTAAGTACATTGCTGGGACCTGAACTAGTAAGTACACTGCCGGGACCCTAATCAGTAAGTACACTGGGCCCCGAACCAATAAGTACACTGTGGGCCCCGAACCTGACACGGCAGCAGTGATTTCAAATAAAGAAATTAATAGAAAAAACGGTACTTATGTATTATCTGGGCTCCAATGTTAAATACACCCCATTTTTTCATACCCCTACTATCCAACTACGCATGGAGTTGATTTTATATAGTGTGGTGAGCGCAGCGAGCCACCGTGCCCGAAGCGTGGCGAGAGCTGCGAGCCCCGCGAGGGGACGCGGTCTCATAAGAAAAACGGGAGCCCAGATATTACATAAGTACCGAAAAAACTAATAATGCATTTTAGAGGGTGCAGTGATATTTCCTTTGGGGCCCCCACAAGCCACCAATCCCCATAACAGCTTCACCCTGTATAATAAGAGGGTTCAGCCATGTCTGTCTATGACCCCTCCTATCCATCCTGCCTCCACCCCCATCCTGTGCTGTAGTCAAGTAATGTCTCTCCTGCTCGCTCCTTCTCTCTGCCTGACAGTGTCTCTTTTTCTAATTCATTCTCTTTTTCCACTAAAATTCCTCCCCTCTTTCTCTACAACTCGCCCGTTCTCACTCTCCCTGACACTGTCTCTCTTTCATTCTCTTTTTTTCCATTAAACCCCCCTCTCTATCTCTCTAATTCACTCCCTCTCTCTCCCCGACACACTATCTCCCTGACTCTCTCATCCTGACACTGTGGGTAGGTTTAATAGGATGAGAGATTCAGAAAGTGAGAGATTTGGGAAGAAATCTCCAGGTTTTTTAAAGTGGCAATCATTTACACTGCAAAAGCAGTTTGAATTTGCAGTGTAAATGATTGCCGCTTTAAAAAAACCTGGAGATTTCTTCCCAAATCTCTCACTTTCTGAATCTCTCATCCTATCAAATCTCACCCTGTCTCTCTTTCATTCCCCTTTTTTACATGAAACCCCTCAACTCTCTCTCTCTAACTCGCTCCTTCTCCCTTTCTCTCCCCAACACACTATCTCCCTGACACTTTCTCTCCCCGACACACTATCTCCCTGAAACTTTCTCTTCTGACACACTATCTCCCTGACACTTTCTCTCTCTAACACACTTTCTCTCCCTGACACTTTCTCTCCCTGACACTTTCTCTCCCTGACACTTTCTCTCCCTGACACTTTCTCTCTCTGACACACTTTCTCTCCCTGACACACTATCTCCCTGACACTTTCTCTCCCTTACACACTATCTTCCTGACACTTTCTCTCCCTAAAACACTATCTCCCTGACACTTTCTCTCCCTGACACTTTATCTCCCTGACACTTTCTCTCCCTGACACTTTCTCTCTCTGACACACTTTCTCTCCCTGACACACTATCTCCCTGACACTTTCTCTCCCTTACACACTATCTTCCTGACACTTTCACTCCCTGACACACTATCTCCCTGACACACTATCTCCCTGACACTTTCTGTCCCCGACACACTATCTCCCTGACACACCATCTCCATGACACTTTCTCTCCCTGACACACTAACTCCCTGACACTTTCTCTCCCTGACACTTTCTCTCCCTAAAACACTATCTCCCTGACACTTTCTCTCCCTGACACTTTCTCTTCCTGACACTTTCTCTCCCTGACACTTTCCATCCCTGACACGCTATCTCCGACACTTTCTCTCCCCGACACACGATCTCCCTGACACTTTCTCTCCCTGACACTCTCTCTCTTTCTCTCATTCCCTCTTTTTCCACAAAACCTCTCTCCGTCTCTCTCTCTCTGTCTCACTCCTTTCTCATTCTCTCTCCCCTCCCCCTGAGACCCTCTTTCTCTCTCTCTTCCCCCTCTTTCTCCTGCCCCTATGGGGTATTGTAGTAACAAAGGCTGTAGTATCTGGAGTCGCCCTTTCGTGATTTGCAATGGGACTAGAAAGTTCTAGTTACACCCCTGGGTGAGGCTGTGTGAATAAGAGGACATATGCATCACCATTTGGAGAGAGATAAACTACCAAACAACCAGCTCGTAACTGACATTTTTCAGACATAGCAGTTAAGTGCTGAATGGCTGGTACTTTATCTCTCTCCATGCAATGGCGCATATGCCCCATGATGAGAGCAAGGTAACCTACTTTTAAAGTCTCCTCTCTGGGAAAAGCCCAGAGAGGAGACTGTCAGCAGCACTTCGGGGGGCGGGGCCTGATATAGATGTCATCAAGCCCCTCTCCAAGTATGGAAAATCCTGCAATTCGCTGGCCTTCGATGAGGGGGCGGCGATTTCAAGGAGGGTAGGCAACCCTGGGTGAGAGGGATTATGGGATGTCCACATGTAGGTGACAGATTTGTTTTTCTTCTTCCATTGAATACGTGCTGTAATTAGTATATTGTTACCCAGAGTACTAATTGCTGTCGCTGTCACGCCCGCTGTCCCTTATTTCCCGGTACACAGCGTAGGCCCATCACCCTTCATTGCTACGGGCAACACCCAATCTTCAATGGAACTCCCATTCTAGTAAATTTACCCCTAAGTCTCATTTTACAGACTGAGCTACATAAAAATGATAACTTCAGTCTGATTGATTTGCCCACTTTATCTCTCTCCAAGGATTAATACATTCCCCCCATTGCATGAAGCATTGTAGTGGCAAGGTTGGCTGATGATTGGGTCCCTGTGGGTATAGTCCTCAGCCCGGTGACTCACCCGCTTCTCTCTGTGCCGCAGGCTGCCCTCAGGCTGGCTGAGCTTGGACAAGTCTGTGTTCCAGATGGTGGCTCAGACAGTGAGCACAGGAATCTGGGGGGACGCTGCTGCTGCTGCTGAGAAGGAAGAGACAGTGCCGGCCTCTCCGTGTACACAGGATCCTCGGTAAGTAGCACCTGGACCGCGTCTGATAGTAATTATTATGTTACATTGTATACAATCAGACTTCTGATAATAAAGACTTCAGTATGTGTGTGTGTGTGTGTGTGTACAGAGCATCCGAAAAGTATTCACAGCGCTTCACTATTTCCACATTTTATTATGCCAAAAATGGAATAAATTCATTTCTTTCCTCAAAATGCTGCACACAACACCCCATAATAACAAGGTGAAAAAAGTTTTTGGGAGATTTTTACAAATGTATTAATAATAAAAAAAAAACTAAGAAATCACATGTACATAAGTATTCACAGCCTTTGCTCAATACTTTGTTGATGCACCTTTGGCAGCAATTACAGCCTCAAGTCTTTGTGAATATAGTGACACCAGCATCTTTCAGGGGGGAAAATGAATTCATTCCACTTTGGAATAAGGCTGTAATGTAACAACATGTATAGTAAGGTTGTGCTGTGAATATATATACACCCATGCTGGGTACACACCACAATGATTTGGCCTCACTTCGACCGATTGTATGTAAATTGGGCATGTTTTCGATCGGATCTGATGTGTGTCCCCGCCAATCGTTTGGTCATTTCGGAGATCCTACCTGCTACAGTCAGGGTTTGTCAAAGATCGTGTGCTCCATATATACCCTACATAGGATAGAGAGGAGAGAGAGATCCAAATTCTGTTGAAGATGAATAGTCATTAGTTGCCATGACAATGATCGACATATGAAAAGGGTGACGTGGAGTCCAATTGGGAACAGTATTGCATGCCTAGTGGCATAAGACACCTTTCCTGAAGCATGCTGGGCAGACGCAGTAGACTAATTTGGGGTCCACATGCTAAAACCTACAAATCGCCAACAAAAAAAACATAAAAATCATCTCAACCTTTTGTGTCGACCATTTATATATTAAACTTGCGTCAACCTTTTTTCTATGTCTATTTTGTCCATGTCATTCCTTTGGGATCGACCTAGACACTGCCAACCCTTTATACCATAACCGGGAGGAAAAGGGTGGAGAGAGGTGGAGAGAGAAAAAAGGGGACAGAGGAAAGGAGAGAGAAGGAGGAGGAAGAGGTGGAGAGGGAGAAAGAAAGAGGAAGCGGGGAAAGAGGAGAGAGGCGGGAAGGGAGAGGTGGGGAGAGGTAGGAAAGAGGAAGCGGGGAAAGAGGAGAGAGGCGGGAAGGGAGAGGTGGGGAGAGGTAGGAAAGAGGAGGGAGAGAAAGAGGAAGCGAGGAAAGGAGAGAGAAGGGGGAGGAGAGGGAGAGAAAGAGGAAGTGGGGAAAGACAAGAGAGGCGGGAAGGGAGAGGTGGAGAGGTAGGAAAGAGGAGAGAGAGAAAGAGGAAGCGAGGAAAGGAGAGAGAAGGGGGGAGGAGAGGGAGAGAAAGAGGAAGTGGGGAAAGACAACGCCACGCTTCGGGCTCGCTGTGCTCGCCACACTAAAGTCAACTCCACGCCAACGTGGATAGTGGGGGTATGAAAAGGTCGGAGGACGCGTACCGCCGCCCCTCGCGGGCTCGCTGCTCTCGCCATGCTTCTAGTTCACGTTCATACTGTTGGGGTGGCGTGGGGGTGCATTTAACATTGTAACCACCCATTAGGGTGCTAACATCGTATAGGGGGCTTACATCGCATCGCAGTGCATCGGGTGTATGGCATGCGATGCAATGCGATCAAAAATCGTGCAACTAAATATCGGGGGCGCCGTGATAATACACAACTACCGGAAAGAGGAGGGAGAGAAAGAGGAAGTGAGGAAAGGATAGAGAAAGGGGAGGAGAGAAAGAGGAGGCGAGAAAAGGAGAGAGAGGTGGGGAGGAGAGGGAGGGAAAGAGGAAGCGAGGAAAGGGGAGAGAAGGGGCGAGGAGAGGGAGACGTGGAGAGTGGGAGAGAAAGAGGAAGCGACGAAAGGGGAGAGGTAGAGAAAGAGGAAGTGGGGGAAGGAGAAAGAGGTGGAGAGGTTGAGATGTTAGTGCAGCAGATAATACAGGGGTGCATCGTTGCGTTTCCATGTGCAGATACAGATGTGTCTTCATACGTTATCGCTGCTACAGTGTAATGATTCATGTGAGACGCTGCACTTGTACAGTATCTATGTATATTAGTTCACCTCCGCTGCTGTCCCGGTTATTTCTCTGTGTAGTGAGAGAATATATACGGGAACCAGGTGTACCCCTAGAGATGTGTAATGCTTCGGTTGCCCCCCCACAGCTAGTGATGACGATGCTCACTGATGGGATGTTTCTTGTTGTCTTTCTCACCCACCAGGCCGCTCGACCCTCTCCGCCATCGCACGGAACAGAAACAGCAGGACTTCCGCTTTGTCTACGAACCGCAATCCGACCAGCTGCGGTGCGGACCCTTACGCCGGAACGGGCTGATGCCCCTAAAGTTTGTTCCCCAGCCCGATCGAGTGGACTCATAACATATTGTGGCGCGGTGCGCTCATGACACTCGAAGACGGGGCTCATTCTGATGCCGGCAGGAGGAACACGCCAATCTCCCCCCTGGTTCCTCCCTAGGACGGATCCCCTAACATGATCACTGTCTGTTTTTTAACCTCTCCTAGGAAACTGGAGAACCTGGAAGTGTGGGGTGGGTCCCGATACCTACAGTATTCTTTCTTCCTGCGCCCAAACCAACGTGCACGTGTGCTTAGCCGTGATATTGACGTGTGCTGTGCATGCAGACACCCTAGAAGAAAATGTGACTTTCCCTAACGCTTTCATATTTTCGGACTCGATACCGGCCGGCAACCGCAGCTCCCGTCTCCTCTCCTGTACTTAGCACTTAATGTCCAAAAACTTTATTTTAGGATAGTTTATGCAAGACAAACAAACAAACAAACAAAAAACCATACAGTGTCTGATCCAAAGAGCTTACACTCTGTTTCTTGGTTACCGGAAGCGCAGGGCATGAAAGTTACTCGTTATCCTGTATCGGCTTAGCTTCAGATTTTATTATATTGCTTACATTTAATAACTCAGACGGCTAAAGGTAGAAAGATGTGCGAAATGTGGGAGCGGGGCGACCAGGAACGTTACAGTGGTAGGGCGGTATCCGGAACCGGTTATTGCTAAGGTGATAAATGTTCCAAGCGGATAGAGAGAGACGGTTTGTAGGATTGAAGGCTCAGTTGGGGAACGTTGACCTAGAACGTCAAGGTAGAAATGATTAGTTCTGTAACGCGAGGACCTGCTTTGGGTTTGGAACCGGCAGCGGTGGATATATTGAGAGATAAGAGAATGTTTCTGGTAGAAGGACGAGCAATTCTGGTAGAGGTTCCAGACATGTACAGACTGCAATAGAGTTGGCCCCGCTCTGCGTACGGCTCCGTAGCGCAGCGGAATGGGACTTGTAGTGAACGAATCGCATTTCCGATCTGTAATTTCGTTATTGAGGACGATGTCTTTTCTCATGGAGAATCATTATAGTGATGTAGTAATAATATCATTAGCTAATACTGGAACGATTGTATATAATAAGCTATTACTGTATACCCCTACTCTAACATAACACTGTTCTCATTACCGCTTAGGACTTTCAGTGACGTATTGGATCTTATAGAGATTATTCTCATGTCGGCTGAAGACAACAGTTATAAATGAAGGGTGGGTGGGGGGTTTAAACTGTTTTTAGTGTGATGTCAGCGATTGTGGTCACATGACCCCTCACCACCGCTTTATTGCTGAAACGCGCCGCCCGGCGAGTGTTTGTACTGGATATTCGGTGGATCCGGGAGTTGTACAGTTACTCGGTTGTGTGTGTACGTGTGGATGGGGCGGGCTGTATATATAGGTGGGCGTGGCCGGGCAGTGTGTGCGCTGGTTGCTTGCACTGCGGTAACAGATGCCGGGGTGGTTGGCCAAGGACAGGTGGGCGCACTAGTGTATATATATATAGATTAGAGGTTCCCACAGATCTACTGTAATAGTGATGAGCTACGGCTGTCCTTGATGTATCTGTCCTGAGTATATATGACAGGGCGGCCATGTTGGCGTGGATCTGCGGCTCAGGGTATGGGAGGCTGGCCTGCCGCTGTCCTCTCTGTCCTGCACATGAGCGAATGCTTCTCCCGGGGAAGCACAAGCAACAGACTGCCGACCCCGTCATCACCTGAGCTGCGTTCACGCTGTACCTGCCTGGACTAAGACACCTGCAGTATTTAATGTCCCATGATGCAGAAGGAGGTGTGATTCACAGGCACCGGTTCCGAGGCTCAGAGAATGAAAGAGACTTATTCTATTGTCTCATCGTAACTGCCAGCCAATCAGCTCCTAAGTGTCATCTTTCAGACACAGCTGCTGTGGGTGGTCTTCAGGGGGTCTTTGCATTCTGTAATATGAGTGATATTGGGGGGGGGCAGGTCAGGAGATACCCATGACAGTGTATTGCCGATGGGAGGGGTGTGAATTCTTGGCTCGCTGTGGCATTTCTGTACAGCCAAAGGTGTCTCATTCCGATACTGTATCGCAGTGTAGGTTGCTTATGGGGTGCGGCAATGTCTGTCTCTTTATGTACAGCTGTATTGACATGAATATCACCTGCTCTATAGCTCCCCCTGCTGCCAGAGGCACTTATAGAACTTCGGAAGTCTCTACCAGTGACTGGGTTGGGAAAAAAGCAGCCATTCTCAAATCTGACCTCCACCTGGGCTCCTGTCACACCTGTCTATGACTGAGGCCTGAGAACCACCAGAAACATAAGCTGGAGGTTACTTACTGGCGCCGCTGTGTTATAACATGTTTCGGCTGCGTTTAAGATTTTTATTTCTCATTTACAAAAGGACGATAGCCGCGCTAAGTTCGCTACCCCCCTAGGCTTTCATTCATATCCCACATTTGGCCAACCGGGCAGAGGGAGCGAGGTGAGGTGGGCATTTAAACGCCATGGTCACGACAACTCGCAGCGTTCTCTGGAAATTGAATTCCCCCCATAGTGATAAAGGACAGGACTTATTATTGTCATGTTATTATTTCCTGTTACATTATACAAACTGGTGCCCAGCACTTTCCACGTGACACTTTCTGGCAGCGGTAGGGGTTAGTCGAAGCCACCGCAGCGTATGTACATCTGCTCGTGCCGAATTAACCCTTGTGTGTTACATCTGCGCCTGTTATCTCGGTGTCTTCTGCCATATCTGTATATTTATTGGTTTGTTTATTTATTACGCATATTAATAAAAAAAGGTTCTGAATAGAATGAGTGCAGGAAATGATCACTTCCAGGACTAGGGGGATCCGTGTGATACATAGGGATTCCGGTGACACGGTACCGTACACGTGTGCATGTCACGTCGTATCTCCATTATGTTATGTGTGCTGTGTCTCCCCAGATTCTACTGCTGTCTGTATATATGTATATACCCCCAAAATGAGGGTAAGAATCATTCATTATTTTTACATTTCATAAAGAAAAAATGTGCTCAGTCCCAGGTGAGTCCTATAGGTGCACAATGTCCCCAATTTCCATGGACTGCCGCAGCACCATTTCTGCCTGCTGCTTGGATACAGAGCTCGGGGGGGGGGGGGTGACAGCACAGAGGGCCACTGGCAGAGTGAGGTCCACATAACGGTAGTAAAGCAGATCTCACAGAATCCTGTAATGGAGCGGATCTCGCATAGGACTAATGGACCAGATCCATGTAACAGTAATGGAGGGGATCCCAAAAAAACACTAATGGAGCGGATCCCACATAACACTAATGGAGCAGATCCCACTTTACACTAATGGACCAGATCCCATGTAACACTAATGGACCAGATCCCATGTAACACAGATGGAGGGGATCCTACAGAACACTAATGGAGCAGATCCTATAACGCTAATGGAGTAGATCCCATGTAACACTAATGGACCAGATCCCATGTAACACTAATGGACCAGATCCCATGTAACACTAATGGACCAGATCCCATGTAACACTAATGGACCAGATCCCATGTAACACTAATGGACCAGATCCTATGTAACACTAATGGACCAGATCCCATGTAACACTAATGGACCAGATCCTACAGAACAGTAATGGAGCAGATCCCACATAAAACTAATGGACCAGATCCCATTTAACACTAATGGACCAGATCCCATGTAACACTAATGGACCAGAACCCACAGAAGACTAATGGAGCAGATCCCACGTAACACTAATGGAACAGATCCCATGTGGGGGGGAGGATGATGTGGGGTCCTAACCAGCCCTGGGCTCCGCACAAACATGGGCTCAATAGGTTTACCCCAATGTGTCCGGTGTGGGAACTTATGGTATGAAGAGGAAAACACCCGGAATGTAAAGCTCACACACTGCACCTCTCACACACTGCACCTCTCACACACTGCACCTCTCACCCACTGCACCTCTCACCCACTGCACCTCTCACCCACTGCACCTCTCACACTATACTCAGTATGTTTACCCCAATGTGTCCGGTGTGGGAAACTATGGTATGAAGAGGAAAACACCCGGAATGTAAAGCTCACACACTGCACCTCTCACACACAGCACCTCTCACACACTGCACCTCTCACACACTACACCTCTCACACACTGCACCTCTCACACACAGCACCTCTCACCCACTGCACCTCTCACACACAGCACCTCTCACACACAGCACCTCTCACCCACTGCACCTCTCACACTATGCTCAGTATGTTTACCCCAATGTGTCCGGTGTGGGAACTTATGGTATGAAGGGGAAATCACCCGGAATGTAAAGCTCACACACTGCACCTCTCACACACAGCACCTCTCACACACAGCACCTCTCACACACTACACCTCTCACACACTGCACCTCTCACACACAGCACCTCTTACCCACTGCACCTCTCACACACAGCACCTCTCACCCACTGCACCTCTCACACACAGCACCTCTCACACACAGCACCTCTCACACACAGCACCTCTCACACACTGCACCTCTCACCCACTGCACCTCTCACCCACTGCACCTCTCACACTATGCTCAGTATGTTTACCCCAATGTGTCCAGTGTGGGAAACTATGGTATGAAGAGGAAAACACCCGGAATGTAAAGCTCACACACTGCACCTCTCACACACAGCACCTCTCACCCACTGCACCTCCCACACTATGCTCAGTATGTTTCCCCCAATGTGTCCGGTGTGGGAACCTATGGTATGAAGAGGTAAACACCCGGAATGTAAAGCTCACACACAGATTTATTACAGGTAATAGTAATGATTGTCGCCACCTTTGTGCTTTATTTGGGATAATGATTCATTCTCCTTAGTTCCGCAGCTTTGGCATAATCACTGCCCAGGATCCACCAGGCACAGTACTGCGGGATAGGAATGAACATGAGGTGAGGAGGCCGGAGCCCCCTGCTGGTCACATCAGTAAGTACACAGCTCTGCATAGGAGGAAATGGGCCCAACAGGAATTCTATAGGTTCCTCCGCAGGTTCCTTCCCGGCTCCTAGTTCACCATCTGCTTCTGCATTGTGCTCTGGCCAAGTGCATTCTGGGTGAGATTTCCATAGGTGTGTCCGTACTGAAACTTGTAACCTGGCAGTCAGGATAGCACAGGGTTAGCTACTGTTACTGACACAGGTGTGGTTACATTGTCAACAGCAAATGTCCATACTAAGGTTATGGGGCCTATGTACTAAGCCGCAGAGAGAGAGAGAGAGATAAAGTACCGGCCAACTGGCTCCTAACTGCCATTTTCACTCATAGGGCGGTATTCAATGAGGCTGATTCGCCAGGTTTTTATGGCGATTTTGTGCTGTAAGGCGAATTTCTGACTAAAACGGTGAATCACCCTATTCAATGACCAGATGGCGAATACATTTCATCTTTTTATGGTGAAGTGGAAGGTGAACTTTTAAAATAAAGTGTTTTGTTTTTTACAATTGGTGTAAAAAAATCTGGAATTTTATTCTGAGGAGGGACATGCTATTTTTATTAATGTGCTGTAAGCACATGAATATATATTTAATTTAAAAAAATATATATATACTGTATATATATTTTTTTTTACACAGACCAGCCAGCAGGGGGCCGGAGCAGAGCCGCTCATTAGATATTCATATATTCACTTCACCCGATCATTACATATGCATGATCGGGTGTAGTGAATATACCCGGTCCCCTGCTGGCACCCCCGGGGGGGCAGCCTGTGCTGCCTGGCTCCCGGGGAGCCCACCTCCCCCCCACAAACGTTCTGGGGCAGGCAGGGAGACTTCCATCTCCCTGCCTGCCACCGTCCTCAGGCTCCCTGCGGCATCGCCGCAGGAGTTAAAATTTGCCGGTCAGGGGCAGCGAGCCCCTGACTCGTTGAATATTGGAGCCGGCGAGGCTCCGGAACGCAGCGAGCAGTGGTGAATGTGCAGCGAATCCTAAACAGGATTCACTGCACATCGCCAAAATGCTCTTTGAATACTGCCCATTGTCTGTAACATGGAAGTTGTGAGCTGATTGACCCTCTTTATCGCCCTCTGCTTTATCTCTCACCAATACATGTCAGCCATTTTCATGTGTCGACGGGTATAAGGGACCATCTATGGCTACGCAGACTGGACACAGCAGTAGCAGCGCAGGCGCCATGTTTTTGTACGTACGAGCTCACAGATGCCACACGGAGCACATGATGGGCCCGGTGTTAGGCCTCTGGGCACCGCCATGGTAAGTCTACCAGTGACGAGTACAGTAGTGATGCCAGGCCTGATGGGAATGTGAATGATGCACATATGGCATGGTGCGCATACTAACCCGGCACATATCCCGTGTAACGAGGCAGTAACCCCAGTTCCTCCAAGTAAATATGGCTCTGGTCAGACAGCGGCTCACTCTCCTGTCGCGGCTCTTGCTGCTCCCCCGCACCATAGCTTTTTCTCAGGGTCTTGTGGCCAAACTCCACCATTGCTCTGTTGCTGGTGATGGGGTACCCAGTGCCAAAGAGGAAGCGTGAGCGGGGGACGTAGCCCGTGTAACCTGTGGGGATGAGAGTTCATTACATTAATATATATATATACTGTAGGGGGTCACTGAGCTCATTTACATGAATGGTAGCTGCCACTCCACATCATCTGTCTAGGTAAGACTAAAGTACAACACTGCCCTCTGGTGGCTGACTTATCATGGTACATGCTAGTGCACTTTCTTTACTCTATTAAACTTCACTCAGGCATGTTCTGATTTTCCTGGAACAGTCCCAATTTTTATCCAAATCTAGGTGCGGGAAAAGACCAAGGAGGAACTGGTGTTTTGTGCTTTGTGAATGAGGCCCTTTGCGTTACTGCGCATTCATTAGATATGATCACCAGAGGACTTACACAAAGAGCCAGCACTTATACCAAGTGGAGGCAACGCAGGGGAGAAATACGCCTATGTCTGAATATTTTCTAACCTTTATACTTGTGAGCTGGACATTTTTGCATATACCGTGTTTCCCCGATAATAAGACACTGTCTTATTTTTTTTTTCCCACAAAAAAGACCATAGGTCTTATTTTCGGGGGAGGGCTTATTTCACGACGCGCCAACCGCAATGCATCCCTGGGAACGGGAGCTGCGGTGCTGCTGGTGAGTGAGCGGGGGTCAGCGGGGGTCAGCGGGAGTCAGCGGGGGCCGAGCGGAGGCTACACACCTGTTTGTTTGAAGGTTTACTTAATTTTCGTTGATGGCGCTGTGTGGTGAGCAGCAGCCAGCCAGTCAGCCGCGTGATGTGCGCGGCGCGATGTGCGCGGCGTGACGTCACGCCGCGCCTACCGCAATGCATCCCTGGGAACGGGAGCTGCGGTGCTGCTGGTGAGTGAGCGGAGGGCAGCGGGGGTCAGCGGGGGTCAGCGGGAGTCAGCGGGGGCCGAGCGGAGGCTACACATTAGGTGTACATACAATTACATGGGGAAAATGGTAGGTCTTATTTTCGGGGGAGGGCTTATTTTGGACCAGCGTCCAAAATCTGGGGTAGGGCTTATTATCGGGGTAGGGCTAATTATCGGGGAAAGACGGTATCTACTGCTTCAGTTACGATAAAGGGGCTACAACAAGCGCAGCGTCACCTGAGATAAAGTACTTGTGTGGGTTCTGGTCCTCCATGTAGTAGGGAGAGAGATGTAATTGGTAGGCGCCAGGAGAGACGTAGGAGACTGGTTCATTGGACAGGGCTGGAAGCGGAGTCCGGTATTTGGTGCTGATGAGCTGCAGACACAAAGGTGTTACCAACACAATCGCACAGACGTTAACCCCAGCAATAATTACAGCGAAGAATTCCCCTTTAAAATCATACTTAGTCTGATACTTTTGCCTGAAATTGGCACTTGAAAACTCAGACATGGTCGTCTCCTTAGCTACGACAATCACCATGGAAACCAAAGTCACCTGACTGATTCCATGGCCTGAGGTGTTACTTTCCTGTGTCAGATAACAATAAATGTCTCTCCCCTATAGCAGCGATGGATGTTTCTGAGTCTTGTACTGACTATTTCAGGCACTAGGACTTGTAATAAGTTCTGGAGAGGTATTTTCTTCTGCCATGACCGGTTAGTGTTTCAGAGATGGGACCGAACAGATAAATGCGATACTCCCAGTGATGAGAGTTACATATCTCCGGTATACCTTATGTTCCTATCAGTATCAGGAATAGTGACAGTAAAATAACAGAAATGGACTTTATGCAGCTAAGGAGTATCTATGGTTGCTACGGGCAATGTCGCCGCTTTGCTGCTTGATAAGTCTCCCCCACAGGGAAGGCGGCGGAGGAGAGTACAGGCCTCACCTGTTTGTCCTGTTCCGTGTAAGGCACTTTCTGGCCAGTCTGTAGTTTATTGAGCAGCATTTGCTGCTGGCGCTGGCTGTCCTGCAGTTGCTGTTCTCTCTGGAAGTCGCTCAGAGCGTCTCGGGTGGTTTCCGCGTAAGTCTTAGCATAAAATTTCTGCGCCCGGGGGATGAAGCCTGAGGACATGGGGAGAGGTAGGAGACAGGGCATTTAATGTGTCCTAAAGGGAAAATCCAGTATAATTCTCCAGTAAGTCCTGGTTCTGGGAGAGTAAATCAGGTGGAAATATGGTAGCACAATTTACTACTAATGCTAATGCAAACTCCCTTCCAACTTAATGCAAACGGTCGCACTGTCCGCTGCTTTTCTGTCTGTATAATAATTTGTCAGTCGCCTACTGCACACTGCCACATTTATTAGAAAGTCCTTCACATGGTCATCCAACACTGGCAATATTGAGGGCTCATAAGAGGGAGTGGCTTGCCAATACCATCTGATATGCTTGTTAGCCTAAAAATGTTAAATTTGTGATGTTAATGTATTGGGGCGCCATCAGCTCACCCAGGTGTCTATAGATAACACCAGAGGTGAAGCAAGGTACAAACCACCCTACAGGTGTGTTTGGGCTATTGCCTTGATTAAATAAGGGGTAATTCAAACCCCACCTTATAACTTAATCTACCCACCTGGGCGCTCCTAAAATACACTGAGTAATCCCAGACAATTATTGTTCTTATAAGACCTTTGAAATTGGTTCTGCTGCTATAAAAAGCGATACAACAGTAATATTTCTTTTTTTACAAAATCCTCTTGTGACCCCCAATAAAAATCCTATTTATCTCTGTCCAAACCACCACTAGGTGGCACCAAAGGATAAATACTGAGAAGATCACACTTAAGCACTTCACTACCTGCCCACCAACAAAGGTGTAAGACAGAGTGCAATCCGGTGGTAACCTATACATATTTTTTGTGACCTTAATTATGGTGTCAAAATGAACCACTAAGGGTTGGTCGACAGGAGGGAGAGCATAAGAAATTCTCATACTTAAGAGCAGCTAAGACCCATTCAATAAGGGTATAAACTCTCATGTGTAAAACACTACATCACTGGCTATAATTTAACAAGTCATTATCAGATAGGATTCAAGTGTAATTTTAAAACACACATTTTCTTATCTTTGAGCACATAGTGTGTATATGTTCTGTATGTCTGATTTTAACCTCTATTTTTTCGCTGTATTCCCAAATAAACACATTGTGGGATTATTAATGTTTAAGAATTAAAAGCTACGTTTCATGATTCTACTTTTTCAGTGCGTTCCCCCTAAGAGCAGTCTCCTTTTTCTCTTCCTGTTCAAAATACTGTGAAACTGACTGCTGGGAACAGCACCCCCTCTTATACACATATGAAAATTGGGGTGTCCCCTCTGAAAAATTTGTATATAAAAAATTGGTGTGCAGGCGTGCAAACTAGCTTCCCAGTGAAGCCACAATACGCAATAAAGGGTGTAGTCAGATGGGAATCATTTATCAGGCACATTCTATAAAATGACAGGTAGCAGCTGGTTGCTATGGGCAATTTCTCTATACATAAAGTTATAGCTATAAGGGCATTTTAAATTTACCAGTGTATCCCGGTATCATACTCCAGGTGACTTTCTGATCTCCCAGGCGTGTCCTCTGCCGTCTGGTGATGTCCTGGGAAGATCCCAGGTCGCTGTCTGTACGAGGTGGAGGATATGGAACAGACTGGAGCACCAGCTGCTGCGAGTGGCGGATATCAGGACTGGTCAGTAACTGGCTGGTCAGCTTCCCGTACGTCTTACCCAGGTTGTACTTGTACTGAGGACAGAAGCCGCCGTACCTGAGAGGAACAGAGACGTGAATATTGGCATTAAGTACAAAAGGTACCACCAGGTATCACCGGTTGGGGGTTGGCTGCAAATATTAAGTGTCTCCTGAGTTTCTGTATGTAGAGATAAACCCTGCCCTTGGAATTGCACATTGCAATGCGATCATGGATGGTAAGATCCCGCCCACATTGCACTGAATATGCGCTTCATAATAAATGGGCACATTTATCAACGAGTGATATTCTTGTTATCACTCATTAGGAATTATAAATGGCAGTCCAGCTAATAGATAGATAGATAGATAGATAGATAGATAGATAATGAGTGATAACCAGAATATCACTCATTGATAAATCTGACTCTAAAGGTGCCCATACACGGTGTGATTTTAACATGCATTTTGAACTTTTAAAGTTTTAAAATCGCACCGTGTACCTGCGGGGATGTGATGCGTGTCCCAGCGGGTACAATATTGTACTTTTTGTGCTACATCACATCTATTTTGTAGCACATGTGATGCAATGTCCATTAGGTAACTAAAAACAAACAAAAAAAAAGAGGCAAAAATCGCATCGCACCGCAACCACCTACAAGTGCCAAAATCGTACAGCACAGATTAAGTTCAAAACGCACAGTACACATATCGCACAGCACACATATCGCACAGCATACATATCGCAACGTATAAGCTATGTACACACGCTTCGTTTTGCTTTAGATTTGATGTTAGATTCAATTTTCTATTAGATCTGGCATTAGACCTTCCCATTCAATTTTGCATTAGATCTGTACTTTTGCATTAGATATCGAATTCGAGATTTTGAGAAAACGAGAGCTCGCATCGAATCGAATGCAGATCGAAGGTGTCCTAAAAACCATTTGATGTGGATTCGATTTTGCTTCCATAAGCAAAATCGAATCGAAAATAGCCAAAAATCGATGCATGTGTACAGGGCTTCTCATTGATACATAGAATCCTTATTGCCTAGATAAGACATAAGGGGGATTAATGTCCGGGGCTGGACACAGTATATATCTGCTACTAGTGAGAACCTGTCAGTTAATGGAATCTACGCTACAGATACCGGAGGGTGCGGAAGTCGTTACTGGAGCACGAAGCGATGCTTTATTGTGGTATTATATTATCCTTTGGGGAACAACAGTCGTATTATACAGTAATTTCTATTTGGCATATCCTCAGTTTTCCTGTAATAAACGCTATTTATTGTCCTTCCGCTGCAGTAATTGCGTATTGTGTGCGGTTTATTGGTAATGGAGGGAACAAGGTCAGTCATATCTATACCATAGGGGGCTCCCCATAACTGAGGCCTGGTGGACCCCCCCCCCCCCCCCCATACTACTGAACAGAAAATGATTGTTCGGGTGGAGACTCCCCAAACTTCAATACCTACCTAAGTAGATATCTGCCCAAGTGTCTAGTGATTGGTCACCCTTAAAGCCCATATCCCACATAAGCCGGTGCTAGTTATATATGTATAATAATAATAATGATATTTATAGCACTTTTTTCCCAATAGGACTAAAATAACATGATGTAACACAGAATACGTTTCTACAAAACACAGCGCCCTCTGCTGGCAAATGATGAAATCTAACATGTGGGTAAAATAAACAATTTCCCCAGCAGTATATTGAGCCTGATTCTGGTTCACTCCCAAAAAGCAAACTCATTCTTGGACAAAACCATGTGCACTGCAGGTGGGGCAGATGTAACATGTGCAAAGAGTTAGATTTGGGTGGGGGGTGTACTTCCAACTGATACACCCCCGCGGGTTAACACACACAACCAGCAGTATGGACGGATGCACTTATGAAAAAAAGTGTATTTCGGAAAATGGCTGCCCCATAGGAAAACCTGTTTAAAAAAACTGTCTTTCGTATGGGGGCAGCCATTTTCCGAAAGTCACTTTTCTTACAAGAAATGTGACTTTCGGAAAGTCACTTTTTTTTTTTAATAAGCGCAGCCGTCCATACTGCCGGGATCCGCAATTACGGAGGTACCGGCTGCACAGGGGGGGGGGGGGTTTCTTAACACATTGTTGGGGGGGGGAGTCGTGGGATGTTAACCCGCGGCGGGGGGGGGGGGGCAGCGGGGAGCGGCGGAAGTGCTATGAATATTTAATGAGCGCTCATTAAATATTCACTGCACTGACTTTAGGACCCAGCTCATTAGCTGGGTCCTAAATACCGTTTCAGACCCGATTTTGATGCCAAAATACCGGGTCTGAAACGGGTGGGACCCTCCATTTTAACCGGTTTACAAAAACGGCTTTTGTAAAACGGTAAAGTGGTCCTGCACCTTTTAAAAATACCGGTTTTTAAGTGCGGTCTGAAAGGGGCATTACTGGTTTCACATTGCAAACCTGCTTTCAACCCGTTTCACCCATAGAAAGCCATACAATGTCATGTTAAATGTTTATTTCCTGCTTGTGGGCGGGGTTTATGCAGGGAGACAACCTATCACCTTGTGTGGTTATCATTTGTAGCAAATACGGTTTCTGAGCTGTTCAGACTGCAGGGAAAACGGCTCAGAAACGTGCAGGATCCGGCTTTTAACACGTTTCAAAATACCGGTATTCTGTAACCGGTAAATTGACAATGGAGCATTCACACTGCAGCTGTTCCCGTTTTAAAACGGTAAAAAAACGGCAATATACCGTGTTAAAGCTGCAATGTGAAATGGGTATAACTCTGCTACATCAGCCCCACCTGCAGTGCAGTTTTGTCCATTAAAGAAGGAGTTTGTGTGTATAAGTGAACCAGAATCAGGCCCATTACAAGGTAACGTACAGGGTGTGTTGATAAAATACAGCATAAATAGGGGTATAGCTGGTAGAACTAAAATCAGCATCAGTTCTGAAGTAGGTGTCGAAATTGTCGAGGAGACTGAAGATGAAGTAGAGGAAGGGAAGAACAGGGCAGGAGCGCTGGTGAGGTAAAGAGGTAGGGTGAGTACGTGAGGAAGGAGGGCCCTGCTCATAGGAGTTAACATACTAAAAGGAGGTGGGTGGACGAACGAAATACAATAGGATAAGTAGGAACGGATGGAAACCCTGCAGAGACACTATACATACCTCACAACTTAACCCATCAAGAATAGGGACACTCACCCGTAAATGGGGACGTGGCTTATGTATATGAGGGTGTGGCATATGCAAATGAGGACAGCGCCCCCGTTTTCGCCTGCTGCGCCTCTGAATAGACGTGGTGCACATGCACACAGCGTCTATTCTGTCAGATTGGGGGGGACTCCCAACTGCCCCCCCCCCCCCCACAGCGGGACACCGCCTCCCGCGGGAGGGATGCAGGTAGGTCCCCAAAGACCGGGACATTCCCACATTTCGCGGGACAGTTGGGAGGTATGGCATATAATCAGTACAGCCCAGCGGTTGCCGAGTGCAGGGAGTTTGCCTGTCGCTGCTGATTGGGTGTCTAGGTGTGCGAGCTGCTGATTGGGTGTCCAGGTGTGCGAGCTGCTGATTGGGTGTCCAGGTGTGCGAGCTGCTGATTGGGTGTCTAGGTGCGCGAAGAGATGCACTGCGCAGAAAATAATCATATTCCAGCCTCGTTCCGCTTCCATTGAATTCACCTTCTATTAAACCCCATTATTTCTCCTCAGTTTAGTCCCATTTATGAAGTACATCTGGTTCCGGCTGACAGATTCACGGTCGACATTGACAAAAGTCCAACATACAGTAGGTCAACACTGACCAAATGGCAACATGCGCTCAGTCGCCATTGACAAAATGTCAACACAAGTAAATGGTCATGACACATGAAAGGTTGACATGAGTTTTTAAACTTTTATGGACCTTTCTATGCATTTCGATCCATGTCGGCAATGACAATGCGATGGTACACACTACACTAATTGGGGGTCCATGCTGGCTGGTGTCGACATGTCATGTTGACTGTTTCATGTGTCTACCTTTTTCATGTCAAGTTAGTGCAAGTCGACCTTTTGACTGTTGACCTTTCTATTCACTCGCGCCTAAAACATTGGCCATAAATATTTGTAATTGGTCCCGGACCACCAACCCAGGGCCCCCCTGTCAGTGTCCCGAGGCGCCCAGTGTGGGAACCAATGGCTAAGACAAAGGTCCTAATTCAGGCCTGATCGCACAGTTGCGTATTCAGAGGACAGGCCATTATCGATAGACCGCCCTGCGATAAAACCCTGCTACTTTTTTAATTGGTGGCTGTACGCAAGATGATTGACAGGAAGCCGGCGTTTGGGGGCGGTAACTGGGCGGTTTCTAAGAGCGTCAGGGAAAACGCAGGAGTGTGTGCAGGTCTGAATCAGGCCCAGAGTCATTGCAAATTGCATGTTTTAGTGAATAGGGCCCTAAATCTGCGGCATACACCCCATAATTCTCCTGCCACTGGCAAGAGCACCACCTAGCATGCGGAAACAGAGAAGTGTGACAATGCCGGGGACTGAAAAGTTAGGGACCGGTGACAAGTACGGGTTAAGCCTGTCGGCTGCATTATTTCAGGTCCCTTATGTTGGCCCTGTCGCTATGGAGATGTGTACACACAGGCACTGGGACGGCAGCCATGGGAGTCGCACAACACATTGTGTTATTGTATCCAGCAGTGATACTTGGTGTAACAATCAGATCTCAGACACGGCCCTGTCACCAGTGGGTCAGATTTCCACAGTAATAATGTATGTGGCTCCTCTCGCTGATATCACCCGTTCCCAGGTCACCTGGTCACTCGCCAGGCGAATTCTGGGGTAGATTTATTAAGCTCGGTGAAGTGATAAAGTGTCTGGTTGTTATCACCGGCCAATCAGATCCTATCTGTGAAGTTACAGGCTTGGTTTGTAAAATGACAGCAGGCAGGGGCGGATTTAGGGATGAGGGCGCCCCTAGGCACAACAATAATGTTTACTAAGTAGGACAGTTTATAGGGGCAGTATCTGCATGTCCCATCCATTTACACTCTATTTAAGATGGAATATAGTAAAGTACAGTGGATATTTTTCAGTTATTGGTACATTTTGGGCTGACAGTACTATCACAGGCATCAAAGTGCCGCCCCCAAACATGTGCCGCCCCTAGGCCGGTGCCTCACGTGCCTAATGGGAAATTCGGCTCTGACAGCAGGCTTGCCTACCCTACTGGCAGTGGCGTGACTTCAAATATTGCGCCCCCCCCCCCGCCAAAGGGTTTCCAGCATGGGGGGAGGGGCCAAGTGATGTCAGCCTTGCCCCGCCCCCTGACATGTTGCCTCTCCATTTTGTCGCCATGTTGGAGGGTATGATTAGGTCGACAGGGTCATTTGGCCGACATGTGTTAGGTCAATATGGGTTTTGAGCCGACAGGCGGTATATCATGCCCTACCATCCACTATAGGGTGTGGTGGGGGAATAAAAAAATGAGAGGGGACCGTGTGCACTTTAACCTGTGTCCATGTTGACTGTGTCGACATTCGGGTAAAAAAACAATGAAAAAACCTTTAGACTGTCGACCTAGCCCATGTTGACCCTTTTGCCCTATTGACTGTCTATGTATTAATCCGCACCAACACGGGCTCTCTCTGGTGTAAATTTACTAAGATGAGAGTTCTATTGAAGATGGGATGTTGCTGTTGCCCATAGCAACCAATCAGATTGTACTTATTTATTTAGCACCTTCTAGAAGACAATAGTAAGAATCTGTTGGTTACTATGGGCAACGTCCCATCTTCAATAGAACTCCCATCTTAGTAAATTTACCGGTACTTGTTTCCTAGAACGGCGCCCATCACGGGCATCGCATGTACATCGCATGCCATTATAATGGCATGCGATGCGACCGATGCGATGCCCGCGATTTACATAGGGAACAATGTTAAATGGCCCACAGACCCCAAATAGCCACCCTGAAGTGTGAAATGGCACCCCCCAATTATTAACGCCACCCAACGATCAACGTCAATCCGAAGCGTGGCGAGCGCAGCAAGCCCGCGAGGGGCAGCGGTACGCGTCCTCCGACCTTTTCATACCCCCACTATCCACATCAGAGTTGAGAATAGAAAGTTTTGCGAGCGGACGCGGATACCTGTGAAGCCCGCGAGGGGACGTGGATACCTGTGAAGCCCGCGAGGGGACGTGGATACCTGTGAAGCCCGCGAGGGGACGTGGATACCTGTGAAGCCCGCGAGCGGACGCGGATACCTGTGAAGCCCGCGAGGGGACGTGGATACCTGTGAAGCCCGCGAGGGGACGTGGATACCTGTGAAGCCCGCGAGGGGACGTGGATACCTGTGAAGCCCGCGAGGGGACGTGGATACCTGTGAAGGTTTCCGCGTCCCCTCGCCACGCTTTGGGCTCGGTGGCTCGCTGCGCTCGCCACACTTTCTATTCTCGACTCCACTAGTGGGGGTATGAAAAGGTCGGAGAACGCCTACCGCCGCCCCTCGCGGGCTCGCTGCACTCGCCACGCTTTGGGTTGACGTTGATCGTGGGGTGGCGTTAACAATTGGGGGGCCATTTCACACTTCAGGGTGGGTATTTGGGGTCTGTGGGCCATTTAACATTGTTCCCTATGTGAAATCGGGTCAATTGGGCCATTTAACATTGTTCCCTATGTAAAATCGCGGTAATCGCGTTGGTCGCATCGCATGCATTTTTTTGGCCGCATGCGATGCGACCTACGCAATTTTTTTCCTTGCGATGCCAAGGATCAATATCGTGGGCGCCGTTCTAGGTAACAAGTACCAATTTACCCCTCTTAGGCCCTTATTCTGATTGAGTCGGACGGCTCTGTGTTCAGTCGGACGGCCGATGTTTTGTGTTTGCGCATGTTCAGAGGCGTATCTGCGCATGTCCGAATATGGCGTGAATTCCGTACAGAGAATGATCAGTCGGAACAATACGAGCAGGGGGTGGAGAGGGGCATGAAGGGCTGTTTGGGCTCATTACCATATGCGTACGTCCGGCGTTTCATGGGCGTTCCCATGAAAACGCTGGGCGTACGTATGGTAATGCGGCTGTGACGCACGTGTGGGGGGCGGACATATGACCTAGCCGGATGCCAGCTGCCCAAACATATCACTGCTTTCATACGGAAAAATGTCCGAGTGGTCTGGAGCACTCGGTGCTGTCTGACTGCTCGGTCCATCATTCCATGGTCGGCGACCATCGGAGGATGGGGGAGATTCCCATAGATGGGGGAGGTGTTCACATGAAACATCCACTCGCGGTCTGATCGCTCAGCGTCTGACGGTGTGAGCGATCCGTACGATAGGCGGGGCTAAGATCACTCAGTGGCCGTCCAAAAATACGCATCTGTCCGAGTCAACTAAAATAAGGGCCTGAGTGAAAAGGTGCACTGCGCCTGCCAATGGTAACCATGGGGATGCATGGGCAGTACTGACAGCACTGTGCGCTAGCGTCCACTCTTCAGTTTGCATGCAACTCTGAATTAGACCCTCAGTCAATCGTTCTATTGTGGCAGCAGTGCCCGCCAAAAAAATATTTGGACCTCTTGGTGCGAGTGCCCATCCATAATCGCAGGTCTCTTTTCGTACCCTCCTGAAGTGCTGGCAGAGGTCTGTCTACAGTTGGGTTTTTGGGTATCTTAATTGCTGTTTTGGCATCTTAAAAGTCTTGCGCCCAGGAGTTTGTACAGCTTTACCTTCATTATGCCGCTAATTCCATGCAGGTTCGGTAAATAAAAAGGTGTGCACCAACACTACTGCCCGAGCTTACTGTACCTAACTACATAGGTGTGCACCAACACTACTGCCCGAGCTTACTGTACCTAACTACACAGGTGTGCACCAACACTACTGCCCGAGCTTACTGTACCTAACTACATAGGTGTGCACCAACACTACTGCCTGAGCTTACTGTACCTAACTACACAGGTGTGCACCAACAATACTGCCCTAGCTTACTGTACCTTACTACACAGGTGTGCACCAACACTACTGCCTGAGCTTACTGTACCTTACTACACAGGTGTGCACCAACACTACTGCCCGAGCTTACTGTACCTAACTACATAGGTGTGCACCAACAATACTGCTCTAGCTTACTGTACCTTACTACACAGGTGTGCACCAACACTACTGCCCGAGCTTACTGTACCTAACTACACAGGTGTGCACCAACAATACTGCTCTAGCGTACTGTACCTTACTACACAGGTGTGCACCAACACTACTGCCCGAGCTTACTGTACCTAACTACACAGGTGTGCACCAACACTACTGCCCGAGCTTACTGTACCTAGCTACACAGGTGTGCACCAACACTACTCTCCTAGCTTACTGCAACCAACCACACTGGTGTGCACCAACACTACTGCCCTAGCTTACTGTACCTAACTACACAGGTGTGCACCAACACTACTGCCCGAGCTTACTGTACCTAACTACACAGGTGTTCACCAACACTACTGCCCAAGCTTACTGTACCTAACTACACAGGTGTGCACCAACACTACTGCCCGAGCTTACTGTACCTAACTACACAGGTGTGCACCAACACTACTGCCCGAGCTTACTGTACCTAACTACACAGGTGTGCACCAACAATACTGCTCTAGCGTACTGTACCTTACTACACAGGTGTGCACCAACACTACTGCCCGAGCTTACTGTACCTAACTACACAGGTGTGCACCAACACTACTGCCCGAGCTTACTGTACCTAACTACACAGGTGTGCACCAACACTACTGCCCGAGCTTACTGTACCTAACTACACAGGTGTGCACCAACAATACTGCCCGAGCTTACTGTACCTAACCATACAAGTGTGCACCAACACTACTGCCCGAGCTTAGTGTACCTAACTACACAGGTGTGCACCAACACTACTGCCCAAGCTTACTGTACCTAGCTACACAGGTGTGCACCAACACTACTCTTCTAGCTTATTACAACCAACCACACAGGTGTGCACCAACACTACTCTCCTAGCTTACTGCAACCAACCACACTGGTGTGCACCAACACTACTGCCCTAGCTTACTGTACCTAACTACACAGGTGTGCACCAACACTACTGCCCGAGCTTACTGTACCTAACTACACAGGTGTTCACCAACACTACTGCCCAAGCTTACTGTACCTAACTACACAGGTGTGCACCAACACTACTGCCCGAGCTTACTGTACCTAACTACACAGGTGTGCACCAACACTACTGCCCGAGCTTACTGTACCTAACTACACAGGTGTGCACCAACACTACTGCCCGAGCTTACTGTACCTAACCATACAAGTGTGCACCAACACTACTGCCCGAGCTTAGTGTACCTAACTACACAGGTGTGCACCAACACTACTGCCCAAGCTTACTGTACCTAGCTACACAGGTGTGCACCAACACTACTCTTCTAGCTTATTACAACCAACCACACAGGTGTGCACCAACACTACTCTCCTAGCTTACTGCAACCAACCACACTGGTGTGCACCAACACTACTGCCCTAGCTTACTTAAACTAAGTACATAGGTGTGCACCAACACTGCTGCCCTGGCTTACTACAACCAGCTACACAGGTGTGCACCAACACTACTGCCTGAGCTTATTGCACCTAACTACAAAGGTGTGCACTAACACTACTCCCATAACTTACTTCAACTAAGTACTGTACATAGGGGTGCATCAACACTACTCACCTAGCTTACTACAACCAACCACACAGGTGTGCACCAACACTGCTGCCCTAGCTTACTGCAACCAGCTACACAGGTGTGCACTAACACTACTGCCTTAGCTTACTGCACCTAACTACAATGGTGTGCATGTGCACTAACACTACTCCCCTAGCTTACTTCAACTAAGTACATATGTGTGCACCAACACTACTCTCCTAGCTTACTACAACCAACCACACAGGTGTGCACCAACACTACTTCCCTGGCTTACTGCAACCAACCACAGAGGTGTGCACCAACACTACTCTCCTAGCTTAGTACAACCAACTACACAGGTGTGTACCAACACTACTGCTGTAGCTTACTGCACCTAACAACAGAGGTGTGCTGTGCACTAACACTACTCCGCTAGCTTACATTACTTCAACTAACTAGGCAGGTAGGCAATGTAACAAAGCAATGAAGTAGGCAAGTCAGATGCTTGGTTGCATAGGGAGAGGTATCAGCAGTAGAAAGAAAGAAGTAATAATGCCACTTTATAGGTCATTGGTACGACCTCATCTAGAGTATTGTGTTCAGTTCTGGAGGCCATATCTCCAGAAGGATATAAATACATTAGAGACTGTACAAAGAAGGTCAGCTAAAATGGTGCATGGCCTACATCACAAAACATACCTGGAAAGACTAAAAGATCTTAATATGTATACTTTAGAGCAGAGAAGGGAAAGGGGGGACATGATAGAAACTTTCACATATATCAAGGGTTATAACAAGGTACAGGTGGGAGACATTCGTCACAGGAAGAGGAGCAGCAGAACACGAGGACATGCACTGACACTAGAGGGAGGAAGGTACAGGTGGGAGACATTCTTCACAGGAAGAGGAGCAGCAGAACACGAGGACATGCACTGACACTAGAGGGAGGAAGATTCAGGTGGGAGACATTCTTCACAGGAAGAGGAGCAACAGAACATGAGGACATGCACTGACACTAGGGGGAGGAAGGTACAGGTGGGAGACATTAGTCACAGGAAGAGGAGCAGCAGAACACGAGGACATGCACTGACACTAGGGGGAGGAAGGTACAGGTGGGAGACATTAGTCACAGGAAGAGGAGCAGCAGAACACGAGGACATGCACTGACACTAGGGGGAGGAAGGTACAGGTGGGAGACATTTGTCACAGGAAGAGGAGCAGCAGAACACGAGGACATGCACTGAAACTAGAGGGAGGAAGATTCACGGGAAATGTGAGGAAGAATTACTTCACAGAAAGAGTAGTAGATAAGTGGAATAGCCTCCCATCAGAGGTGGTAGAGGCAAATACAGTAGTACAATGTAAACATGCTTGGGATAAGCATAGTGATATCCTTACAAAAAATAAGGATCAAATATGGTTTGAGGTAACATGTTTAAAAAAAGGGGCAGACTAGATGGGCCAAGTGCTTCTTATCTGCCGTCACATTCTATGTTTCTATGTTACATAGGTGTGCACCAAAAACACTTTACTAGCTTACTACAACCAACCACACAGGTGTGCACCAACAACACTACTGCCCAAACTTACTGCAATCAGCTACACAGGTGTGCACCAACACTACTTCCCAAGTTTACTGCACCTAACCACACAGGTGTGCATTAACACTACTACCCTAGCTTACGTCACCCAACTACAGAGGTGTGCAACAACACTACTCTACTAGCTTACTACAACCAACCACACAGGTGTGTACCAACACTTCTTATCTAGCTTACTGCAACCAACCACACAGGTGTGCACCAACACTACTGCCCTAGCTTACGTCACCTAACTGCATAGGTGTGCAACAACACTACTCTACTAGCTTACTACAACCAACCACACAGGTGTGTACCAACACTTCTTCCCTAGCTTACTGCAACCACCCACACAGGTGTGTACCAACACTTCTTCCCTAGCTTACTGCAACCAATCACACAGGTGTGCACCAACACTACTGCCCTAGCTTACTGCAACCAACCACACAGGTGTGCACCAACACTACTTCCCTAGCTTACTGCACCTAACTACACAGGTGTGCACCAACACTACTGCCCGAGCTTACTGTACCTAACTACACAGGTGTGCACCAACACTACTGCCCTAGCTTACTGCACCTAACTACAGAGGTGTGCAACAACACTACTGCCCTAGCTTACTGCAACCAACCACACAGGTGTGCACCAACACTACTGCCCAAGCTTACTACAACCAAGGACACAGGTGTTCAACAACAGTATGTTCCTAGCTTACTGCAACCACTACACAGGTGTGCACCAACACTACTGCCCAAGCTAGTACGCTTTTTATAGAACTCCACTTATTGGGCCTAATTCTGAAAGAGTTGTAGACTTGTGCATAATCGCAGAACTCCAACTCCCGGCGCCAGCATGTGTGGAGCCACCCAACACAGGGCAAGGCCCCCCTACATGCCGGGTCACATGTGGGTCCCCTATCCAGCAATGTGCTTGCATGTTAACACATGCTGCCGGGTGCAAATTACCCAAAAATCGCCAAATAGCAATGTTCAATCATCTCAATCGGTAGGTGAATTAGGCCCGTTATCATTTATCTGACTAATAAACAAGGGCTTTCTAGCAGGGGCACAGAAGAGAAATCCTTAATTCCTGGACTGTAAGGACATTGTTTGAGGAACTTTAGTGGATCTTCGCATTGCAAAATGATAGAACAAAAAAACACAATAAAACAAAATTGCGTAGCCATAGCAACACGCCCAGGGGTGGGAAGGGAGTAATACGATATAATGAATAATGTGTCATTATTTCCGGTGTCTGCCGTTATTTGTGGATAACGTTTATTATTATTTGTCTATTATTTATTGGAGACTATTCAATAAAAATAGAGAAATTAAAACGACGCGACAAAAACCAAACATTATAATAATTGCGATGCTGATCGATAAACTTGAGAAATGGGGGGACTGCTGGGAAAAGTGAGGAAAATATATATATTCATTCTGTTAATAATAACTAAGGAAGTGTAGTGTATGATGTGGGATTTATAATGCAGATCACACACAGCCGCTGCTCCACTTACCCTGGGATATAATGGGGGTCTGGCGTCATCAGGGTGGGGCTGATCTTGGGGGGAATGTTGCTGCCATGGTGAGAAGTCCCCCCTGAGATCTGCTGTGGGTTCCCACTGGTGTCTCTGGTGTCACTGAGTCTTACTGTGTCTCTGTGTATCCTTCTCAGTTGTTAGGGATGGGGACAAACTTGTTTGGAGGAGGAGAGACTGTGCTCCAGGCAAACAGAGGAGGGGCGGCTGCTGAGCCCAGGTCTCCTGCCGCCGTCACAGTACAGGCGACACCACCTGTATTATTATTATAGGTATCGCAGTTACTGAGGATAGATACTGACACATCTCTGCTGCAGCGACTCAGATACTACAACAGCTATTGACACACACTAGTGTTTACTGCAGGGGTTCTCAAACTCGGTCTTCAGGACCCCACACAGTTCACGTTTTCCATGTCACCCAGCAGGTGCACTCATTATTAATACCCCTTTCACATCGTACAAAATTACCGGGTTCATGCCGGTTTCTTGCCGGTTCGACCCGGTAATTCATGCAGTGTGAAAGGGGTTACCGGTCACAGCTAGTGCCCCTTTCAGACCGCACTAAAAAAACAGTATTTTGCTGATTTTTAACCGTTTTAAAACGGTAATATGTGCGGTCTGAAAGGGGCAGAGCGATTTTACCGTTTCCAAAAAAACGGTTTTTGGAAACGGTAAAAAAGCAGGGTCCTACCCGTTTCAGACCCGTTTTTTTTGGTGTCACAACGGGTCTGAAACGGGATTCCTCTCCCCCCACCCACCTCTGGGCAGCGCAGCGCAGGGCATAATCGCACTGGCGGCAGGGGGTCCCTGCAGTGTATGTTTGATCAGTGGCAGGGTCCCTGCAGCGGATGGGAAGTAGTAGCTGCAGGGACCCCGCCACTGATCATACACTGCAGGGACCCCCTGCCCCAGTGCGATTATGCCCTGCGCTGCGTTGCCGTGCCCAGGTAGGATCCGAGTTGTGTGGCTGGCTGCTGCTCCCCGTGTCCCTACCTCCAGGCTCCAGCGTCTGGATAGCCGGCTCCTGCACCCAGCAGCCCGCTCCGTTGATCACGCAGCGCTCCCCCTCAGGTCACGCTCCCCCTCAGGTCACACTCCCCTGTGCTCTGTGGCCGGGTCGGGGGGGGGGCGGGGGAAGGGAGATCACGGCTCTATCTCACGGGGACGATCACGGGGACGATCACA